>NW_004955445.1:2361550-2405961 GCF_000276665.1 Chinchilla lanigera
TTTTTTGAGACAGGGTCTTCCTGTATAGTTCAGGATACCCCTGAACTCACTATGTAGTCAGGCTGTCCTCAAACTTTAGCAATCCTTCTTCCTCAGGCCCCCAAGTGTTGAGATTAGAGGTGTGTGCCACCACAACCAGCTTTTTTTTTTTTTTTAATAAAAGTAACTTGGTTTATCAACTGAGTAGTTTACTTGCCTATAGATGTCTTCATTTCATCTTGCACTAGCGCTTTTCTATTCAGTCCACGATAACCACATTTCTGCTAGTGAAAATCTTAAACTTATTCTGAGTCTCCTATGAATCTTATCGATACTTACTTCATTAGACAAAAGCCACACCCTCAAATCTCTTTCTGTTTTAAGGTTCTGTGGAGTGCCTGAAAGACCGTACTGTACCCTGATTTCTCTAGATGATGATTTTTTGTTTTGAGCTCTTTTTAACTGTACGTGGAGAGACTGGGGATTCTCCAACCCTGCAGTGTCTGCCTCTTGTTTTTAATGTACTGAAGTTGAACCCAAAGCTTTCACACTGAACTACATCCCCAGTCCTTTTCAAGACTTTTTATTTTGAGACAGGGTCTCTCACTAAGTTACTAAGTTGCCCATGGTTCTCCTGCTTCAGCCTCCCAGAGTGCTGGGAGTACAAGCATGTGCCACCATGTCTGGCTGCTTTTTCTTTCTTTCTTCTTTCTTTTTTTACTTTATTACTTACCTTCGATATTTTATTCTAGAGTCAAGATGGCACCAGTACCAATGTACGTGGAAAACTCTTTAGGTGGGTTATCCAACTCATTACATATGCTTTCTGTTTTACATGGTATTAAAATGCGCTAATCTTTCTGATACTACACAGTAAGAATCCTGTTTCACTCAGTTGTTAAACTTTCCTCAATTTTCCTCATTTACTTCCTCTCATACGTTCTTTGGGTGCAGAACTCAGGAGCAACATGACCGAACTGCTCGGCTCTGGAGTGCCGCTGGGTCTGAGATTTCCGCTGGGCTATGGCATGCGCCTGAGTTTGGAGGGCCCACTTCCGGGAAGACAGGACCCTCCTCGGTTGGCCAGTTGGTACTGGCTGCTGGCTGGCCTTCATTTCTGCTCTGTGTCGCTCTGCAAAGAGCTTCTTGAGGGTCCTCATAGTGTGGAAGCTGGCTTTAACAGTGACCAAAAGGAGCCACAAAAAGAGCAGAACAAGGTGGTGCCAGAATTCCCAGGTAAAACAGGACTCGTCCCCACCTTTCCTAGCCTCCCCTCCCCTCTTGGCTTTTACCATGCATGGAATCACTCTCTCAAACCCAACAGGCTGAGAAGTTAGTTTGAGGTTCCTCCCCGACTTCTCCTACTCTTGGCCAAGAATAAATTTCTCTTTTGTAGTTCAGTGCTTGGTCTTGTTAATGGTTTCACAATTCCAAAAGAGAAAAAAGGACTCAGTCTGGGTCAGAAATTGGTAACAATACCTTTGTCACTGAAAGATGAAATGCCAACATGAAGAAGCCCTTACGTAGGAGCTTGGCACTGTGGCCTGGCGTCTCTGCCCCAGTCACATAACCCCCAAAACACACAACATGAGCGTGGGGGCTTCTGACACCACTGAGCTGTAGCTTGATTTTCATGCAGAAATAGCAACCACATGAAACTTCAGCTTGGTCATTCTCCCCTCAGATAATATTCGTGGTTCAATAGCTCTGAAGAATCGGTTATTTAGCTCTGGTTTAGGCCTGTTCCTGGGTGCTTTTAAAAACCAATCCATCCATCCATCAGTGAGCTTTTCTGATTGTTCTTGGCTAGTCTCTAAAGAATCTGACATCCTTATGACAACAACGATGATTTCTTTACATTTACTCTATTAAAATAAACTAATGAGAGGAGTAGCCCCCTGGTGTCACTGAGGAGCCAGTGTAGACTTGCAGATTCCTACCTGGAGGTGCAGCAGCCCCTGCGGACCGCTGCACACACCGCTCTCCCCTGCAGGCTGGGCTCCCGGAGAGACACAGACCTCACCCCTGCTCTTGGAAGCTCCTGGCCACTCAGCCAGCTACAAGCCATTGAGCGCTGGGAAGTGCAAGAGCCAGTATCAAGGACACCAGTGTAAAATCTAACCGGTGGCACCCTCTGGGATGACTCATCCAGGAGCCGCCTGACACCTTGGTGAAGGGCTCTATTGTCTGTTCCCACTCCCGGATGCCATGTTTTGGCTCAAGCAACTACCAAGGATGGTTTTGAGCAAATTTCATGGAACCTGGGGCCTCAGTTTTTCACTTCTATAAAATGGGATGATGGTAATGATAGCTACCTCACAGGTCTGTAAATAAGATCGTGGATGTTGTTCAAGGATGAAATTTTTAAAAGATAAAATCACGTCTTTTATACAAATCTAAAGATACATTCATGAGCTTATTAACTCTTCAATTAACAGAGAGCCCAGTAAGATGTTATCAACAGTCCAAAGGAGAACTCGAAACACACATGGATAAGCAATCAGAAATGCTGAAATGAATTTACAAATAGATGCAAAACTGGTCAATAGTCACAGAGAAATAATAGTGTCCCAAGGGACAGAGCTCATTTGCATTTCTATGGGAAAGTCATTTGCATACTAGCAATAAAGACAATGAAAAGCACAGGCGCCTATAGAATCAGGTAGCTGAAGGGACTTGTGTGAGACATTCAGGAATCTCTTTGTCTGTTTTACAACTTCTCTGACAGCGTGAACCACTTAGAACTTGTCAAGCTCGTGACCAACAACCATTACTGAGTTCGTTCATTCTTGCAGTGCCGCTGCCTATGTTTTAGGGTAAGAGAGAGGGCCAGGGAGGAGGGAGGAAACCGCAAACCAAACTCACGCTATTTTTTTTTTCCTGACTTCATTATGCTTTGAGGTTCAGCTAATTTGGGTGTTGCCTTGGGGTCCGTTTCAGCACCCTGGTTTGTGTGTGCTCTGGCATTGGTCATTTGCTTGAAAGACCCCTGAACAGTACTGAGGCTCAGTCCTGGGGTGCTATAGCCACACACAGAGTCCTCCGGAGGCCTAACTGCTGGTCACTGAGCCACAGTCCGAGTTCTCCTGGCCTCGTCAAACTCTGCCTCCACTGGCCCAAATCTTGGGAGGTGGAAGAGAACAGTTTGAGTGTCAGATGGGCTTGATAGCTTTGTTGAAAGACTGAACATAATTATCCTGAAATCCCAGGGGGGACTCTAGTTTAAGTTTTTCTCACGTGTACTTCCCAAGTTGACATCTCATCCTCCTGGCCTGGGAGACGGCAACTCTCTCGTCACACGTCCTGCCTCAGGCCCTTTGCACATACTCCGGCCCCATTAATTTGCATTCAGATTTGGGCTCAGTGTCATCTGTTCTTGCTTGTCCTATGTAAGAGACACCCGCATGGCTCCCTGTCCCTTTCCTGTTCTTCTTCTTTGTGATACTTGCTTGTCCTGGACATCACACTGTATATTCTCTGGTTATCATTGTCTTCGTTGCCAGATTAGGAGCTCGCAAGGGGAGAAACGCCTGCACTGTGTCCACATGAGAGGCCAGCGCCTGGCACATGGTAAATACTCAGTAAAAGCCATTGACAACAAACCGGGGAGTGAGTCAGAGAGTGCAGCGCCCCCTCGGCGGCAGTAGCGTTGCTGTCTTGCTCTCGAGGGCCTGCTGCCTGCGACGCAGGGGCACTTGCCGTTTTTCTGTACGCAGCTGCTTCCTAACAGCCCCAGTGATGGAGTTGAGGCCTGTCTGTGCCGTGTCCTGCAGGCTGAAGGATTTGCTAACTGGCCCTAAAAAGAAAATGTGTGCAAACGCATGTCTTAAAATATAGAGGGTCAAATCTAGCTCTGCTTCAGGCTGCTCAATGGGTCCTTGAGGATCTTAAGATCAAGAATTGAATACATGCCGCACCCCAAGGTCCTGCACCACCCCACCCTGCAGTCACACTGCCTCTAGGCACTCCTGCACCCTGAGTCTTCCTGCCCCAGGGCCTTTGCATGGCTGTGAGCAATGTCTGAGTGCTCACCTCTCCCTTGCACCCTGCCTTGCTAACTGCTCTGATACTGCTACTTTTATCTCCACTGTCACCTGCCAGAAAGCCCTTCCCAGCTCCCCTAGGAGGCCAAACCTCAGAACTGTGTGACCCACTTTCAAAGACAAATGGGGGATTTATACTTCTTTCTTGGATTGCATGGACGCGCAGGCCTCGCCCTCCCGTGTCCTCAGAATGGACACAACCTGGCACAGAGGAGACCCCATCTGTGCTCACGCGTGAGGTCAGCTACGTCACAGGCCTGGAGAGGAGGCCCTTCTTACACAGGGTTCGGTTCCACCCTCAGTGGGAAGGTGGAGGTCACAGGCCCACAGACGGCTCAGAAAGTCCCGCTCCCCCCCCCCAGTCACAGCCGGCTTGGAGCTGGGCACTGTGTCTGAGTCTGCGATGGCGACGCTGCGCTCCGCTTCCGGCCTCCCCACCACCTGCTGGGTCCAGAGCACGGGCCCAGGGCCGGGCCGCTGGCTTTCAGGTCCTGGTCCTCGGGGTCCTCGGCAGTCAGGGCCTCGGGGCCTCATCTGAAGCACCAGGCTGTGACACTCCCGGCCGAGGGGAGAAGTATTTGCTAACTGGCCCTACAAAGAAAGGCTGAGGGTGCAGCAGTGCCTAGAGGCAGTGTGACTGCAGGGTGGGGTGGGGCAGGACCTTGGGGTGCAGCATGTATTCAGTTCTTCATCTTAAGATCCTCAAGGACCCATTGAGCAGCCTGAAGCAGAGCTAGATTTGACCCTCTATATTTTAAGACATGCGTCCGCACACATTTTCTTTTTAGGGCCAGTTAGCAAATACTTGCTGGGTTTGTGTTACAGGCGAGGAGGCCGCTGTTTCCTCCACTGTCCCGAGCTACGCGGGCTTCTCCGGTCCCCGGGGCTTTGCGTCCCCAGTCAGCACACCTGCTCACCCCGAGCCTCCTCCTGAGGGCCAGCTCTGCTCTGCTGAGCGGCCGCAGCCGGCTGTGGCCAGCCCCGGGTGGGTGAGCTCCCCGCCTCCCACCTGCCCAGTAAGGGAAGATCTGCCGGACCTGCTGCCGGGAAGGAGAAGGCGGGCTTGAGCCCTGGAAGCAATCCAAAAGCTGGACAACAGGAATCGAGGAAACTGGGGACGTCTCCATAGGAAAAGCTTCCCAGTCAGTCAACACTAGACCGTGGAGGAGGAATTTACTGACTGGGAATGTGGTTCCCAATGTGGTATCAGAAGAAAAAAAAAACCAGGCTGAAAAACAAAACAATCCCCATGGGGCAGGCGCGGAGTGGCCCGAGGGCTTTTCTGGGGACCTCTGTGTCACCACCTCAGCGCCAGTGGCTGGAGGACAGGTTCCCCTGTGGCCCCTTCCGAGCTTGGTCTAAAGCTCCTCACCACAGGAGGACTCAATTTTGGTTTACAACTGCAGAGAGTGTCCGTAGAAAGTCTGGATGGCAGGAGTGTGGGGCTGCCCGTCTCGGACTCCTGGCCCCTCCTCTTGCAGCTGTGTGACTCAGAGAGAGGCCTTAACCTCTCTCTGCAGCTTCCTTATTTGCAAAATGGGGGCAAAGGAGATTTTGCTTTCTTTCTAGTATTGTTCTTGAGATTAAATGAGATACTGCACGCAAAATGTTTAGTTCAGTCTCTAGCACCAATAAATGTTCCCTTATTTTCATTTCTGTTATTCATAATACAAAGGAAAAGATCAGGACAATCATACAGCAAAGTAGGGGCAGGGTTCTCTCTGTTTTGTTCCACTCTGATTTCAATATTTTAAAATAATGAGCATGCATGACTTATGCAATTATAAAATTATTAAGGAAGCATAAAATCATAAAGTCCCAAGAAAAACCTGATTAACAAAAGATGGAAAGTAGGGTCCCGTCCTCAACACGTTCTCACTCACTGGCAAGGGTCCTACGCCAAGATTCCGAAGTTTTCTCTCTGATACCACTCAGCGTAGTGTAATAGAATCTGCTTTATGCTCCGTCCCTCCCGGGGCGTGAAACATCCCGGCTGGACACCACACCCACCTAGCCGTTGTCCAGCAGCCAGCTCCGATCAGCCGCTTGGGTCCTGCGGGGCTGGTGTCCCAGTGACCCTTCTCCTCTGAGTCATGGCTCCCAAGTGGGGAGCAGTGATGTCGGGGCATCCGTGACATGGAACACAGACAACTCCAGTGCTGCAAGGTGACACTGGGGGACAGCCAGGAAAACACACAGTCTGGAGCGGGCTCGTGCTATGCAGGGTCAGGTGTCCTCTGGGGTCTTGGAATCCATCCCCCACCCGAGGATGAGGGGGGACTGCCGCACAAGGCTAGTGAGACAGTCTCTGTCCATGCGTGCCTGTTGGGACGGCCCCGTGGTGCCTCCGCTGTCCCCTGCGGGCTGGTTGGCCACGGGTTCTCCCCAGGCAGAAGGCCAGGAGCGCTGGCTCTCCCCGGCTCCCTCCTGACCTTACTCCCTCTGCTAGTGCTGAGCAGTGGCTAATTACAGGGGACTGTGAACCCCGACTCTGCCCCTGTGGCTGGGAGACCTGTGGGAACACAAGTCCCCACAAGACAGCTCTCACCTCTTCCTGGCTCACCTTGGAAATTACAGAACCTTCCGGGCCTGAGTACTTGACTGGAATCTTTGAGTCAGGCCAGAGTTAGCTTCGAAGCATGGCTCCTGTTGCTGGCCAAGACTTAATTTTTATTTTTATTTATTTTTTGAGACAGGGTCTCACTGTGCAGTTCAGGCTGGTCTTGAGCTCACTTTGTAGCCCAGGCTGGTCTTGAACTCGCAACCATCCTCCTGCCTCAGCCTCCCGAATGCTAGGATTACAGGCATGTGCCACCATGCCTGGTTTGGCCAAGACTTAAGCAAGAGCATGGATGAGGTGTTCAGTGGCTTGCTAGGCAACCACCAAGGCAGGCCAAGCAGTGGGTCCTGGGCTCAGACCATCAGGGGTCCATGTCCCACCTCTGCCGCTGGGGGCTTCCAGGGCCCTACCCTCCTCTGCAGAAGTCGGGTGCTGGAGCAGGTTGTGGAATCAGCCTCCTCAGGGCCAGGCTAGCAATAGGGCATGCTAAAGCAAAACAATGCTGCGATCTAAAAAATAGAAATTAATTGGCTCTAAAGTAGCAAGAGCATATCACGGAGCCAAAACTAGAAATTGTGTACTTAAACATCTATACAACCTAATAGTAGGGTCAAGGATATAGCTCAGTGGGGCAAGCACCCACGTGGCAAGCATAAGGTCCTGAGGTCGATTCCAGGTACCCAAAAAAAAACCAAATAGTGTGTCAGCTTCTCAACTACAATTACTAGGTATACATGTGTGTGTGTGCAAATCAGCAGTCCTGTGGTGTCAGTCACACCTGCAGCTTTGTGTACCTCTGCTGTCACTGGGTAAGTGTATAGGGTGGGGCCTAACCTAAGTTTTCTGAGCAGCTACAGAACTCTGATCTGTTTGCACAGTAAAACGAGATCATGAACCTAAAAAGCCTAGTGAACATTCAGGGCCCATGACGTCACTTTCAATTCTGCCCCGGAGTTAGGTAGACTCAGGCCCTGCTCTGCGAGTCTCAGCCGGAGGATGGAGGGGAAGGAGGCCAGGTTCCCTATGGCCCCAACTCAGTAGGAGACAGTAGCATAACCCGGCCTGCCCCACCCTGGTCACTCACAGCAAGCTCTGCTGCCAGGAGGCTGTGCGAATGTGACGTCCACGGTACAATGTCCCTCAGATACAGCCCCAAAGGTGCAGCGGGAGAGAGGGGCGGGTGTCCCTCAAAACGTGCACGGCCCTCCAGTTACACCTTCTTTAGCGTTAGCAGTGAGTACTTGTGCCTCACTGGACATGGTGCCAGGCACAGCCCAAGTGCACAGGATGTGGCCCCATGCTGAGGGCTCTGGGCCAGCAAATTTACGCTGTGCGCTCTGCTGCTTGGTGGTCAGAGGCGGATGCCCCTCAGCACCCAAGGCGTGAGGAGCAGAAAGGGTTTCCGCCAGCTGCTGAGGGTCCCCACTTCCTTCTGTCCCAGGATGCTGGCGGTCGTTTGCACGTCAGGATTCCCATGGCTTGCACCAGGACCGCGGTTAGGGACACAGGGAAAGTCATAGCAGACCTGCGGGTTTCTCAGTGGTTGTGAGAAGTTATAGCCCCAGGACAGGCCCTTGACCTCCTTTGCCTCAGTTTCCACATTAGGAGCGGGCAAAGGCGGGTGCTGTCCACATCCATAATTACAGTTTGTTTATGGTGAGCTCCCAGCTGCCAGGATGGAAGTCTCCGTGTGTGCAGCGTATTTTATTGTTATAATCACAGCGGACTCTGGAGGGAATTCAAAGAGAGATTTTACAACCCAAATTATAGAAGTTTCTCCAGTCAGGAGGGACTATCCCAGAGTAATTAGGGCAAACGCTGGGTTGCAGCCACCAAGAGCCTCCTCAGCGAGAGAGGAATAGCGCCTCCCCGTTTGGGGTACTGGAGATTGAACCCTCGAACTGAGCTACACAGACTTATTTATTTTTTTGGTTAGAAACAAGGTCTCCTGAAGTTGCTATGGTGGCCTAGCTGGGCTTGAACTTACTATCCTCCTGCCTCAGCCTCCTGGAGTGCTAGCATGAGAGGCCTGCTTCACTGTGTGTAGTCTGGCTGCATGCACCCTGGCATGGGCACAACCCCGTGAGGAGGGGACACTGGTCTGCCCTGTGGAGAGGGAGGAGTGGTGGAGTCCAAGAGGGTGAACTTGGACCTCATGAACCAGCTGGGTAACTCGGGCTCGACCTTCTCGGGTTATTCTGTCACCCAGGGCACTGAGCTGGGATTTTCTTGGGGTGATGTTTTCTCCAAGGTCGTTCCCACTCTGGTGGCCGTAAGGGGTCCGCAGAGGGGCAAAGGGCTCCCTCTCAGGGGGGCTGTGACGGGAATGCAGAACTTTTCCTCTGCACGGGACCCTTGGCAGGGGGCCGGGGCCTCCCGGCCACACCCTCAGCCCGGTCAGTTCAGCACGCTGCCGGTCACTCTGCTCCACCCAGCAACGCATGGGCTGCAGGCAACGGAAAGACCGCTGCGTCTGCGGGGCACCTGAGAGAAGGGGGCCGCAGGGACCGTGCAGGGGCGCCACGGACCGGTCTCTCGGTCTCCCCTCGGTCTCTTCTTAGTGGCCAGGAGAGCACCTCAGGCACTGGCTTGGGATTCAGGGCTGCAGGAAGGAGTAGAACGTGCCAGCTGTCCTGTCCCTTTGTCAGAGAAGCAAAAGCTTCCCCAAACGGCCTCGGGCCCCTCCCTTCCTGGGAACGCCATTCTCCCTCCTGGACTCCTGCTGTGGCCCCTGCGCTGTCTCTCGGTCCTCAGGGGTCTCTGCACACCCTCCCTTGGGAGCACTTTCGGTCGCTGCAATTGATTCTTGGACAAACATCTCTTTAGTCTCTGTGTCCCCGAGGAGGCTGCGAGGCCCACGGCCGCAGGGGCTTGGCTCACACCTGTGACCCCGGGCCCCGCCCAGCGGGAGCACAGTTGTGATTCCCCAGGAGAGAGGCCTGGCTCGAAGCAGCTGGCTGCAGGCCTCCGTTTCCCTGTTTGTCTGTGGAGGGGGACTGGTCACTGGAACAACCACAGAAGAGCCTAGTGTGCCCGGGTGCCTGACACAGGGCTTCGCTGAGCTGCAGCCTGGTGCTCCTGCGCCCGGGGGGCTGGCATTTCACTCTCCTCAGGAAGGAGCAATAGAGTTCGTCATCGGGTGCAGTGGGCCCAGGCTGAACCTAAACCCTGTCCACTTCCCTTGTTTTCCAAGATGGTATCCAGGCCCAGAAGAGAGAAGAGCCCACACTGGCCAGGACAGGCCACCAGCCACATTCCCACAGCCATCCTCGGATGGGCTGGGCTTGTGCGCCAGGCTGGGCTTGGGCAGGGATACGTGCCTGGAGGAGCCAGCTCGCCGGTGCACAGAGGCACAGGCTGGTGCCTCGGGCGTGGTGAGAGGGCACGGAGCACAGGGTCTCAAGATGGGGACCCTGCTTGCAGCGGCAGCCAGAATGGCAGGGCAGAGACGTCTGTCTGATCCCCCTCCTTCCACTGAGCCCCGTCTGGCCTTCCAGTGCCCCCCATCCCTCCCCCACGGGACCTGTGCTTGCGCGCACCGGGCTCTGTCTGACCTTCTGGAGGTGGGACTTTTCTTACAAGCCCTTCCTGACTTTAATTGCCTCCCCTACGAAGAAAATTAGGGTCACAAGTCACAGTTCAGTCACTTGCTCACTCCTCACACCCGCCCCTGCAGACCGTACAGCGCCGGCAGCCACTCAGAGGCCCCAGAGCTCCGCTCTGCACCCGGGGAGGGGGCAGGTCCAGGGTCTTCCAGCAGCCAGGCCCTCTCACACACATTCCCGCTGCATAACCTGAGCGGGCAGTGTGTGTGTGTGTGTGTGTGTGTGTGTGTGTGTGTTGTGAAATACCTGGCACGCACCTGCTTTTCCAGTCCGTTCATTTGCATGAAGAGACACAGGTAAGGGAGACTTTGAAACTGGGCAAAGGAGCAGGAGGCCAAATAAGTGGGCAGCCCCAGGCCTCTGCTGGGGTCGGAGGGGCTTCCTGCAGCCCTTCTGCCCCTCAGGAAGAAGGTCGCCTCTGGAGACCAGCATTCACTGGGGAGGTTACTGCCTCTTCTGAACTCAGAGATGCTTTTATAGTTCCTCTGTGTAGGACGGTCTGTACCCGAGAGCGTCCTGGGTTGTGCAATTGGTAGCTGCTGCTGCCCAAGGGGACTGCATGGATCCCATTAAGCAAAGAGTGTATTGTAAAATCTCCGTTTCCATCCAGGGGCATTGTCTCACCCAGCCCGCCTCGGCCTGCTTTATCCTTTGGTCTTCATGACCCTATTGTTGGGATTTAATAAACTTCATATTGGGCTGAGGTCTTGTCTTGGACGCGCTGTCCATTTGAGCCAGAAGGGGGCAGCATTTTCCTGCCGAGCACAGAGCTTCAAAAGCCAGCTGACGGGGGTGGGGGGGGGAAGGGGGAGCAGTTCCAGGGCAGGGAATCCGCTGTCCACACTGCCCTGGGGTGGTAGAACCGGTGTTGCTACCCTGCTGGGCAGTCTCCTGGTCTACATTGCTTCGGGGGCTGGAGCCTCGGGAGTGACACAACCAGCCCTTCTATTTCTTCAATTCTCCAACAGATGTCTTCAAATACAGCAGGTGAGCCAGGCATCCTCACCGTTCAAAACGAAGCGAAACAAAGTTCTCCAAAGCAAATGATAAGGAGTGCAAGGTGGGACTTGGGACCGTAGCTAAGGAATTCACGTGGGAGTTTGCCCTCGGATGCAGGACAGGCTCAGTGGCTTGGTGGAAATGGCCCCGCAGATCTGGCTTCAAAAGGAAACTCTGACCAGGCGTGTGTCTGGGTGGGGGTGGGGGGGGATGGCTCTTGGAGCCTCAGTTTCCTCATCTGCAAAGTGGGGATAACAAGCAAAACAGCAGTTCTGGAGTCCAGTGGACAATCAAGGCTCAGGCTCAGCAGTGGGGCTGACTTGCTAGTAGGAGCAACACCAGCCTCAGCTAGTGTCACATTTCATTTCCCAGCAAAGAACACTTTCAGGTGCAGTTGCATCCAGCACCCCATGACACCATGGCAATATGGAGAAATACCTTGAGGACCCTATCCACCACCCTCTCCTAGCTTATCCTATGCTAAAAATAGAAATGGTGAGCTTGTTTGGCAAATGCACTCATGCACTGCATGAGAAAGGTTCAGTGCGTGATGGGCTGCATATACGATTTTGTCCCATACAATCCTATCGCTGGGACCTCCTGGCTGTATGGGTGTGAGCAACTGTGGGCTGTGATGTGTGCAAAACAACCAAATCGCCAAATGATGCTTTTCACAGCACACAGAAGTTTCCTGTTGTTAATCCCTGCGTGACTGCAAATGCAGCTTCCAGACAGGTCCCAGGGCTCCCCGTAAGTGTGGCTGCGAAGGCTTCCTGGTGGGCAGTGCAGAGCTATGGCTGCTGAAATCTAAAGGAGAGCGATCAGGTCCCCAGAACCAGGAGGAGGCTCGCCACCCCCAACCCGCTCCCAGGTAACTCCTAAGAGACCAGGGGTCTGCTCAGAGTCGCAAGCCAGTGGGTTTTGGCCCTGATGGGAAAGAGCGCGAAGAACATGGAGCTTCAGAACCACAGTTATCTGCCCACGCAGCTGTGGGATTTCGGCTTCCAAAGCCCCACCACGCACAGGGGGTGGGGGCGCTCTTATTCCAGCCTTGTGCCGTGGCAGAAGTGACCAGGGCCTACCATCCTGTGTTCAAGGGGATGGAATCCCCCTTCCTAACACGGCTTCTCCTTGTCTGTGCTGAGACAGCTCTTGACTGTCACTCGTAAACCAAGAGGAGCCCGCCGCAAGCCAGGCGTGGTGGCGCACCATAACCCCAGCACGCTGGGAGGCCAAGGCAGAGGACTGATTACAAGTTCAAGGCAAGGCTGGATAGTTTAGTGACTTAGTGAGACCCTGTTTCAAAATAAAATAATAATAGAAATAAAAGAAAGGCTGGGGATATGGCTTAGTATGACGTCCCTAGGTACAATTCCCGGTAGCACACATACACCAGAAAGAGAGAGAGAACAAGAAGAAAAAGAAGGAGAAGGAGGAAGACAGGGAAAGAAGAAAGGAAAGGGCTGCTGCATGGGGGTGAGTGTCAGCCCCCCATTGGCAGCAGCGCCCCGCATGCCTCCCTGTCCTTGGTTTAGCTGAGCACCTGTGTGAGCCAATCCCAAGCACACTCCCATGAGCCCCTGAGGAAGATGTTGCTATGGTTACAAGGGAGCCCACAAACCTGCCCATGGTCACACACATGAAAAGGGGCACAAGTGACAGGTGGGTGTTCCCTTGCTCAGTCTACAGGGATGGGTCCTGGGTGACTCAGTTCCCCCTGTGGTACCTCGAAGGTCTGCCTCCACTGGAGGCCAGGAATGAGGCCGTGGGCCACGACAGCACCAGGACCAGGTCCTTCCGGCTGGGGGCGGGCGGAATCAGGACAGCAGATTCCTGCATTCTCAGACCAGTTCCCCTGGTTCCATTCTACCTTCATTGGAGAAGGAGCATCTTGGAGCCAGGCCAGAGCCCCTGCCTTCTGGGGACACAAATGGTGGCAGGACTGTGTGCATCGGGCTGACAGAGGGGAGTGCCTGGCGCTGCTCCCTGGGGACCTCTGAGTGTTGCTTTGGCCACTGAATGCAGGAGATGCGGGTTCTACTGAGAGCCAGGCCCGGGGAGGGGAGGGGGCTGCGTTTGGAGCTGGGCCCCCAGCTCACTGGGGACGATGCTGGGCAGTAACTGGACACACCATAGGGACCATGAGCCAACCACTCCTCAGGGGGTGTTACACCCCGGTGGACCCATAATTCCCCGAACCGGAGGCTGTTGTGGAGGAAGCTGTCATTGATCCGAACACCAGCACATATGTCCCTGCCGCTCCCAGAGGCAGAACCGGCAGCGGTCCGGAGCCGCCAGCCATTCTCCGTCCTCGAGGCTTGAAGCTGCTCCAGGACGCTGGCCTTTCTGCGGACATTTAAACATGGAAGACTTGATCCTGGAGGCGAGGGCTGGAAGCTCTGCTTCCAGGCACTGTCATCTAAGCTGCCTCCACACGCAGCGAGCTCCACACAGCCAGTTTTCCAGTCTTGAAAGAATTAGTCAGCGAGGCTCGCTGGGCCTCTGGGAGTGCACTGAAAAGAAAGCAAATGTTTCATGTATTTGCCATTATTCACATGATTATGCCCGTTTTGTGCTCAGCAGACGGGGCGGGGGCCAGGGCCTGGCTGCGTGGCCCAGAGCCTGGGTATGGGGCCAGACAGGTCCCAGCGACTGCCCCATCACTTTCTTCCCTCTCCAGCGGCAGGAGGGCTCTGCTCCTGTTGGAGCCAGAGCTGCTGTCTTCGCCTTTGAAGTCCAGGGAGGCTCTTGTACGTAGGAAGAGGCTCTTAACAGCAATTTGACTCCTCCCTCTCAACCCCCGGGGCAGCAGCAGAGAGGTCAAGGAAGGGTTAAGTGGCTCTGGTCGGTTCTGCGTTCTGATTCTGCTGATCTCCATGAGAAGCCCCTGGTGGCCCTTGGGATACTAGATGCACCTCAGAAATGTAGCCAGGGACATTGAGCTGAGATGAGAATACACATCCAGGGTGCCAGGCAGTCGGATGCAGCAGAGAACCTGGGGGCCAGGAGAGCTTACTGGGGACAGGGGAGCTTATTCAAACCCTGGCTGGGTGACTGTGGATGCATCCAGACCTCTCGGAGACTTCCACCCCCTACAAGAGCAGAGCCCAGCACACAGGCAGCAAGGCGTATAATCTGGGCAGCGTGACTCCATCCATCGGCTTGCAGGGCGGGCATGTGCCTGATGCCGAGCAGGCTGTTGGGAGGTGCTTCTCCTTCCACTCTGCAGCCTTTCGGCTGTCTTGCGGCAGCCGGTGACAGTCAGATGAGGTGATGGCTGGGAGAGAGAGAACGTGCCTGGTACGTATTTACAAACTCTAGGCATCTTGTCTATTTATTTCTACTCTCTAAACGGCCGGGCAGAACATGCAGTGGTTTCCTCTGCATTCTGTCATTTGATCTGCACCCCTCGCCCCTAGGATGGGATGCAAATGTTGAGCTTCAGAAATCGCAAATGATTTTAGGTAGGCACCTGGTGTTCTGGACACTTCCCTGTGGCCTCATGTCTTCCTCACCTGACCTCCAAAGGTGCTGTGAGGAGGAAGGGGGTCCAGCTGGGCAGGAGGACTTGAAAACCTGTTCCATGTCATAGTGTCCCCAGCACCGGCTATCCTATCTTTAAAGCAGAAGGGGCTAACAGCCAGCATCATTTTTAGATAGATGAAGATGAAGATCGAGGGGCAAGAAAGGTAAAGTGAGAAAATGCCAGACTGGCTGCAGAGGAGGTGTACAGATTCTATGCTGTAATAACAGGAAAAAAGCCCAAATGGCCAACAAACGGCCTATGGAAGACCAACTATTCATCTCGCTAATAATTTAAAATGCAGATGAATGCCAGGCATAGCGGCACACACTACCTGTAATCCCAGCTCCTGGGAAAGCCAAAGTAGGAGGATTGCAAGTTCAAGCCCAGCCTGGGCAACATAGTAATTCAGTGGGACGCTGGGGCTGTCACTCAGTGCAAAGGCCCTGGGTTCAGGTCTCACTCCTCGGGGTCCTGCTCAAGGCGGTGGTGCCTGCAGGGATTCCAGAGCCTTGGCAGTGGGCACTGGAAGCTTTAAACACACATCCCTCATCCTAACAATGACCAGAAGAGCGGACAAAGATACATGCTTTAGAATATTTGTCAGATATTAGAGTAGCAGAAAAATTAGATACAGCTATGTGTCTAAACAAAGCAGCTCAGAGACCTGGAAGCCATTAAAAATGAGACAAATTTAATTCCCTGGAAAATGCATAGAGAAGCCAGTCAGCTGGAGTGGAAATTGTTGCAACCAAAATATTACGGGTGATTTTTATTTTCTTTTTCTTCAGTAAAATTTTTTTTCTGATTTCCCATAATGAGCAGATGTTACTTAATAATCAGAAAAAAAAAGTTAGTTGTTTTATTTTTAAAGTAACGCTGTGGGGGTTAGTGTGGTTTTACCATCCACATTTATTGATTTGGAATTTATTTAGCAAGAGGGAATCAGCCTGGCGGAAGGTCTTCTGGCTGCAGACTCCAAGCAAGTTGCTCAACCTCCTGGTCCCTAGGTGATCACCATGACATAAAGCTGCTGTACATGCCTGCCACGTAGAGTGTGTGCAGGTGTGTGCGGGTGTGTGCAAGTGCGGGTGGGTGTGTGAAATGAGCTGATCCACTAAGAGGGCTCGGCTCCACCCATCCCTTAGCTGGACCGTAATTGTCCTTAATTTTACTGTGTTTCCAGGGAAGAAGCACAGACAGAAGCCGCAGGAGTCCTAGCTTCGGATGCATTTGCAAAGGCACAAGTTCCCGCGTAGTTCAGGAACCCAACAGAATTCTCCCGTGGGAAGGGAGTGCCAGGGAACTTGGAAGAGCCCCTTGCCCCAGCACTGAGGAAGGGTGGGGAAGGGGTGTGGAGGAGTCCTGGGGGACAAAGCCGTGAGAGCAGGGACAGCAGTGCTGGAAGGGCAGCTCCACAGAAGGAAATGGCCCTGGGTGGCCACACGTCCTCACGGGCCTGGGAGGGCAGAACAAGCTTCACATCTGACACTCTCCCCCTCCCGCCCCTGCCCTGCCTCACTGCCTAACCCTGAGGGGCCCAGGGCCATGTACTGGGAAGGGTGGGGTGGGCCACCGGGTGTCCCCGAGGTCGGATCCCCAGGAGCTGTGGACAGGGATGCAGCCCGCAGGAAATAATCCTCTGGGCTGGGCTGGCCCTGCGCATGCTTGTGTCCTGGACAATCGAGGCAAGTTTGGCCTGGGCTTGGAAGGCTCAGACACAGCGAGGGGCTCAAGGGGCTCCTCTCTAACCTGCAGCTTCTGTCCATAGCAAGAAGAGCATCTGTAGCTCCCTCAGCCAGCCCCAGAGCACAGCGGGCTTCTGCGACTGGAAGGAGCCCCCGAGGGCCGGGGAGGCCGTGCAGGACCCCAGGGGATGCTGAGATAGTTCTGAGCCCCGCGTAAACTGTGTCTTCTCCTATGCACACAATGGCCATGCTTAATGTGTAGTTAGGCACAGTAAGCGATTAACAATGGCCAACAAAACGGGATGGTCTACTGTATTGTTATTTAAAACTTACCCATTGTTTACTCCTGGGGTTTTCCATGTGTATTATCAGACTGCCGTTGGCCATGGGTTATTAAAACTGCAGAAAGTGCAGCCTGGGCTAAGGTGAGGGCTGCTGCGTCCCACTGCTGGGCCAACCTTGTGGCTCCCTGTCCCTTACAATGACAGCAGAGTGGGCATTCAGCATCGTCTTCGGCAGCGGACTTCAGGAGTTTTAAGGGGCCTTGCTTTTCACGGGGTTCCCCAGTGGGGAAGCTGAACCAGGAGCAGCTTGTGCACCCGGTGGCCGGGTGTGGGCACTGTCCGGGCAGGGGAGGAGGGAGCCCAGGAGGTCACCACCAGGGACCGGGCAACCGGACTTGGGGTTGCTCACGGCGGGTTCCTATCTCAGCACTAAACCCGGGAGCTGGGCGCTGCATCGGACTGGACAAAGGCCACCTGCAGATGGCAAGTCCTTATCCCCGGGCCCTGAGAATTCTGCCGTCCTGGGGTCTTCGCAGATGTGGCCAAGTTACAGATTTGGGACAAGGGGATGAATCGGGGGCAGGGAGGTAGAGCGGCCCGCGTGCTGTCACCGTGTCCTCATAAACAGAGACACCACGGAGGAGACAGTGAAGGAAGGCAGCGGCTGCCAGAGGGCTGTGGCCCGCAGTCAGGAGCCCGGCGGCCACCAGAGGCTGAGAGAGGCGGGATGCAGCTCTCTCCCACCAGCCCCGCAGAGGGCACGGAAACCTTGATTTTATCTCCGTGGATCAATCATGCTTGCGGAGTTCTGGCTTCCATTTCTGTGAGGTGAGCTTTTGTTTTGCTCTGGTTTTCTTGAAACAGGGCCTCACTATATAACCCAGGCTGACCCTGATCTTTGGATGATCCTCCTGCCTCAGCCTCCGAGTGCTAGGATTATAGGCGTGCACCACTGCGCCTGGCTAGTGTCTGTTGTTTTAGGCCACCAGTGCAGCAACTTGTGACAGTAGCCACAGGAAGGTAAAACAGATGCTAAACAGTAAGGGGTGGGCCGGGCCCAAACCGTGGCTCTGCTTTCTAAGAGGCTGGGAGCAATTATTCAGCTCTTTTGCCCTTAGTCTTCTTCTCTACGCAATGAAGGGCCTGCGCTTTGCTCATAGTGGCCAGAACTATTGTGATTGGATGTGACAAAAAGTCCAATTTAAACGACTCTAGTGAAAGGTGCCAAGCAGATCCATGACAGAAGTAGAGGGGAACAGTGCCAGCTTCAGGCACAGCTGCATCTAGGTGCTCAAGCAATCTAGTACTCTCCCTCTCCTTTCCTCTTTCTGCTCTCTCACTTCTTCTCTTGCACGTTGGCCTTGTGCTGTCCTGCAGAGGAACTTCTCCCAGGCGCCTCCAGAGGCGAGGAACACGAGCTCCACCCAGGTTTCATGGGACAGTCAGCTCACATCGCCATATAGGGATCCCAGGGAAGGCTCCAATTGGCCAGGCTTGTGGCACATACCCAGTGCTGAGTTCCCAGATCCAGTCCTGCGTCGTGGATAGAGGCGCTGCGGACAGCCTGGCCTGGGTCGCAGGCCCCCAGGGAGAGTGGAGATTGGGTTGTATCATGGGCTTGAGGTCGCATGGTGCTCACAGAGTGAACGTGAACAGCGTGCAGAGAGGTGGACCAACAGTCCGAGGTGGGGTTCACTCACCAACAAGGAGATGGGGACGTAGGGCAGACAAAAACAGCAGCCATCCTCCACGGGACTTCACAGAGCTGCTGCACACACCCACTAAAAAGCGCGTTGCAACGTGCCAGCTAGTGACCATGATGTCTCCACAGTGGACGGCTGGATCCCAATCTTTCCTCCGTGACAGCCCACAGCCCTGCCTGCGGCTGCCCTGGCCATAAAGGGCAATGGGGAGACTTGCCTGGGTGGTGAGGGGTTCAGACCCTGGCAGAGCTTAGAAGCCCCAGGAGTTCAGCATTAATCCAGCAGAAAATAGGGAGCCATGGGAGGCTATTGAGCAGGAGACGTGGAATTTAAAAAGCAATGATTAGGGAGAATTTGAAACACCCTAAACAGAACCCATAGCCAGCGTGTGATAAAAGCTCTAACGGAGCCCTGCCCTGGTGCCCCTCTCTAGGCTGAGATGCATGCCCTTGATAAGAAGGAGATCATAACGGTTTGTACCTGGCTGTGGCAGTAGGGGCATGGGAGACATTTAGCACACATTTGCCAAGAGATATATAGAGAGCCGTTCCCGGTCCTTGTCACAGCCCAGGAAGTTTGTATTTGTAATCTCATGGAAAAGTTATTGGAATTCTAGCTAGTTAATTCCAATCTACCACTTTCAGAGCAACCCATGGCGAGAATAAAGACACTAAGGCATATTTGTAGTTATGGGGAGCCAAGGGGCCTGAGGTCCAGCCAGGATGACGGCCATCTGGAAAAAAGGCCTCAACCCAAGGCCAAACCCAGGTTTTATTCCTTCATGAAGAAGGGAGTGACTTGAGGATAGTGACTGTGAGAATCTCGGGAAGTAGGTAAGTGCTGTGAGGTGGGCTAGGTAGGAGGCCTGAAATCACCTCTGCAAATGCAGAGAGAAGGCTATGCAGAAAGAGTCATCTGCATAACACAACTGAGATAGTATCTAATGTTTTGGGGGTCAGTGCTTCAGCTCTGATGTGTGATCTTTCAAGCCCCAGGAAGTCACAGCCTCTGTGGTGGATTGACAACTGGTGGTCAGCTCATAACCCCCAGCTGAACTGAGTACGTGGGGACTGTTTCCAGCAGCATGAGAGGTAGAACAGGAGAAGAAGAGAGGCTGTTGGGAGCCTATTGGGAGCTGACCAAAGCAGTAAGGAGTTGTTGGTTCTCTTGGAGGAGCCCATCGTGCTGGCTTTCCTGATGTACTTGGCTGTTGTCATCCTCCAAGGAGCTTGGGACCTTGTCACTGAGAATGACTTCAGTTCACCTTGGGGAGCTCTGGTCCTCACTCTGAGCATCGCTTCCTGGCTCCGGAGGGGAAGATGGTGCACTGCTCAGTCTCCTGGAGAAGCTTGTTTCGTTGGCGGTCCCGATGGGAACTCGGCTGTCCTGATCATCGGAGGAGCTCGGGGCCTCAGTGTCACTGAGGATGACTGTGGTACCTTTCAGCGGAGCTCTGGTTCTTACTTTGAGTGTCACTTCCTGGCTCCAGTTCAGATCCCTCAGCCTGCTAGCACAGATCCTTCATCCCCCTGGCACAGACTTTCTAGCTTCCACCACTGACCTATGGGCCTTTCTAGCACAGATCCATGAAATAGGCCTGCATGAGATATTGTTATGGGCTCTAGGTCTCCAGCTGAACCATGCAGGACATTATCATGGGATTCAGGCCCTCAGCTGGATTCTTTGGTCTTTAGTGTGTGGACAGATTTCCTGCACCCTCTTGTATATGATTCTTCAGATGGCTATTATAAATACTTTTGTAAGATATGTGTCCTGTATTGTATTGTTCCCCTTGCAAAACCCCAAATTACAATAGCCTCTACTTCAAGGCTCGACCCCAGCAGACGGTGTGGAGCATGGCTCTCTATCCCATGTACTCCCAGCTCACACAAGGGAACAATGAGTGCGGGTCCGGGGAAACACTGCCTGCTGTCTTCAAAGACTACAAGTCAGCACCTCGGCTAGACCGATGTGCATTGCTTAAAGCCAATTGAAGGATAAGGAAAAGGTCCTAGCCAGCTCCGCATACATCAGTACATGGAAACAGGGTCAGGCTCAGCCAAAATGGAGACAACTGCTCCTCCTTCAAGGAGGGTCCCCAGGTGGTCCTCCACAAAGATGAATGCCAGTTTGTGGGTTTGTGTACAGGTGAATTAAGACTTAGGGAGAAGCCTGGTGCCTGGTGCTTGAAGAACTTCAGGAAGTTTTCTGGGTCTACACTGCATCTGTGGTCATCACCTCATTTTGTAGATGAGGCAGCTTAGGCTAAGAGGTTACACAGCCTCCCTGCAAGCAGAGAAGGTAGAAAACAGCTCTCTGGATCCTTGTGGACTTGTGAGAGGCCACACCGCCTCACTGTGGACCTTACGGATGGTGTGGGAATCTCTGCCTTGTCCCATGGATAGGAGGCAAAGCGGAGGCAAAGTGCAGGCAAAGGAGCGGATACAGCAGTCATTTGATGGCTCCATGGAGGATGGGGGCACTGCTTCCAAGATGGTGCTCCTACAGCTGGCTGGCTGGTGTTGGGTGCCGGGGAGATGCTTCAGCTTCTCCTCACGGGCCTATCCTAACACTGCTTGTCCTCCCAATGTGGCATCTGGCTTCCAGCCTAGTGGAGCGTCCAGGAGGGAGACAGCCGGTGGAAGCTGGACTGCCCTGTGTGGGTTAGGCTCACATGTCATCCTTCCACCCCCAACCTGGGCCACCCTCAGGCAAGGGGGTCAGTGAGGACAGCACATCAAAGATTTTAGGGATATATTTCAAACATGTCAAACGTTCCCAGGCCGGGACATTGGTAGGTTCTTCTTCAGGCTAAGAATGTTCAACCAGCTTGCCAGAGCACAGGGGTAGACCAGAAGCTCTTTTGCCTGGATGCCCCCTGATGGAACCAGCTTGTGGCACTCACTTTCGCCACAACCAAAGGCAGGTACTGTGTCAATGTCTTCCACCTAATGCTCAGGAAGCAGAGCTCTGAGGTGGAAGAGATCGGGATTAGAGACTGTCTTAGGCTGGGAGCAGAAGAAGCCTAGGACCTCTTAGAAGTTGCCTTACCCCCTTGATTCCCAACTGACTGAGATCCCCTCTCTCCCACCCACAACCTTCCAGGCTGGGAAGTTGCTTTGCTGAGATGAGGGCTTCCCTGTCCTTACCACCTTTTGCAGGAGACAGAAGTAAACATGGCAAGTCATTAAGAAAACCCATACTTCCCAGATTCACCTGGCATCAGTTCTGCTTCCTGAGCTCTGGAGAACATTCACTGCTCTGTGGACCTTAAAATCCAGCAGAGTGCTGGATTGGACCCCTGTCAATCTACTGAGGGTATGAACTGATGTAACGTCTACGCAGCGCAATTAGGCAATCGATTTTCTAGTTAAAAAGACATACGTGGTTTGGCTCAGCAACTTCACTTTGAATAATTTATCCTACAAATATATCCGTCCTTGTAAGACATGATTATGGACAAAGACTAGGCACTGCAGCACTGTTTGCAGTGGAAAGAGACTGGAAACAATCTAAATGTCCATCACTGGGGTCTGGGTGAATACATCATGACATGTCCACTCAGTGGAGTATTCCACAGCTGTTACAAAGTGAATGAGACTCTCATAAGACCAGATGGAGATATCTTAAAGAAGAAGCAAGTGAAATAAACAAGAGGAAAAACAATGTGTATAATTTGCTATCATATATGACTTTATGTGTGTCCATATTTATATATCCAGAGTGTCTCTGGATGAGAAGTCGGGCTTAAAGTTTCAATCATACGAAACTGACATTTTTGCTTGTCAGAATCAGCAAACACCAAGTTCATAGGAATTAACCCAATAGTAACAGCAGATACCACTGGACAACTTTAGGACAGCAGTCAGGAGGAAACTTGCATCTTTCAGTATAACTTGCTTTTATGCCTTTGGAATGTTGCATAAGGGATGATCCAAATAAATAGTGAATGTTTAATTTCTTAAAATTATTACAGTAAAAGAAACACTGCTGCTAATCTACTTCAAAATACAGCCCCTCACTTACTGCAAGCACATCTTTCTTTCCACTTTCTGAAGTAGGTGTGGAAATCCTCTTTCCTGTATCTGTAAAGTGTGGATTAAAAAAATCTGTGATTGCTGCTGTCCAGTGTCATCCAATGGAAATATGAGCTTGTAAAAACATTACAGTGTGTTCTCATCCACCTTATTTACTGGATCTGACACTCTGAGAGTTCTGACTCTTCCCCAAAGTAAAATGACTATGACAGGTCAATGTTTTGAATGATTTCAGGACATCAAGACAACCACGACAGTACAACTAAAGAACCCTAAAATAAGATTGTCAGAACTGCTTCAGAAAGCGGCAAGAATGATGACATAGTGTGTTTGAATCAAGGGGGAGAATTCTGAGGGGGAAAAATGGCAATGTGTCTCTTACTGTAATAATTTTTCATTTACACACAGTGTATTTTTATCACACCCCCTACATATGCACGATTTATCTCTTTTAAATTTCATAGTACTTACCTTTAAAAAAAAAAATTCTCAGAGTGTAGTCCATTACATAACATTTGCAAAGACTGAAGGTCCCCATTCTGATCAAACAGACAGCAAGTTCATCTTCCAGGTCCATAATGGCAAATCCTCTCCTCTGCGTTTATTCAAACATGAACAAGAATATCTTGCTTCACATTCCTTTCATTAAGGGGGAGGGAAAGCTGAGCAAAGTTTGTCATTGGAAGAGGAGCTCAAAGACAGAGAGGCCTGAGGAAGCCTCGTACAAACATTTCAAACGGAGCGGGCACATCAAGGGCCCTGCTCAGAGCCGCGACCCTGGTGGGTACACCAGCATGACCTGCAGCCTGGGGCTCTCAACAGGTGATTCCAGAGGACCACCAGCATCCACGCTTTAGACTGTGGTGGTGAACATACGGCACATGTACCACAGCGGGCTATTCATATCACTGAAAGCTCTAGAAGTTTCGCCATAGCTGCTTTAGGACATCTAGTCTCTGAGGAACACAGGCCTCTGGGCAGGAGCATCAGCCTCACCTGTACAGCCTTCCAAGATGATACACCGGGTCCATCCACATCGGTCTGGGACCCCCTCCCCCGTCATGTGTGTCACAGAGCAGTTTGGAGTTGGCCCCAGGCTTCTCTTTGTAACAGGGTCATTAACATAGAACCCTCTTTTCATTCATTCATTCATTCATTCATTCCTTCTTTAAAAGCCCAAATGCTCATCTTCTATGTGATCATCTCAGAAATCCTGAAGCTGCCGCTTTGAGGAACTATGATTATTTGGTTAAAAAATAATGTTGAAAGAACTATGTGATCAGAAGACCTAAGAACTCCTATGAATGAAATGTGGCATAGTCTCTTTTCTGGAATGATCTTCCTGACGGCGGCACTTCCTGTTGACCAAAGGCGGGCTACTAGGCGTTTGCAAGTGCTGTTAGTGAGGGGACAAACTGGTACAGCCCTCCTTCTGGGGTGAGGGAACATGAGCATTTGCAGCAACATTTGGTCAGCAGTATCACGGGAGTCTGTCCCAGAGGTGCACTGGATGTGTGTGTGCTGACGGAGGTATGAGTAGAGAGTCACTGCGACTCTGCCATGGTGGAGGCCAAGAGGGGACGGCCCCTGGTGTGATTAAGTAGGCCCAGCACCTCCATCCTTTGCAAGCTAATGAAAAGGAGTTGGGGGGCTGGTGCTGGACTCCAGTCTCAGGATGGTACCATGCGACCAAGGGAAGGTCTCAGGCAGCCGCATCTCACTGGACCAGTGCTTCTTGCCTGGGGATCATGTTAGCCTCCAGAGACCTGTGGCAACCTCCAGAGACGTTTCTGGTCATCACAGCTCGGGCAGGTGATGCTACTGGCATCCACCAACTAGAGACCAGGCTGCTGCTGTTGAATACACAAGCCATTGGGCAGCCTCTCAAGACACAGTTATCAGCCCCACTGTCAGTAATGCAGAGGTGGGGAAACCCTCGTCTATACGCACACCATAGTCTCCCACACATACTGAGTTCTCAATGAATGTTTGTTGAATGAATACATACCATTTTAGTAAGAATATCATGTGTACACAGGATACCTACAGGATAGCTAGCAGCAAGAGAGGCATAAGGCACCGACTTAGGATACTGTGACATCTTACTGTATTCATTTTTGTACCCTTAGATTTTTTTTTTAATGCAGCTTTTATAATTCTTTGACACAAGATCTCACTGTGTAATTCAGGCTGGCCCTGAACTCAAGGCAATTCTCCTGCCTCAGCCTTCTAAATGCTGGGGTTTCTTTCCTAGGCCAGGCACTGGGTGTCACTGGTTCTTTTTTTGTTTTGGTTTTGTTTTTGGTACTGGGAATCAAACCCAGGACCTTGCACGTGCCAGGCAGGCACTTGTGCTGCTGAGCTATAGCCCCAGTCCTAGCTTTTATAATTAAAAAGGAAGGAAGTAAGGAAAGGAGGAAGGAAAAGAGGAAGGGAAGGAAGGTTGAAAATCTCTTTTTTGTTCAGTACTGGGGATTAAGCCCAAGGCTTTGAAACTGAATTACATCTCCAGCCCTTCTTCTATATTTTTGATTTTGACACAGGGCCTTGCTAAATTGTTAAACTTCCCCGGGCTGGACTCAAATTTGTAATCCTCCTACCTCAGCCTCTCAGAGTGCTGGGATTACAGGCGTGCGCCAACACGCCCGGACGAAGAGAAAAATCTCTAAACTCTGCCCTATGCTTTCCCATGGACCTCGGCTCCCTTGGCAGGGCTGGGGAAGGATGAAACTCCTTACCCTCAAAAACCTTCCGTGTGACACAGGGAAGTAGCGAGCACTCAGGAAAGGCCCTCATTATCCTATTATCAGTGCTATTTTGGCCCATGTCCAGATATTCTTCAGGCCTGCGCTCCCGCTTACATTGGACTTTGGCCCCAGCCATGCCTGCAGATTTCTGGAAGGGAAATGCACCACAGGCAGGTGCACTTCTCCTGTGTGTTGGGGGGCAGCAGGTGAGCGGTGGCCTTGCATTATTGGCCCGCCTAGGCCCTGGAGCTGGACCAGGCAACAAGGCCTCCATCTTTTTCCTCCCTGCCTGGCTGCCATCAGCCCCTGGGCCTGCACGGGGTTCGTGGGGCATCAATGCATTGGTGAGGGAGGAGCGGGCCAGGGCTATGGATCTTCCCGGACGCACTCGGCCTGTCCAGGGCCTGTCCAGGGCCTGTCCAGGGCACGAATCCACGATATCCGGGCTCAAGGCTCAGGTTCCTATCTGGGTCCCTGAAACCCCAGGGGCTGCCCAGGCGTTATTTCCCCAGAGCGTTGTCCTGGGAACTGCAAACTTTCTAATCCATGCAGAAGGAACACAGAAGAAAGGGCTGGAGGAGAAGCCAGCCCCACCCACCCCCGCGTGTTAGCCCCATTTAGCCGCAAATCCTTAAGCCAGCGCTTGTAAAAGCAGCTTGTCCGGGCCTGACCTTCCCCATTCATGTAATGTGATATTGCACGCTTGGCCGACCTCGGCAAGCCGCGCAACATATGTCGTCAGCTGGGCGCTGCTCCCTGGATGAGGGCGGCTCTGGAAGCCAATGTGGGAAGGGGTCTGCCCCGGACACCCGAGGGAAAAGGCAGGAACGCAAGCAATTAGGGGGAGCTGGCCCAGCCCCACTGCCGGGCTGTGGGAGGAAGTTTGAGGACGCATCTGATGGGCATGGAAACAATTAGGGTCAACAAATAGTGCTGAAAAAGGAAACTTTAAAAAGGGAGGGGGGTCCTGGTTAGATGACCCAGCACACTCCGCCCCGCCCCCACCCCCGCGCAGGCCGCATCTGGGCTTCACGTGGACGCCCCGCCCCCACGCGGGTAATGACTTCCGCTTACAATTTCCCGGAGGAAGTCGGTGCGGTGATCTTCCAGGGATAACGCAAGCCGGGGATTCTTAATTTTCAGTCCAAAGTCTCTTCCTGTTCCAGCCCAGCCTCCTGATTAAGGGAGACCAGAAGCTTCGGCAGGAGCCCATGCTCAGTCAGGCGTAGTGGTTCACGCCTGTAATCCCAGCACTAGGAAGGCTGAGGCAGCGGGATCGTTGCGAGTTCGAGACCAGCCTGGGCTACAAAGTGAGCTCAAGGCCAGCCTGAACTGCACAGCGAGACCCTGTCTCAAAAACAAACAAACAAACAAACAAAAAAGAAGCAGCCCACTGCGGGAAGGCTTCTTTTATCCAAAGGAGACAGACTGGCCTGACCTGTCACTTCGGGGCAGGGACCGGACCCGTTCAGCTCCGCAGCCCAGTGGGTCCCTGACAGGGTCACAGCCTCTCCTGCTCAGCATAGTGGGGTGATGCCGCACTGCCCTCCCTCGCAAAGCACTTTCCAGGAGCTGCCAGCCACCTGGGCACCAGCCTAGCTGAGTGGTTAAAACTGAGCTCAATTCTAATTAATTTAAATTTAGAAACGGATAATTCGGTGAGTTGGAAAATTTGAAGAACCCTTGGGAAAACTTGGGTGGGTGAATCTGCTATTTTCAACTGTAAATTTTACAGGGTTTTATAAACTGTACAGACAGAGAGCAAATATTTCCATTGGAACTTGGTTTCCACACTGAGATGCCCCGGAAGCAAAAAAATGCATGCCAGATCTTTCAGGAGGGAAAAAAAAAAGTAAAACATTTCGGTAGTAATTTCCTATGGACTCACTACTGAGGCGGTAGCACTCGGGAAGGACAGGGTTAAGTAAATGTATTATTAAAATTAACGACACTGGATCTGTTGCACAACCCTGGGCCTATGCTTCACACTCCTGAGCTGCAGACCGAAAAGCGATGGAGATGGCAAATTAGATGCTGTATATTTCTTCCCACCATGCAGAAGTAATGTCACCCGTTTCCTCTTCCTTTTCACAGCGTGGCTACTAAGAAAGGGAAAATTACTTCTGCAGCCTGAAGGCTAGGTCTGTGAGGCAGTTCTGCGTTAGATCAAAAGTACAGCATCTCCTTTCACTGTAGGTAGTCACCTTGCGGACGCTCTACCTGCTCAGGCGGTGCGGGAGGAACAACAGCTCCGTTATCAACAGCTTTAAAGAGCAAAACGCCAAGGAAATAGCGCAGGCTGCAACCTGGAGGCCCGAGGGAGTCTGCCTCTCCTCCACCAATTCTTTCTGCTTCCTGCCCCCAGGGGAGGCTTGCCCCAAGCAGGGGGCTTGCAGTTTGCCCCCGCCTGAGGGCCGGTGAGCCTGAGGGTCCGCCCACCCCAGTGCAGCCCTCACTGCTTCCCGCTAAAGTCATCACTGAGACGCAGCACACCGGGCTCAAGTGAGAACTTGCTGCCCTCCCTGGGAATTTTCTGCAAAGCTCTACAGATTCTGAAGGGGGAGCGTTCCCATCCCCCACCCCGGAATTCCCCAGAGTGGGTCAGTGCGGAGCTGCAGGGGATGGCAGTCGTTTCCATTCTGGGCTTCTTGTCTGCAGGCTGAGCTTCTGCCGTGTCCCACAGCCCTGCCGCCTCTCCCGGAGACTCGAGCCTCTTGACCTCCGCAAGGCTCAATTCCTTGGTCTGTAAACTGCCGCCTCAATGGGGTGTGAAGGAAAAATCAATCGGTTTGTACAAAACGCGCAGCATTATGTCAAGCATCGCAGGCGCAGCTCCGGCCCTGCATGGCAGTGGGCAGGTGCAGGTCCGTCTTCTGGTGGCCTGGGCAGGGCGCAAGTCTGCTAGTCCCTTCTGACAACGTGGAGAGGACTGTCTCGTCGCAGGGATCCAAGGCTGCGGCCCTGCACTTCCCAGTTTATTGAAGCCACTTGCTCTGGCCCCTCTCGTGGTGCCCTCCACTGGGGGCAAACCCAGGAGACGGTGGCGGGAGAACTCAGCCAGCCACTGCTGCTCTCCTGGGGACTCCTGCCGGGAAGAGGCAGGAAACCTGGGGCAGAACACAGGCTTGTCTAGGACTGGCTTCTGAGCTCTTTGTGTCCCAAGGTGAAACCCGGCCCACAGTGACAGTAACACACTGTGACAGCTGTCACAACTCTTCCTGGGTCACTGCTGTGAAAACAGAGCAAAGAAGCAAAGCCTGGGGCTGGGGGTGGAAGATGCCAAGGGACCAGGGATCTGTGACCGTCATTGTCCATTGACTCGTCTCCATGGGCGCCTTCAGAGCTTACATTCTGCTCCAGGCCTCCGGCCACTGTGGAAGTCAGTGGACAGTGTCCTGCCCTCGGGGGCTTACAGCCCTGCTAGGGGACGGTGAGTGAGCCAGCTTGGTCCAGACACTTTCAGATGGTGAGAGCACATCCCAGCCGTGTCCTAGGCCAGGCCAGCTCTAACTAGATTGGCCCCGCAGGACCTCAGAGGAGGGAGCCTTGGAATGGACCGGAAGTGGAAGTCAGAAGCAGTGGGAAGCAAGCTGGCCCTGGGGCCATGTGTGCTCACATAGAGCTACACTGGTGACAAGGGAGGGGTTGCTCCGGTTGCTCAGTCTCAGAAAGTGATGTCAGGGATGTGGTGCTTCTGCTCCATGCGATTTCAAAGGGTTGTAGTAAGCGATAACATAAATAGCAGGAAGTCCAACAAAGTTCTGACATTTCCTAGGGCAACTGCTTTGATACCTTTTAGTATTTTAATTACCTTAAAAATTTCTTTTTATTTTTATTAGTACATGTTTGCAGTGCATAGTGGTTATATTCACTGTCGGGAAGTGGTACATGGATACAACACATTTCAGTTCCCTCCCCCACCTCCTATCCCCCTTTACCTTCCCAGCATCAGATTCATGTATTTATCTTACAAGACCTTAAAAGTTAATTATCACGCATACAGATTGAACACCACACCCATGGGCCAAAGAACATACAGAACATGTAAGACAATTGTGCTAAGTCAAGGTACCCTTTTAGATTACAATACCTTTTCTTTTTTTCCTATTCTGTGTTTTATTTTGTACTTAAATATATTGAGTTTTTCATGTAAGGGGAAACCATGTGTTATTTGAGCTTGTATGAGTTACTTCATTTTAAGATTATGGTCTCAAGGTGTGTCCATTTCTCTACAAATGACTCAAGTTTATCCTTTTTATGGCAGAGTAGTACTCCATTGTATATAAATATCATGTTTTCTTTATCATCTGTTAATGGACATAAAGCTGTTCCCAAGATTTAGCTATTATGAATTGCACTGCCCTGGACAGGGGCATGCATACATCACTGAAATATGATGTCTTTAACTCACTCAGGAAGATTCTAAGAAGAGGACTAGCTGGGTCAAATGGAATTTCAACTTTTAGTTTTTTGAGAAATCTCCTTACTAATTTCTAGAGTGGTCATATCAGTTTACAGTCCCACCAGCATCAGAGAAAAGTTCCTTTTCCCCCACAGCCTCACCAGCATTTGCTGTTGGTTGATTTCTTGGTGACAGTCATTCTTTCTACAGTGAAATGGAATCTCGGTGTTGTTTTAATTTGCATGTCTGGAATGACCAGTGATGTAGAGCATTTTTCATATGTTTATTGGCCATTTATATTTCTTCTTCTGAGAGTGTCTATACATTTTAAATACCCATTTTTTAATTAGGTCTATAAATTTGGTGAGAGGGGCTAATTTTTTTAGTTCTTTATATATTCGGGCTATTACTCCTCTGTCTGAGGCGTAGCTGGCAAAAATTCTGTCCCATTCTGTAGGTTGTCTCTTCACTCTGTTGGCCGTTACCTTTGCTGTACAGAAGCTTTTGGACTTGGTGTGATCCCATTTGTTGATTCTTGGTATTTCTTGTGCAACCAGGGGTTTGTTCAGGAAATCTTTGCCTTCACTTCTGTCTTCAAGAGTTTTTCCTATTTTGTCTTCCAGCAGATTAATATCACCTCAGTGTATTTCTTCCATGCTTTTGCTGTGTGTGGAGGTCCTTGCTTTGCCTCTACCTTCAGGGTTTGCTTTGGCTGCGAGCCGGGGGCGAGGACCAGCTTGGTGCCCGGGGAGGAGTGAGGGGCATCGCCTGCCAACGCCAATGAGCTGGCAGACAAAGGCTTCACACCTGCCAGCCTTTGTCCAGCCGCTGGTGGGTGATGCAGAGACCTCCAGTGCGCGGATGCCCTTTATAGTTATATAGTGTGTGAGAGCCGCTTCCCACCCGGAGGCGGGAGGGCGCTCTGCTGGCGGCCGGGCCAGCCTTCCCCTGGTGGAGATGAGCAAGGAGTGGCCGTGACTGACAATTGCTACGTGGGGCAGTGGCCCCTGCGCCAGCTCACTCAGAACACCTGTCATCACGTGCTGTCAGCACGGCGCTCAGTTATGATTTAATTTACGCCCTGTGTCATAAGCCAGCGCAGGCTGGTTTGAAGGCATCATGCTGCGTCTTCTGTTGGCAGAACACCTCCCTCGGCAGATGTTCAGACTGGACGCTGGGGCAGCTCCCCCCAGCCTGCTGACCCTCAGTCTCGGGACCCAGGTGGGCTGTGGGCAGCTGAGGCAGGACAGCTCACGGCAGCGCGGGCGAGGGGAGCGGAGGGTGAGCAAGGCCACCTGTGGTTCAGGGTGCTCGGCCTACCACGCCACCAGCCTCTGGGAGACTGGGGAAGCCAATGGCAGCCGCTGACGGTTGCGGGATCCAGCATGTCACTGTGGATCTCTGTATTGTGCTCAGGGTTAGATTCTCACTGCCGTGCCGCTGCCAGCATCGGCTGTAAGTACGCCTGTGCTTCCGCACAGGGAGATGTCAGTGCACAATCGATCTTTGAGAAATGCCAGCCGAAGGTGTGTGATTTACCTTTGACAGCCCGTGCTCACATCTGAAATGTAAAGCAGGAGATGATGCGGGCTTCTATATATGTGCCGTGTTCACAGATGTTAATGGAATATAGGGATATTGAATTTTATAATTAGGGATTAATTTCATGCTGTATGTGCGTTTTGTTCTGTTTTATCTGATGTTGAAATCAAAGGACAACTTTTACCCTGATGAGCCGCCCTGTGATGATTTGAGGACCCTCGGTACGGGGGCCAAAGCTGTGAGCGCCCTGATTTCCTGAGAATGTACTAGGAATTTGCAAAGGAAGAGGGAAGAGAGTCCAGGAATAAACAACTTGCCCAGTGCCTGGTTGTCACTAGTCATTTCCTAGGGCTGCTTTCCCAAATTACTAGAGCCTCAGAAGCTTATAGCAACACGGATTTATTATCTGACGGTTCTGGAGGTCAGGAGGTCTGAAATGTGCCCGCTGGGCTATGAGCAGGATGTCAGGGGCCCAGTTTTTCCTGGAGGTGCTGGAGGAGCCCGTTGTCTTGCCTTTGGGCTTCTAGCAGCCGCCCACAGTGGCCCCAAGCCAGGCCCCTCTCCATGGTCATGTCTCTCTCTTGCCCTGGTCGCCCACTTCTCCTCTTCTGCTGCCCTGCTGTACCCCGTGGCCACACCAGACTCACATAACCCAGGATAAGCGTACTGCAAAGTCAGCTGATTAGCAACCTTGATTCTATTTGCAACTTTCACTTTTCTCTGCCATGTAAAGTCACACATTCTCAGGTTATGGGGATCAGGACATGCACACTTCTAGGCAGGGTCACACTGTTCTGTCCACCACCGACATCTTTTAAGTAAACTGGATTCTAAGATACTTTGGCCAGTTGATGCTAAGAGAGGACCACACGTCATTGCCAAAAAGCATTTCCATATTTTTTTCTTCCTTTGTTCCAGAGATGTTTTGATCAGGAGTCACAGCATCACAGCAGCCATAAGTGCCGCGTCGTGAGTGTGTCGCCCAGGCCAAGCTGTGCCCGAGGATTTCCTGGGGGAGCTCACTCCCACGCAGGGGCAGAGGAATGAAAGGCTTGGAAACACGCACACCTGCCAGCAGGGAGGATGCGGGTCACACTCGAGCCCAGACCAGCCTGCCAAGCTCGCATGCTTGCACTCTCTTCCCACTCTCCCGCTCCTCCAGGTCTGCCACAGACACCAAAGTCCTTGGCAATAGGTAATGAGCCCTGCTTTTTTTTTTTTTCAGTGCTGGAGATTGAAGCTATGGCCTTGTGCTGAATCACATCTCCAGCCCTTTTTATTGTTTGTTTTAAAACAAGGTCTTACAAAGTCACTAAGTGGCCCAGCCTGGGCTCAGATTTGCAATTCTCCTGCCTCAGCCTTCCAGAAGGCTGGGATTACAGGAATTTATTACCAAACTGAGCTAAGATCTGGCTTTTTAAATAAAAAAGGATTATAAATCTTAAGGTTAAGGATTGAAAACAAGCTGGGTATGGTGGTACACTCCTGTAATCCCAAATCCCAGGATTTGGGAGACTGCAGCAAAAGCTTTGCTTCAAATACAAGGCAAGCCTGGGCCACGTTGTGAGTTCAAGGCCAACCTGAACTACTTAGTGAGACCCTGTCTCAACAAGCAGAACAAAAAAGACTGAAGAGCAGACTCAAATCTTCCCCCATTTTGCAGTCCTCCCTAGATATGTCTGTTTGCCTTTTCTTCCTCTTCCTCTGCAGAACGGCACTTCCTCAGAGGGCTCCTGTTTCTAAACCTCGGTGGCCAATCCAACCACAGGGCCGCTGTCAGTTCCAGACAGATTACAGTTCTGGAGTAACAGCATTTGCCGCGAGTGTCATTGAGAAGAATCAACAAAAAAGCAGACAAGTCAGTTCTTTGTTTCAAAGAATGCTCCTTAAGATTGCACAGAACATTTCAACATCCAAGCGTGATTTTCCATTGCAACCTGCCCTGCTCTTGCTTTTCTGCTTTTTCTTTTTTGCCAGCCTGGTGTCACCCTTTGGAAATGAAGGCCACCCTTTGCTGGAGCTCAGACAGATTGCAGGGAGCCTGAGCACCTTCTACTCTCAGCCGGTGTGGGGCTGACATGCTCCCAGAGGCAGGCGCCTCTTCTGGGCAGGAGGGGCCCTGCGGGTGGAGCAGTCTGGCTGCAAGGCCAAGCTGGGGACGAGTCACCATGTGGAGAGGACTCCCTGGTCATCTCTATCACTGTCAACATTACAAAGGACAACGTTTGTGACAGTTTTTCAAAGAACATATTGATGCTTAGGAAGAAGCACACATACCAGAAGAGAGGCTTACAGCCAGCATGTGGAGTCGGTCGCTCCCCTTCCCCAAGCCTGCTCTGTTCTTCTGAGCAATGGGGTAGCCATGGCCTCGCCTGGGGTGTTGTTAGGGGTGTTGTTAGGAGCATGGACCACAGGAAGTTCCCGGAGAGCTTCGCACATCCTGAACCCTCAATAAACACACTGGCAGTTTTAGTAATATTTCTATTATGCTGTTCCAGATTGGAATCACGGTCTGTCTTTTAATTATTCTTTGCATCTCTCAATGGCTGGTTTACTGGATTGCTAAGCACATATTTGCTATGCATATAAGTTCACAAATCACATACTATGAGTCAAAAATCAATGATCAACAGTAGATCCCAAGAATTCAGTAGTCTGATGGGTTTCAATTGCAGGGTTGGGGGTCTAGAAAGAAGAGATTTTGATTGTTTAGTTTCACCCGTTGCCATTTCTTCTAAACATAACCAAGACTTCTGTTTCAGGACTCAGTTTAAATACAGATTGATCTAGATGACAGTGCTCAGCAATTATGAGAATGGCACCGCTGGACCTGGAAATCCCACCCATGAGAAACCACGCTATGGAGATGGGTGGACTTCAACCTGCTGCACGTCTCCTGTAGGACTTGGTAGGTCAGGGGTGCGTGGAGGAAAGGAAGGAGTCAGCCATGAGGCTGAGAGGAGGACAGGGGTGACTTCTCTGTGGAGAAAAGAAAAGTCTGGTCTGGGACCCAAGAAGCAGAATGCTAAGTTGCGTAGCTAAGGCTGAAATATGGGCTTCAGAACCAGATCTTGTGGGCTTCAATGCTCGCCGCAATAACTGCTGCCTGACCTGGGCAGAGGGCCTGTCTCTCTACTCAGAGGTTACAAATCCAGGCTCAAGGCTCAAGGACAGGCTGTCTCTTTCCACCCACAGTCCAAGAGAGAGATTCTGATTGGCTCAAGTGTGGCCAGGTGCTCACTTCTAAGCCAATCAAATACATCCTGAGTTAAGAGCTAGTATTAAAAACATGGCTGCTAGAGGAAGTGCTTAGCCCAGTGTTTGATCCTGGCTGGGCCCTGCTGCGCTGGAGGGGCAACCTGAGTCTGGACTAGAACCGTTCAGGTTTCACCTGTTCCATCCTACTAGTCCCAGGCAACTGCAAAATGCGAATTTTCTGACAGTCTAGTGTTTAACACCCACATGATAAGCCTTTGGTACCACTGCTTGCTATATTAAGTGCTGTCTTACTTCATCTCTGACACTGTAGCAAAGTAAATAATAAATCTATTATTATAAACCATAGAAATTATCTATCACTGTTCTAGAAGCTGGGATATTCAAGATCAAGGCATCAGCAGACTTGGTGTCTGGTAAGGATGGCTCTCTGCCTCCAAGATGGCGCCTCCTTGCTGTCCTTACATGGCAGAAAGAGAAAGGGGAAAGAGACTGGGGCACTCCCTTCGGCCCCTTCTATAAGAGTCCTCATGACAATCACTTCTCCAAAGACCTGACCTCTTAGTACTCTCACATTGGGTACTAGGCCCCAACATCAGACTCTGGGTGGGACCCATACACTGAAATCATGAACCATCCATTTGTGACCTTGGGAACCAGATACCCCCATGGAAACCTACACACGGCTTCCTTCATTGCTTCACAAAAAGTAAAAACTGAGATTTGACAAGACGAGAAGACTTCTCCAGTGTCAAAACCAACTTCAGAAATACCCAAATGGTCCAACCACGAGGTACTGACCTCCATGGGCTCAGGAGTGTGCCTGTTGTGTATCTTGCTGTATACCCAGTGCTTAGCACATAGTACATGCTCAACAAATCTTTGATGGATGAATTCATATATCTCAACATATGAGTATTTTAAGAATGATCATTATTTTACATCCTGACGCCCTTTTTCTTCCTTGTCTGCCTCTAGGTCTTCTCAGCTCTGACAGTGGCTGCCTGGCTTAGCCAGTGTTTCATGTAAAAACCGTCTAGATCATCTTAATCCTCTCTTTCTCTCATTAGTCAAATGCCATCCATCAGCAAGTCCTCGTAGTACTCCACTTCAAGACGTTTCTCAAATCCTTCCCCAATTTCCATCTGCCTAACTGGAGCCAATATCAGCTCTTGCACGGAAGAACACATTGGCTTCTTAACTGATCCTTCTGTTTGCACTCCTGTTTCCTCAATCAAATGTGGTCAGGTTTGGCTGCAAATAATCGAAATAACCCCAGAACCAATGGCTTGGATGCTATATAATTTCTCTCTTCCTAGAAGAAAGCAACCCAGGGATTATAGGGTAGGTCTGAGGTCATTGGGTGCCCGGTCCCCTTCTTTCTAATTGCTGAGGCATTTTCTGCGGATGACCGAAAGCTCTTGAGCTAAACGGTTGCTTGTCCAGCCTGTGCATCTGTATTCTAGCCAGCAGGACCCGGGACGGGGGGGTTACAGGGTGCAGCTCCTCTCTGCAAGGAGAATTCCTGGGAATCTTGCACTATGCTGCCATTTATTGGCACTTAATACTTAGAGAACTTAGAATCAATACTTGGGAAATGAGGGTCTTTATTCCTGGTCTTCATGTATGCCCAGTCAGATTGTAGTGCTTATTTGTTTAAAAGAAAGAAAGGAAGAAAAAAACTGACGGGGGGACAGCAGATATTGGAGAGACCTCTGCCTGCCAGTCCTACGCGCCGGCATCACCAGCCACTTCACTGAAGCGTGGAAATGTACCCACGGCTTCCCGAAGCGGGGCAGGCGAACCCCAGAAGGCCGTTGTGATGCGGCTCCTTTCTCCCCAAGCGCATCTCCCCTCGATTCTTATGGGCCTTCTTCCTGCTCCTCATCCGTCTTGGCTAAGCAGCCTGGGCTCCTCTTTCTTCCTGAAGCCCCTTCCCACAGAGCATCTGCAGGCTCCTCCTCTTCCCCTGGCAGACCTCGGCGTCACATCAGCTTCTCTCGGTCCTCCTCCAGGACCCTCCCTGCAATCCCCGCCGTTTCCTCCGTGCACTGCTCCTGCCGAGGTCTGAAGTCCCCTGACACTTGCTCACTGGCTCCTCCACCCCACCCTGAAAGCCCCAGGGTGGAGCTCTGCCTGTGGCATCCATCCTGGTGTCCCGGGTGCCCATCCCGGCATTCTGGGTGCCAGGAGGCTCCCTGTACCAGGCAGCAGATGTGTAGTCAACATGCTGCCCCAGCCGCTCCCAGGAAAACTGCTCTCTCATACCTGCTCTGTGAAGCTGAGCAGGCTGGCACCAAGCCTGGGCCCCAGTTCTGATGGCTGTGCCCCCTCTATGACCCTGGACACACGTCGGAAGCCGGGCTGGAGACAGCCCATCTGACCGCATGCCACCCCCCTTCCTTCTGGAGCTGGGGAGAAGCTGCCTTTGCTTTGGACATCATGACCGGAAGGAAGTCAAACTACTCCCCCGCGGTGACATGTTCCCCTCCTGGGAAACCCTGGCGCAGGGGCTGGTGCTGGGTAAGAAACGTGTCAGAGACAGAGAAGGAAATTACGTTTGTCTGGTGACATCTGTGAACCCCTGGATACAGCTGAGCCTGAAGCTGTATCTGGGTTTCCCGTTTCCTGGAGTCCAGAAGTCTCCTTTTATTTTATTAAACCAGCTTGCAACCAAGAGAGTACTGAGTGTCATTTCCCTGGTTTTATAGAGGAGGACATGGAACTTGAGAAATTAAATCACTTTCCTTATGGCCACAAAACTGGGATTCAAGCGCCGCTCCATGGGAATCTTAAACTAGAGATTGCTGCGACCTTGAGGTTACCTTGTTGCCTTGAGATTACCCTGCCCTTGCGGGGCAGATCCACAAGCAGCCCCCGTGGAAAGAAGGGACGAATGGGGAGGGTCCACGTGGCCGCAGATGCCAGCACAGGGGCTACTTGGGAGGTGGAAACATTGCTTCTAAAGCTTTGCCTTCGCCCCTGAGCTAGTCCTCTCTCTCGGAGGAAAGTGGCGTTTCTAATAGAAAAGCCATTTTCCCCATCAAAGCTTCTTTGCTTTAATACAGCCTGATGCCGAGACGCAGAGTCCCAGGCTTGCTATGAATACGGTACACACGGACCTGGACAAGCCTAGAAGTCAGACGGAACGATGACATTCTGCATTTTGATCATGTTCATTTAATTACTGGATCGATGTGATTAGTCCCTGAAGGCCCATAGGGAGAACTCAGTTACAGCTCTGAAATCTTCCCAAGCTGCTGGATCCACACAAAATCTGATTTCACTCCTTTTTTTAAAAACTGCATTCCAAACATTAGCTGAGATTTTTTTTTAAATGCGCATAAATATTTGCAATCAGCATCGCTTGGGCTCCGAAGATAAACAGTCATAAAACAATATTGTGACCGCATTTTCCCCTCCTGCTAAACAACTTCCTCAGAGGGGAAAGGTTAGACTAATCAGAAGTAAATTAAAGGCAGCTGCGGCCAACTTTTTTTTTTATTATTTTATTTTTAGAGCAAATATTTGTGGAGATTGTGCCTCGATCCTCGCTTCCGGCTTCAGGGCCGGCTTGGCCGTGGGACCCGCGCTAGGACGGTGCCGCGAGACTGTTCACTCCACATCCGGGACTTCGTTGCGACCCTCACGGTGGCGGAGTGCTGACCGGGCTCACAGCCAGGCCCCGCGCTCAGCTGACGCTCCTGATGGGCCTGCGCTGGATGTTAATGTGGGGAGATGCCTGCTGAGAAATGTTATTTTTAAAAACAGCTTATTGTTTTAATTTGTGCGGCTAGAAGCATCCAGGTCTTTTACTCTGCCACCAAGAGAAATTTAGCTTCCAGATTTAATAGACTATCCTCTAGTTTGTTGCAACCGCCTAGTGGGTCGGTAAGGAGGTGGCAGGGCCACGGTGGGCAGGTTGTTCTTTCAGACTCGGTGGTCCTCAGACTCACACTGGCCGCAGGACTTGGTCCTCAGCCTCACCCCAGGCTGCGGGGCTTCCCAGCCCATCCTGGTAGCCCAGTTAGTGCTGGAGATTTCCAGGATGAAGGTTAACTAAGGTGATCCTCCACTCATCCAACCAACACTGATCCCATAACTACAGGGCAGCGGTACAGTCTGCTGTGTCCTAGAGACAGAAAACAGGCACCGACTTCAGTGAAGCTTGCATTTAATGAGGAAGATGGACAGCGAACAGTATCCTAAACGTATTGTGTGTGTGTCTCTGTCTGTCTGTCTCAAGGGGTATGAGGGAAAACAGGCAGGAAAATAACACAGAGTGAAGAGGTCGCTGTTCCATGTTTTGTTTGTTACATAACCTCGAGTTCTGACAGTCTCTCTTCTTATAGCATTTTTTTTTTTTACAAAATAGGACTCGTTTTCCAGGGCCATCAGGTCCTGGTTAGTGCAGTTTTAGAGCCAAGCTCTGGAGCCAGGTGGTGGGTTCGAATCCACTGAACTCACAAGTACCAAGATGCTGCTCCATTCCAGGCACCTTCGTTTTTCTCACCTATAAACCTGAGGTAAGAACCAGACCCAGCTCATGGTTGCAGTAAATGCATCATGTGTGTAGAGAGAGCTCTGGCTACTGGGTCAGTGCAGAGGCAGCATCAGTCGATATCAGCTGTTATTAGTATGGCGTACTCTAAGTGTCTCTTTCAAGAGCAGCGTAGCATTCCGGATGTGGACTCCCTTTGGTTCACCTGCCCTCCTGTCAGTGTCCCAGAGCTTTCCAGATGATGTGGGCACCGCTGCTGCAAATGCCCTGGTCTGCTCACACCTATACACAGAGGCCGAGACTTCTGAAGCCTGTTCCCCAGAGCAAGAAGCAGCTCAGGGTCCAGGGGAATCAACAGCACTGTCCCATTGCTTCCAGTGGCTGGGCCCAGAATGCAGGGGGGTGCCCTCCCCAGCACCCGGCGGCTACACTGGACCACTCTGTGGGAAGCAACACTCCTCAAGTGTGTGAGGAGCATTTCATAGGCTGGACATTTTTCTAATCGAGCGTTTCAGCTTTGTGCATTTCCTCCTGTGAACTTCGGGTTCACAGCCTATGATCCTTTTCGACTGAGCATCTGGACTTGCCAGGCAAAGGAAGAAGGATGAGCCGACAGCTGAGGCTTGAAGCACACTGTCTGTGCCCCAAGAATGCCTCCAGTTCATCATCACAGCGTTCCTCTGGTGAGGGAGACAGTCATCACCCGGGATAACGAAGTGGGAGCACAGAGAGGCTTAAGCATGCACCCAAGGTTGCACAGCTGGAAACTGAAACTTGGCTCAGTCCTTCCACTAAACCGTCTGGAGCCCCCACCCGCACCTCAGCCTTTTGCTTTGGGAGCTTCACCCACAGTGTAGGATGAAAAAAGGAAAGAGGAGGGTATTTTCTCCCATCTTTACTTTTGTTTTCTTTTTCTGCCTAAATAAATACCTCCTTCAGCAAATTAAAACACACAAACAACACCCGCCTTATGGATGCGGCTGCTTAAATGTGCGGAGTTTCCTTTTGGGCGGCGTTCGTAACATCCCTCGGGAAAAACAGCATCGCGCAGCCTCCTGGTTGGGGGTTTTGCTTTGTTTTGTCTAGTTTGGAAACCACAGCCCTGAGCCTGTTTGGCCCGGTTGCGAAGCTCTGCCGCGTCCTTTGCAGCAAACAGGATGCTGGGGGTGAAAGCAAATATTGGTTTATCAGTTGTGACTGTTGAAGCTGCAATGCTGGAGTTTTGTGTTTTTAAGAGTCGTGCGTGAGCCGTGCACACTCGTGCAGGAGCACTCGGGCTGTACTGTGCACCCCGCCTTGGGACAAGCACTGCTCTTGCGTGATTTGACTGCACAAAAAGCCTTGTGCATAGGTTGGCAGGGGCAGACGCCTTCCCCAGCCTTGGCTTTAGGCTTGGCTGCGTGACTTGCCCAATGGATAACTTTTATTTTTGAGAGGTCTAGGGTACCTTACTTACTCCTCGCCAGAGCAGGGAGTAGGTGACCAGGAAGAGCCCCATCGCGCTCCTGAAACTAGGTCCAGAAGCCATCACCATGGGAAACTACCTAGCTGCCGTGGGCCTTCCAAGAGCACAACCCAGATGCTGCTGCCCCCGAGGCCTTGGTACAGAGAGGCTCACATTACAAGGCGATGTGCCAGTTATTGAATGAACCTGAAACCCGCTGTGAGGAGTCCAGAATGAGCGGGCTGGGTGAACCCACCTAAGACAGACAGGGGCCTGAAGGACTGCACCCCAGCCCCCTGGAGACCTCACCCAAGAAGTGTGCGAGATCCACATTCACATGTCGTTCCCCTCTGTCCCTGCCGAGGGTGTGGGCGTGAGGACCAGCATTATAGACAGTAGGCTGCTGGGGAGGCTGCTCACTGAAAGGCACCTGGGCCAGCACTCACCTGGCGACAGATGGGGTCTGCACATCTGCAACTCACTGCAAAGCAGCTGCCCGCTGCAGGTTTCATCTCCTGGGAACCAAGGATAACGCAGCTGTCCATCCCAAGAGATGGGGTTTGTGTCCTGTAGATCCTCAGGGTCTGCTTGGCCCTTCTGTCCTTTTCTGTGTACCAATCACATTCTCACTGCTGGTGCTGTCCCCAGTGCAAGGTGCACAGTGGCTCCTCATTCTCTCCCTGTACCTAGCCAGAGTCACAGCTTAGCACTTGCTCCCTGGCTGTGCTCAACACATCTTAGGAGTCTCTTTGCCCCATTTGTCTTTATTGTTCTCAGTATCAGCTCTGAATTTCTCAAATAGTCCAGCAAATACACACTGCTACAAGGGTCATCAGCATCGAGCAGGGCAGGAGACAGCTGGCTTCTTAGCAGAAAGACCAGAGTAGTAAAAGCAGTGCCCAGGCAACCCCCTGCACACCCTTGCAGGAGCTGAGCTGAATCCTGAACAGCTTCAGCATCCTGGGCGACTGTGCCCTCACCCCTCCCCCACCAGCATGTGAACCGGACTAGGTCCTGGGCGGCCTCTGGAGCCTCGGTGACCATGACCACTCCCAACCTTGCAGAAGCGGGGCTGAACCCCAGACAGCTTCAGGAACCTTGGTGAGCTGCCCCCTGCCCCTCTCCCACCAGCGTTCAAGCCATGCCAAGCCCCAGAAAGCTTCAGGGGCCTCGGTGGTCACTCCCTGCCCCCACACTTGTGGGAGCTGAGCTGAACCCCACACAGCTTCAGAAGCCTCAGTGACTGCACTCTCACTCCTTGCCCACCAGTGTGGGAACTGGGCTGGATCTTGGACAGCTTCAGGAGCTTTGGTGACCAAAACCCCCCCATGCCTCACACCCTTCTGAAAGCCGGGCTAAACCCTGGACAGCTTTGGGAACCTCGGTGACTGTGCACCCACCCCTCCTCCACTGGCATGGGAGCCAACTGAACCCTGGAAAGCTTTGGGGCTAAACCCTGGACAGCTTTGGGAACCTCGGTGACTGTGCACCCACCCCTCCTCCACTGGCATGGGAGCCAACTGAACCCCGGAAAGCTTTGGGAGCATCAGCAACTGCACCCCACCCTACACACCATTGAGGGAGCCATGCTGAGCACTGGGGATCTTCAGGTCCTTGCCCCACCACTCCCACACCATCATGGGAGTGAGGCTGAGCTGCAGGGAGCCTCTGGATCTTTGAAAATGACAAAATGAAGGAGCAAAATACAATCTCAGACCTCCACCCTACCCAGAACAAGTCTGGGAGACACTGACACAGAAGAGCTTCGAAGTCATACACCTGGAATTTCTGAAACATAGCAACTGAAGTAAAGAAACAACTTCATCAGGCCATAGAAGACATCAGGTCAGAAATAATCTCTCAGGTAAAAAAAGAAATGACAACAATAATGAAAGAATTGCCCAGCACATCTAAAGAAGACATAGATAAAAATAGAGGAGCATAGGAAAATGATGGAAACCTTGAATGAATAACATAGGAAAGAATTAGAATGCATGAAACAGATTCAAACAGCTACCAAGGAAATTAAAACTTCTAACAAAAGCTGGCAAAAACACTTGAATGAAGCTGAAGATAGACTTTCAGACCTTGAAGACAGCATTGCAGCTAATGATCATGAAAGGACAGATCTCTTAAAAAGAACAAGGAACCAGGAAATAACAATTCAACAGCTGCAAGATGATGCAAAAGAAACCAATGTAAGATTAATAGATGTCAACAAAACATCAGACATCAACACAAATGGCATAAAAAGACTATTTGCAGAAATAATAGCAGAAAATGTCCCAAGCATGGAAAAAGAATTGGACATACAGTAAGTGAGGCATACAGAACTCCAATTAGTCATAACCAAACTAAATCTACACCCAAACATATAGTGATCAAGATCACAGAAATTCTACAAAAGAACAGAACAGAATATTAAAAGCTGTTAGAGAAAAGTAACAGATCATCTATAAAGGAAAGCCCATCGGAATCATGACAGATTTCTCAACACAAACCATAAAGTCAAGAAGAGCTTGGAGTGAAGTATTGCAGGTCCTGAAAAAAAAACAACTTCCAACCCAGAATGATGTACCCTGAAAAGCTGTCCTTCAAAATTAATGGAGAAATAAAATATTTCCATGATAAAGATCAACTAAAGAAATTCATGAGCACCAAACCAACCCTACAAAGAGTGCTGAAAGATATTCTAGAAAGACATAAAAATGACCACAATTTCAAGAATAATAGAAAGGAACCACCAAGCACAGCAAGCAATTAGAGCAGAAAAGAAGGAACCAACAGCAGGAAAATTACATGACAAAGATAAGCCAACATGTATCAGCTATAACCATCAATGTAAATGGTCTCAATTCACCAACCAAAAGAAGCAAACTGGCAGAGTGGATCAGCAAACAAAATCCAACTATATGCTGTATACAAGAAACATATTTAACTCAAAAGGAAATTCATAGACTGAAAATCAAAGGATAGAAAACAATTCTCCATGTGACAGGAACCCAGAAAAAAGCAGGTGTAGCTATTCTGTTTGCAGACAATGTGAACTTCAAACCAAGAGCTATCAAAAGAGATAAAGACAGTCCCTACATACTAGTTAATGGAAAACTTTAAGAGGAAGAGATAACAATCATAAATATTTATGCACCAAATTCAGGAGCACCCACCTATATAAGACAAATTTTAACAGGCATGAAAAATGAAATAAACAGTAACACAATTATAATGGGGGACTTTAACACCCCATTGTCACAAAGAGATAGATTAATTAGACAAAAAAATCAGCAAAGAAATAACAGAACTAAAACAAACTTGTGAACAAATGGACTTAGTGGCCCTTAACAGAGTGTTCTACCCAACAACATCAGAGTGCACATTCTTTTTTTTTTGTTTGTTTGTTTGTTTGTTTTTTTCTTCGGTACCGGGAACCGAACTCACGACCTTGCGCTTGCCAGGCAGGCGCTTTGCCGCTGAGCTAAATCCCCAGACCAGAGTGCACATTCTTCTCAGTTGCACATGGGATGTTCTCTAAAATAGACTATATGCTAGCATATAGAACATGCTTAAGGAAATGCAAAGGAACTGAAATTATCCCATGCATACTATTGGACCATAGTGCAAAGAAATTGAAAATTAATGACAAAAGATACCCCAAAATCTCCATAAACACATGGAAATTAAATAACACCCTCCTGGACAACCAATGGGTCACAGATAAAATTAAAGAAGAAATTAAACAATAAACAAAAATACAGGCATAACTTACATGAACCTGTGGGATGTAATGAAAGCAGTCCTCAGAAGGAAATTTATAGCAGTGCATTCCCACTCAGGAAAACAGAACAAGCACAAATAAATAATCTTATGCTGCACATCAAGCTTCTAGAAAAAGAAGAGCAAGTCAAGCCCAATGCCTGAAGAAGGCAGGAAATCATAAAGATCAGAGCAGAAATTAATGCAATTAAACTAAAAAAAAATACAAAGAATTAATGAGTCAAAGAGTTAGTTCTTTGAAAGAATAAATAAAATTGATAAACCTCTAGCCAACCTTATCAAAAAAAGGAAAAAACCCTGAAATTCATGCAATAAGGAATGAAAGGGATGAAATCATTACATAGCCTATACAAATTCAGAAGAT
>NW_004955445.1:2407449-2408580 GCF_000276665.1 Chinchilla lanigera
ATTAAAATACCATTAGTATACCTCACAGATCTAGAGAAAACATTCCTGAAATTCATCTGGAACCAGAAAAGGCCTAGCATAGCCAAAGCAATCCTGGGAAACAAATGAAAGGCAGGAGGCATCACAATCCCTAACTTGAAATTATACTACAAAGCTACTGTGATAAAATCAGCATGGTACTGGCAAAAAACCAGACCTGAAGATCAATGGAACAGATTAGAAGATGCCGACACAACTATAGACACACTTAACTAGCTTATCTTTGATAAAGGGGCCAAACATGTTCACTGGAAGAAAGCTTATCTCTTTAATAAGTGGTGCTAGGGGCTGGGGATTTAGCTCAGCGGCACAGCGCCTGCCTGGCAAGCACGAGGTCGTGAGTTCAATTCCCAGTACTGGAAAACAAACAAACAAACAAACAAACAAACAAATAGTGCTAGAAAAACTGGCTTTCTACATGCCGAAGACTAAAATGAAAAATGCCTATCCCTATAAACTAAATTGAAGTCAAAATGAATCAAAGATCTAAATATTCAAACAGAAACACTAAATCTACTGGAAGAGAAAATAGCTAAAAAATCTTGAAGACATAGGCAGAGGTAGGCAGAGAGTTCATGAACAAAAACCAAACTGTGTGGGAAATACTTCAAAGAATCGGCAACTGGGATTTCATCTTATTGAAAAGTTTTTGCACATCAAAAGAAGTAATCAACAGAGTAAAGATATCCCATGAATTAGGAAAAAACTTTAGCCAACTGCCCCTCAGACAAAGGACTTCTGCTAGAACATTTAAAGAATTTTAAAAAATCATCCCCCCAAAATTCAAAGACCCAATCAAAAAATGGGCATCTGAGATGAATACACACTTCTCAGATGAAGAAATACTAATAGCGAATAAATATAAGAGAAAATGTTCAACGTCCTTAGTTATTCAAGAAATGCAAATTAAAACAACACTGAGATTCCATCTCACTCCAGAAAGAATGGCTATCATCAAGAAATCAACCAATAACAAATGCTGGAGAAGTTATGGGGAAAAGGAATCGTTCTCCACTGCTGGGGGGAGTCTAGACTGGTACAATCACTGTGGAAATCAGTTTAGAGATTCCTCACAAAACTAGGATTAGAAGT
>NW_004955445.1:2409060-2512794 GCF_000276665.1 Chinchilla lanigera
TATATATAAGGATAACTGGGATAACTGTACTGCTGATGTCTAATGGTTTATTGAAAGGAAGAGTGAATGCCTAATTTTTTTCTTTTTGACCAGTTTTGTACTCTTATATCTGGTAATCTGAACAGCTAATTTTGAAGACAACAGTATGTAATATAACAACCATTGGTGAATTCCTACCATCTTGTCTAGTGAAACTCTGTATCATTTCTAATGTGTTTTTGTGTTTATTTTTTATTCTCTTTAATGGTTTGATCAGTCTTGCATTCTTACATCTGGTAATCTGAGCAACTTTGCTGAAGAAAACAACACGTAGTATAACAGCCACTGTTAACTCCTATCATTTTGTTCTGAAACCCTGTATCATTTTTATTGTTTTTGCTGTTTTGTTTTTGTCTATGCTGTTGGTATTTTGCTATTGTTCTTTTTTTAAATTATTCTCTTTAAAATTAAAAGCAGTGCCCAGAGGTGACCTCTGCCTGGTAATAAGGGCGTCCCTGTCCCTGGCTCTGTTGAGTGCTCCCAAGGAGATGCACTGTGACTCACTGCCCGGCTTCCCGAGTGCTGGCGTTAAATTTCTACCATTTCCTCACAACATGCCCCTGTGAAACACAGCTCGGCGGACTTCTGTGAGAGGCCCAGGAGTGGACGTTTCGGTCAGCGGGCACATGGTCCCTGCAGCAGATCCTCAGTGCTCTGGGCAAGACATAAAAAGCGAGGCATGACCGTGTGCCAATAAAACTTTATCAGGGACCCTCAAATGTGAGTTTCTCATCATGTTGATCTGTCAGGGAGGACAGTACTCTTCTTTTTATTATTTTTTCAATCATATAAAATGTAAAGACCATTTTTAGCTTGTTGGCTGCACAAAAACTGGCTGTGGGATGGAGTGTGTGCCCCTGCTGTAACAAAACTTTCTGAGCAAAGGGCGTGTGTGCACTTACGTTTCGCTGCCTTCTGCAAACCTCACCTGAAGAAACTCTGTTAAGGCAACACTGATTTCTACTTCCATAGTCCACAAGAGTGGTCTTTTTCTTTAGCTTCTTGCAACTCAGGACATAGTTAAAAAATGTGCCAAGTTATATCATTTGTATCCTATCTGTTTCCATGAGAAACTTGGTGCCGGGTCACCCAGAATCCTAGTAGTAAACCTGTCCAACTATCTTAAATAAGAGTGATTGCTTCAGACATCTTTAGAATCTGCAGTCGGGCCCTGATCATGAGGAGCCAGACTTGCTCCAATGTCCCAAGGGCTTTGGCCCCTACCCAGCACTCCAGCCAGCCCTGCAGGGATGAAGACGGCTCTTTCTTGCAGAAATTACTTCAAAAGTTTCTCTGCCACTGAGTTGGGTCCAGGTGGGTGGAGCTGTAAATGCTTCACAGAGAGATCTGATCTTCCCCGGTCTAACGAAGTGCCTTGGGACTACCCATGTGAGTCTGTCAACAGGATAGCTTCTAAAAAAGAAAGCTGTCAAGGGGCAGGGGTGGCATTTGGGAAGGGCCAGTGTCCCAGTCCATGGGTCAGTGAGCCAGACGTGTGTATCTCTTGTTTCCTGATTGACAGGTTAACCAGAGCCACAACTTGGAATCCTCTTGTACTTAAAATACCCACCCCTGCCTTCCAGAGGTTTGCTAAGGAGCAGTTACAATCAGCTCAGTTGAGGTTGCATTAAAGCAGCCACTTCTTGTTTTTAGCCAAAGGCAAACTTTGCAGAACGTAGAACAGAAAACCATTTCCTACAAAAGATGAAGTTTTCAGGGAAAGCTGAACAAGAATGAATTCATGGTTTCACAGACATGTGAAAAAATGTCTGAAGGAGGGAAGGAGGGAAGGAGGGAAAAAAAATCCCTGGGAGGGATTTTTGTTTGTTCCTTTTTTTTAATGCAAAAAATTGCCAGAGAAATGTAATCATATTTGATTCAACTATTCAAAGAAGCAGAAGCTTGCATTTTTGAAAGAGCCGATGTAAAAGAAAAAGGGATTACAGATGTTTTCTGATGAGAGTTGGCTAGGGCTTGTGTCACTTGCTATCTGTGAACTTTTCCTTGTGAAGACAATATGGAATGTCCAGGAAACAATCCTGAAGGAATTCTAAATATTTGGGTTGCAAATGCTCCTTATTCCCACCCCTCTAGAAATGGCAAACCCAGGTGACACTTGGGTACTCAGGGCTGGGCAGAGTCCCTGGTAGATGGTAGAGCTCAGGAAACATTTGCTGAATGAGTGAATCAATTCCCCCCACTGAGCGTCTCCTTCCAGAGGTGTAGGCCATCTGGGAAGAAAAGGTTTGAGTCATCTTCAAGTTGAAAAGCTGACTCCAATTGTGGGGAAATGTCAGTTTATTTTTTACTTTGATCTTACATATATTTTGGCAAGAGTGTAGTAGAATGATCTCCTCTGACATGGCTGGGCTTTTCTTGAGAACTCCTTGAAAGGGGCGGGTGAGACTGGGCATGGTGACTCACACCTCTCATCCCAGCTTCTTGTGCTAAGGCAGAAGGATTGCAAGTTCAAGGCCAGCCTGGGAAACTTAGTGAAAACTAGTCTCACAATAAAGTAAAAGGGTTGAGGATATAGCTCAGTCACAGGGGTTGTCTAGCATGCACAAGGCCCTGGGTTTAATCCTAGCGTCTCAAAATAAATAAATAAATAAATAAATAAATAAATAAATAAATAAATAAATAAATAAGGCATCAGTGAATAAGTTAAACGTTAGAAGGCAGAGCTGTTTCTCTCCTGCTCTGGTCCCTGTCGGCATCTGGAATCTCCGGGGCTGGCTGCATCACCAAGGCAAATGGTTTCCTTGTCCTGGCTGCAAAAGAGATGCCTCTTTGGGAGAAGCCAGGTGGAAATTTCTTTTTCTTTGATCTTTTTAGCTTCTGTTCACAGATACTCCAGGAAGGAGGGAATTGGGGAAAGGGTAAAAGCTGGCTTCAGGGAAGGTGCTGATTCTTTCCACCCTGCCCAGCATCACCACGATGGAGGCAGATGCCGCCTGATAACTCAGGATGCTGGGGCTCCCAGAGCACAGCTCATCTCAGTCCTTCCTGTTAGGGCTCAGAGAGCCTGTGAGGGACGTTACTGCTCTGCCGTCTCAGCAGGAGACAGTGGACGCGGGCTGTGTTCATTTTCCCAGGTGAGAAAAGTCCAGTGTTCACTGCCTTACAACGAAGGCAGCGACATGTCCTGCTCACACAGCTCTGGCACCCTTTCACTGGGAAAAATCTCAGCGGTGTGGAGACTGACCAATCCCAGGGTTTAGCAAAAGGTCACGCAAATGCCAAGTCTGCAGCACCACGTGTTTTGGTATGGCCTTCCAGCTAAGAACGGTCTTTCCATTTCTGAGCAGCCATGTACATGACACGTGAGAACTGTAGGAAATTCAAATTTCAGTGCCCACAGAAGCCATCCTCTTCATTTGTGTTTTCTGTGTTTGCACATTTGCCTATTTGCTAAACTTTTGTTTGTAATCCCCAAGTCAGTACTCAGGGAGCTTCTGTGACATTGTCAGACATGTGAGAAGCCAGAGACCTTTGTCCCCCAAGCTCGTATTCTTACAGAAGAGCATATCCAGGCGACACTTCCTCCTGCTTCATTCTACAAGGAAGTATCCCTCTGTGGTCTCCATACTAAGCTGACTGTCACATTTTGGTGCTTTTTTAGGTGATGGCACTGTTTAAAAGTTCTCACATGCAAAGGCGCCTGCTAATGTTCCTGAGCAGAAGCAGGCTGGACATGCTGACAGAGAAACTGCATCTCTACACTGCCCACAGCTCCTGGAACACGGTAGGCCTTGTGCACCACGAGTCCGAGTGCTGTCAGCTGTGAGTTCAAGGCATGTTAAGTGTGGCGCCTTTAAACAGGAGCGCATGAAGTGAAGCTATGTTTTGATCACTCAGCAAAATACTGTGACCCAAGGCTCACAGGAACCTGGCTCTGCCTGCCCCCAAGTGCAGCGGTTCTGTATTTGTTTTGGGGCATCTTTCTGGAGCCCAACATGGTTAACGTGATTACCCACATCCCCCCCTATTCACTGCCATGCTGCCCTGACTGTTTTGGAATCACAATGGCAGAACTAAGTAAATATAATGGAGACCATGTGGCCTACAAAGGCCCAAGTGTTTGCTCACTGGCCCAATACAGAAAAAACCTGCCAAGCTCTAGCGCTAGGGTACAGGGAACCCAAGAACAAAGGGCAGGTCAACAATGATTCCAAGGCAATAAAATGTTGACCTAAAGCTTCATTTTCATTTTGCCATGGCCTGGTTCTCTTACCACCAGAGAGGTGAGAGAGGAAAAAGTGTGTCAGGCCGTGAGGCTGTATTTGACGTTAGTCACTCGCTTATAACCATGCCTGGTGACCTCACTGAGGACTTTGGAGAGATCTGACTGTTCAACCAGTCTCAAGTTTCTCAACAAAAATCCCTTCATTGTCAGACGGATCCGTATATACTGCGTGTTATGGTTTATACCTAGATGTCTTCCCAGCCTCTCACACACTCACAGGTGGGGCTTTTGGGAGGTGGCTCGACCATGGTTGTGTGATACTGGATGATGGGTCGCCAATAACTGGATTCGTCCATCGGTTACTTTAGTGTAGTTCTGAGTGTGGGTAACGGGAAGGCCCACTCTGGGTGTGTGTGTGTGTGTGTGTGTGTGTGTGTGTGTGTGGCACCAACCAATAGGCTTGTAGCCTGAATGGAATAAAAAAGGAAAGGAAGGCTCTAGAGAGCCCTTCCTGGTCCTTGTCACAGTCTGGGAAGTCTGTATTTGTAATCTCATGGAAAAGTTATTGGAATTCTAGCGAGTGAATTCCAATCTACCACTTCCAGTGCAACCCATGGTGAGAATGAAGACACTGAGGCCTGTTTGTAGTTATGGGGAGCCGAGGGGTCCTAAATCTAGCCAGGATAATGGCTAAATGGAACAAAGGCCTGGAGTGAGGGCAGAACCGAGGTTTTATTAATTCATGAAGAAGGGAGTGGCTTGGGGATGAGTGACTGTGAAAACGGCAGGAAGTAAGTGAGCGCTGTGAGCTAGGCAAGGTAGGTGGTCTGAAATCACCTCTGCAATACGCAGAGAGAAGCATCCGCAGAAGGAGTAATCTGCATAACCCAATTCAAGGTAGTATCTAATGTCTTAGGGTCAGTGCTTCAGCTTTGAAATATAATCTTCTACGCCCTTGCTATACAAAGACATAGCCTTTTATCTCAAGGCTCAATTCCAGCCGAGGGCATGAAGCCCAGCTCACCATCCCACCCAGCTCACACATGTTTTTGGGGAGCTATGGGGGTGAGGTAAAACTGACCTATTGCCTTGCTTCAAAGACTACATATCAGCATCTTGCCTGGACTGATATGCATTGCTTAAAGCTAATTGAAGGGATAAGGCAAAATCCTAGCCATCTCCGTACATATCAACACATGGAAATAGGACCAAACTGAACCAAAATGGAGATAATTGCTCTTCTTTCAAGGAGAGTCATCCAGGTGGTCCTCCACAGAAGGCTCTGCCGATTCCTGCCTGCCCTGCCATGGACTGTTTCTCCTCTGCCATGCTCGCCTGCCTTGGAGCCCACTGACTATGGGCTGAAACCTCTAGAGACTGTGAGTTATGAGTGTCAGGTATTTTTTCCCAGCAATGAGAAAGTAACCAAGACACCAAGACTCTTTCTGTGAAGGAGAAGGGTAAAGCTAGAAAAGCATCTTCTCTGAAGGTTGTGAGTTCAAATCCCAGCTCCATCACATCCTGGGTATGCGACCTTGAAAAGTTACTTCCTCTTTCTGACGCTCAGATCCTTCGCCTGTGTAATGGGGATGGCAATTATACTTTTATTGTTTGCTGTTTCGTAAGTATACCTATTTGGCAAAACCCAAGAATAGGAGTCATTGGAATCATTGTTATAAATCATCTGATCTGTTATCTACAAAAGCACTTAAGGGGGGAAGTTTACCTGTTAAAAGAGAATCTCATTAGGTGCTTTTTTAGGGTCCTAGGACAGTGAGTAATGCACAGAAGATGGTCAATGTTACTGTTGGATTTATGTCTTTAAATTAGTGAAGGGCAAGTTCTGTAGGCTGATTTCAGTTTTCTCCTCCCGGTCCTAATCTCGGGTGCATAAAGCTTTACTCTGGGGCAGAACTGCACCAGTGCGGAGGACTTGAAGCGTCGAGGTATCATCTCTTAGCTCAAGAGGGCGGGACCCTCTCTGCATCCCTCAGTACAAATTGTAAGCTCCTGAGGAGGGACCCCCCCCCCAAAAGCCCTGCACAGCCCTGAGAGTCAGGGGCTCCTTAAAAACCCATGCCCCAAGGGGTCCCTGCCTCACCCCAGGCCCCACGCTATTACAGCAGGTGTTAGGAAAGTTAAGAGGAAGCAGCTGGGCGTGGCCAGAGTGACAGCCCTGGCAAGGGCCCAGTGAGAGAGGTCACAGACATGAGGGGAGGGGATGAGGGTGTCACAAAAGTCACATTAAAGGTCTGGCTTATTTCAAGGGCTACACAGAGCCATGTAAGATATTAAAGTATGAGCAGGGTAATAAAAGATCGAATTTGTATTTGAAGAGCATGACTGTGGCTTACTTTTTTTTTTTAATGAAATATTCCTGAGATGAAGCCACTGGGCCAAAGACGTGCAGTTGCAGACTTCTGCTGTCCTTGTCTCCTCACACACACACACACACACACACACACCCCGCCGACTGGGGTGGTGGCAGCTCTTCACACAACAGGTACTGTTTGTAGAGGCCTCTGGGCCCAGGCTCGAGGGAATAAATTTCCGGAGAAAGGTGAAGAGAACCCTGTCTGTGGGGCCTGAGAGAAGGAGCCGCTGTCTGCAGTCTCTGCCCCCGGCCCCATGGGCACAACCTCAGCACGAGTGTCTGCCACCTCCACCCGCATCCCCCACCCAGTTCCCTCCCAGCCCAGCATCGCAATTTCATGAGTTCCCATAATTACCAATACAAACATATGCTCTTGAGGATAAACGTGTCTTTCTGAGAACACTGTTTAGCCTTTAGACTAACACATGTGCCTTCCCTTCATTTTTCTTTTTTTTTTTTTTTTCTGGAGTGACACGTTTCCTGTGATCCAAACACACAGACTGACAAAATCACTATGAGTAAGGGTTTATATTCCAGCTTCCAGCAGGGTTGCCAAATTAAATACAGAACGCTGGGCTAAATCTAAGTTTCAAATAAACAATGAGTATTCTTATTGTTAGTGTAAGTCTGCCCCAAATATTGCATGGGACAGACTTACACCAAAAAAATTTTCCTTGTTTATCTGAAACTCAACTTTAATTCAACATCCTGGTTTTTTTGTTTTGTTTTGTTTTTTGATTTTAAATTGCTAAATCAAATGGACCTAATTCTGGAAAAGTAGGAACGTCTCATTTGCTCTTCTCTCCAGAAAGAAATTCTAAAAAAAAAAAATAATAATAATTTCTAAGAACCCTTTGCTCTTTGGACATTAAAGTGGCTTCCACTTGGCTTCTCCGGGGTGGATCTGAAGCTCTTTGCTGGCCACTGCTTCCTCTTGTTCCTCTCGTCCTTCAGCCTGAGAAATCGGGCTTGCAGGCATCGCTGAAGCAACAGCATGTAAATTCCCCTCTGAATAACAGGCAATCAAAACAAATAAATCCCCCCCACCACCACCACTAGAGGCTGATTTTCTTTTTCTGTTTCCTACATCTTCTACTTAAATGAGGGCTGTAAGGATACACTATTCTTGTCATTTTTGCTCTGTTTGGTGCCCAGTGATGTACTCCTCATAAACAGCATTAAAAAACATTCCTTGTCAGTCACCAAGGCCTGGAGGCAAGAGCAACCTTGCTCAGCCCTCAAAAGTAATTAAAGATAATCAACCAAAAATGCAAAGGGCCTGTGGGACCCCGGATTCCAAACCCCACCCACAGGCAGCAGGAGCCCAGTGTCCTGCGGACCCAGCCATTTACATTTAACTCTTTGCGCTCGCTGGGAACCTCGGAGCTCCTGAAGACTGCAGTGAGGGATGTTTTTCTTCCTAGAGACAGAAACAGCTCCATGCCCTGCACAGCAGAACGCCTTCCGCGCTTTGGCTGTTTGCACATCATACGTTGCCAGTGTTTTAAAAAGACTTAGGGGCAACAAGGAAAAGGAGATAAAATAACGTAAACTTTTTCTGAAACCAGCACAAATGGTACTCTTCTGAAGCAACCCCAAGTAAAATTAGATCAAGGTACCGTTGTAGCAGATGCATAACACTTAAAAAAAAAAAAATTTCCAAATATCTTTTGTAACATCAAAGCGTACAAATTTTCAAATACAGAGAAATGTTCCAGGTCTGTGTCAATATCCCCAGTCATGACCTCAGATCACCTGTGGGGACTGGGGCGCTCTGTGAGAGGGATGCATTCCGAATGATGCATTCGCAGGAAATGCCTCTGTTTCAGCCAGCTGCAAAAAATTGTGGGAGAGCAACTTGAAAACAGTACTTCAAATCCTCCCTCCTCCACGGAAGCAAGATCCAGGGAGCGCTAGGATTCAGAGTTGTGTGGTCTTTTTTGGCAAGTGAAAGAACCCTGGTTTTGCCTGAAGTCCTGACCAAAAAAGGGAGGTTTTATAGCTGATCTCTACTGTGGGATTTAAAGCCGCCACGTAAAATGACCGTGGAAAGCAGAAAGCACTGTCATTAGTTGTGCAAGTGTCCTGCCCAAATCTTTTTGCTTATGCAAAAGGGATGTGCAAGTTTTTCCCCCCTCCAGTGCAGTCTGCCTTGTTTATGACGTGGGCAGGGTCCAGGTGGGAGGGCCCGGCTGGAGTCTGGGGTTCTAGCCATGTTCTAGCAGTGTGCCTAAGCAGGCGGCTGGTCCCCACTGAACACGGCCCGTCCCGGGTTAACCTCAGAGCAACCGGATCTCCACTGCTGAGTTCCCAGGGAGCCCGCAGGTAAGTGGCACATGCCAACTAGAGGGAAGGTGACACCTCAAACAAGGGCATGGGCCCTCCCCTCCCCCCTTCGTGCAGGGTAAACACCACCCACAGGCCTGTTCCTCTTCCCCCTCACAGTGAGAAATTCCATGGAGCCCATCTTCCCTGGAGTTCTTATTCCTGGCTCAGTGGGGCCTGCAGCCCCTCACTCCATCTTCCTTTGGACCAATCCAAATGCACGCAGGCTGCTTAGCACCCGAAAATATCATTTAAACATTTTCACATACCCGAAGAAAAAAAAATTGAGGAGGCACTGAATGGGCAAGGGCGTGGGGAACGGGAACTCTCCAAGCCCACTGGGAGAATGCAAATTGGAAGGGAAATTGCCAATGGCTGTCAAGATCTTGAATGCCCGTAGCTTTCCTAGTATTTCCATTAGACATTTAGCAACAGATCCAATTTACCTGTCCAGAAGAATACTGTTTGTAATAACAAGGCTGAGCCCAACCTAACTGTTGATTAGCAAAGCATTGGCTAAACCGTGGTACATTCACAGGAAGGAATACCCACTCAGATACTGCAAGCTAGAAGAGAAAAATGCAGAACAATGTGGGTAGTGTGTGGCTAGGCATATAGGTGTTTAGCCGTTTGCATATGCAGAGACTATCTATGGGAAAGGAATGCCAGGGAAATGGTGGCAATAGTTAGCTCAGGAATCCAGAACTGTGGGCCTGAGAGCAAAAGGGGGGAGGAGGAAATTTCCACTCTTTGTTGGGAGGGGTTTCCTATGAACATCTATTGTTTTATTAAAATTGAATAGGACTTGGAAATGTTTAAATACTGCCCAATTCCACTTTCTCTTTCTGCCTGAAGGTGAACTGGCCCCGCAGACTAGATGTAACTTAGACACCACGATGTAGGTTGCACCGGATCCAAAGGCGGGGCTGCGTGGTATCACACCTGACAGTCTCATTTCATCAGGTACTCCACATGATTTGCTGCGCGGAGTATTGTTTCCAAATGTGGCTTTGGGACCAGGAGGGAACCTGGTGCTCAGCTCCACTGTGAAAGGGTTCTGACTCCAGGGAAGTCCTAGAGGATGAGATTGTTCCTCAGGCTTTAAAATAGAGGTCCTCTAGCTGGGGATTTAGCTCAGCGGCAAAGCGCCTGCCTGGCAAGCGCAAGGTCGTGAGTTCGGTTCCCGGTACCGGAGAAAAACCAAAAATAAAATAAAATAAAATAAAATAGAGGTCCTCACTATGGAGGAGAAAAGAGTGGAAAAATAAGACCAGAGACTTCCTTTCCCTGTAGTGACCCAGACAATTTCTGCCAGGAAGAAGGAAACTTCCGGGATGAAACGGAAGAGAGTTAGAAGTGTTTCTTGGAAGAGTACTACACCAGCGTCCAGGTGCATTTTATGCATCCCTGTATGTGATGGAACTAATTACTGTCTAGTGTCGACTTCAGCTCTGAATATAAAATACATGACCACGTGCAATATCGGTTGATGCAAATATATACCTAACAACAGTGCTTCAAGGGGAAAAATGGAAAGAACCTGGATATCCATCAGCAGGGGAGTGCATAAGTGAATAAGGATAAATCCTCACTTCCAAGCAGGAGGCAGCCATTCCTAGGAGATGCACACTTTGCAAATGGAAAATAATGTAAGGGTAGGCTGCATCCGATTTTAAATGACACGTATTCTTTGATTCCTCCACCATCCAAACAGGGCCACTTTTGCAACGCACGATGCATGATGCTATAGTGTGGAGAACACGCACACACGGATCTGGGGTGGTGACAGGAGATACATTATTTTTGCTCTCTTAGTAAGGTTTACGTTTTCTAGAATGGGAATTATTCGCTTAGGAAGAGAGTGAGGGTTTTAGCTGCAAGTGCAAGGGAAAGGAGCTGAGAGAGCAGAGAGATGAGGGCAAAGGAGGGGACTCATTCTACGTTCGTGTATTATCTATTAGCTCATTCCACACATAGTCGTCGGATTACTACGTGCCAGAATGACCCAGATTAACTGTGTCGCTCCCGGGAGCGGAAAAGATCAGAGTTCTCGCTGCTACCGGGTAACTCGCGGTGAACACACCGGACCCAGGACGCATGGCCCCAGGGTCCCATTAGCTCCCACCGCTGACGTTGCCGCCTGCATAGGCCCCAGCAGGCAGCAAGTCGCCGACCTCGTAGGCATCGATTTAACTCACTGAGCATTCTTTTGACATAGCAAATACCCGGGCCCCTGCCCTTTCCTCCTTTTCCCGAGCTATCTGGAGGCGCGGGCGCTTTCGCTGGTGCCCGTGCCAGCGGCCAAGTCCGCGTGGTGGGAAGCGCTCCTGCGCCCGCCGGGAGCCACGCGCTGGCGGGGCTCTTCGCGGCGAGACGGCCACTCGCACGCCCGGGGCTGGGGCTGGGGCTGGGCGGCGCGGACGCGCGCGGCGCGGGCTCGGGGCGGGTCCATCTGCGCCGCGAGGCTCGGTCCTGCCAGCCGCTGACCTCCAATCTGTCACTCCGCGGCTGAAAGGCGGCCGCGGCAAAGGCCGCCTCCCGCTCCGCCTATTCAGAGCGTGAAAGCGCCGCGGTCGAGTTGACCCGCCGCCAGGCTGCGCGGCTCCAAGTCGGAGGCACCCTACAGTTTACACTGCGCGCCTCAATGCAGCCTCCAGGCGCGCCTTTCAGCCGGGCCTGCGTGCGAAAGAGCCGGCCATTAGATCATCGTAATTATCCCATTGACATCGCCGGGCCCCCGCGGGGCCCGAGCCCATCAAACGCGTCTCTAATGAGGCGCTCCGGGCCCTTTGTGCGCGCGCCGCCCCGCCCCCGCCGCCCGGGCGCAGACAGGCGGCCCCTTTCACGGGCTCCCCTCCCCCTGACCCCCGACCCCGCGCTCTGACATCAGCAGCCCTGATTTGTGATCATTTTTATTGGCACACACTCAACGCTTGTTTCCTGTGTTTAACTCCGGCCCCCCCAGCCCGCCCGCCTCCCCTTTTTAGGCGAAACTTATTGGAATCTAATAGGCATATGCCCAGCTCCACAAAGTGGGCCCGCCGCGTTCTCACACGGGGCCCCGACTATTATGCCAATAACAGCAAACCGGCTTCATTATCTCGGTGCACGGATCCGCTAATCACCGCCGCCGCGAACAATCCCAAGCAGATGTCCACAACTTTATGAGTTTTAATTAAAATGTTCTACTTATTTTTTTTATCAATGCACTTTTTTCCCCCTCCCCCTGAAATGAAAAAGATGTTACTTCCTTGTAGTGTTTTGTAAATTACGCCTTCATAAGGGTGATTAAGAGACGCTTATTTGGAGCTAATCGAGTTTTTTCTCCCTTCCCTTTTAACACGCTGCTGCTTAAATTATTTTTTTTAAATAGAATTAATTAAACTTGAGGTTTAAAAAGATTCTGTTTTCTTATGTCACAACAACTTCATATAGCGGCAAACTGTAGGTTGCTTCCCTCAGATGCAAAAGATGGCAATTTACATGAATCTCTTACTTTCAGCTGCGGTCGGACAGAAGCGCTCTCCGCGGTGCGCTTTTTGGCTTTCCGCTTCCTTCCTTCCACTTTTGCAGTGTGTGTTTCTTTCCCAACTGTTTAACTCAGTGAAGGACGTTATTGTTGCTTCCTGAGACCGAGTTTATGAAAAGATCCACTTTAAACAGAGAGGTTTGAGCTTTTTAAAGTATAAACCTGATATCCTACACAGAACTTCTTCGGCACATATGGTTCTTAATGTAATTTTGTTTAACCACAAGCATAATTTAATTTGCCATAAAACTGAAATGAAAGGACCTTACAAACGAGCTTTTGACTTGAGTGTCAGTTAAAATAACCATTTGCCAAGAGGCCGGGACTTAAAGAAAATGGCATCATTTCGCGGGAAGTGGGGCTCCTGATTTTGAAAGAAAAAAAGAAAAGAAATTTCTTTTTTCAAAGGTAACTAGTTCTCTGTGCTTGGAAAACTTTGGCCATTATGTAAGATGTTCAGCCCTGCTGGTATTGCTCCTGTATTCCTCTACTCTTGCCTGTGAGTGAAAATGAACTACTTTTCAAAAGATGATTCAATCAGAATGATATAAAATGCTTGCTAAAGAGGAAAAGCATAAATAATAAATTTCAATTCCTGAAATCCAGCACCAGTGGTTACAGGAGGTGAGAAGCGATGGAATAGGAGGCCTTTTCATTCATTACAGCCAGCCAAATGTTTCATTTAAAAAGCCAGGTGATAGAAGACCCTGGGGTTCCAGTATGAACAATAATATTTTAGCCACCCAGATTGTTTTACTTTCTCTTTATGCATTGGTTTCAGTCCCGCACAGTTTGCAGAGATTTCGCCTTATTTACAGAACCTGAGATTTTGCAATCTGCTGCCCCGTGCAAATGGCTCCACACACGAACTACTTCTCAGTCCTTCCTGGAACCCTCCGAGTTTTCCTAAGTTTTTTCTCTTGTGCTCTGCATCTCTATTTCCTGTCACTTCATCGGAGGGTGCAGAATGTCACTGGGTGGGGACATCTCCCTTGGGGCTCAGTGACACAGAAAACAGTGGCCACGGTCCAATTTAATGGAATTAGATAGCTTTAAAAAACGTGCATTTGCACACACACACACACACACACACACACACACACACACCAGGAGTCTGCATGCACCATCACAAGCCACAACAAAGCAGGAATTTCCTTGTCCTTCTGAGTACAACCTAAATTTTCACTTGCTACAATTTATATCCTACATGGAGTCCCACTGGGGCAGTGAGCAGTGCCTGTCCAGTCCAGCCTTAGACTTCTAGAATTCCTAACTTCTTATTCCACAGCCACGTTAGAAGAGTAATTCAGTTTGACTATTCAATAATATGACTATGCTTCCAAAAACACAACCTTTGGCAAACAACGCTGGCCAGCCGCTGTCCTTCTCTGGGACCCGTGGAGCATTTTTGAGGCACCTTCAGCCCGACACTCCCTGGAGAATACATTACATCTCCTGTATGGGGCTAGAGCTCTACAAAATCCAAAGGCACATGGGAGCTGTGAGAAATGCCACCTCAGGACCATAAATATTTATACACCTAGCCGGGATGGCATAAAGCACATTTCCCAGGAGTTCCCTAGAGCAGAGCAGAAACTTTCAAGTGAGTGGCTTATCTGTTACTCCCAGGCGAAGGATGTCCAAGTTTAGGCTTAGGTGATTCTATAGAGCATCGGGATCCGGTGAGAACATAGCATGAGCCGCAAATGTGAGCCGCATGTGGAATTTAAGATAGTCTAATACACAAAAAATAGGTGAAAATAATTTGAATTCTATATTTTATTTAACTCAATATATCCAATTTGTTTGGTTTCATCTTGTCACGGATGTAAAGATGTATTAAAGAAAAGACTTACATTCTCTTCTTAGGAGCCGAATGTTTGAAATCTGATGTGTGTTTTATACGTCTAGTGCAGCTACGTTAGGAGTGGCTCCTGGCGCAGACTGAGCCACACTGGACGGCACCCCACTGCTCGGAAGTGGGGGTAGGAAGGCGAGAGGACACGGGACGCCATGACGGGCTTTTGAGGCCCCCCAGGAACAACGATGGTGGGTTGGGCAAGGGCAGTTTCCCGTTTGGTGTCCGTACATTGCAGGTAGAACCTAGAAGGTGCTGATGGAGTGGATGTGGGGTAGAAGGACAGAGAGGAGTCAAGGAGGAGGACAGAGGCTGAGGCCACGGTGACCGGGTCACGGAATTACCACGATTGCTGCGATGTGAAAATGTGCCACAACCTCATCACACGCCAGCGGCTCTGCCCGCTGTTTTCTGCTCGGGTTATGAACCCTTGTGGTTGTTGTCTGACACAAGCGTGCTGATGGTTTCCATTGGACAGATGAGATCACTGATGCTTGGAGAATAGAGATCACTTCCCAGCCGCTGGGTTCCCTGAGTTCAGATGCTGGTCCCGTGGCTGCAGTGGCCAAAGTAACACTTCCTAGGGACAGGGGTCCCCAGGAAGGGCTGGAACAAGGAAGCGGATCTCAAGGAGAAGAAAGTGAACCCTGAAAGCAGCTGCAGGGCGAGGAAGGGCGTGACCCAGAGTGTTAACCTAACTGGAATACAGTTCTGTGCTCATGGACACAGGCAGGGGATCCTATCTGAGATCAAACTGCACTGTGTGGAGAGACCAAGCCACCATAAATCGGGCCCTGCTGCACAGGAGCAGCGGACTCCAGCTTGGGGCCCATCTCTCCGGAGGAGTGTGTTCTGCTTCTTGCTATAAATCTTGCTTTCACTTTGCAGCTTCTCTGGACTCTGCTGTTCTGTTGCTATACTTGATCAAGAGTCCAGACCGGGAACGAGTCAAGGTTGTTGACTGCGCCTCCGACTCGACAATTTCACCTCTGCCCCCTACAAGCCCTACTGTCCTTGGGACACGTGGGCAGAGGTCAGTCAGGCCTGGCAGCCCCATTCTCTTCACCTCTGTCCCCTCAGTGCCCCAGGGCTCATGGCGAAGGGCACTGCAGGCCAGGAATCCCCTGAGTATCCACGCTTCAAGGGATAGGATGCTAGCGGGCTGTCTGCTTAGCCTGGTGGTGGACACTGTCCCCTGCAGGACACAAGAGAGCCCCACAGCTTTCGTTACCATCTCGTAGGCCACCAGGAAGTCTTCGCAGAGAGGACCAGGCCTGCGGGAGACACATCTTGGAGGACCACTACGGCAGGTGAGTCAGTGACTACACAGACATCCAGGTCCAAATCCCTGGAGTCTGATACGGCAACAGGAGGTGGTGATTAAGTTTAGATCTTGTGGTGGGGACATTACCTTGGATTACTCCTGTGGGCCCTAAACGCAGTCACAGGCTCCTTGTTAGGGAAAGGCAGAGGAAGATTTCCCTGCAGAAGGGCAGTGACACTGGAGCAAGAGGTTCCGCTGAGGAACCCTCGTGCATTGCACCCCTAAAGCTGTACAAAGGCCAGTGCGATACAGCTGGAGCAAAGATTATAGCAACGGTTATAGCAAAGGTTATAGCTGTGCACACATATGTAACTGCAGCAGGTGCCTGGAGCTTAGTCCTAGTACTGGGCATGCTGGACACTTCTCCCATTGGAAGGATGTGGGAAGGGAGGCCGGGGAGGGAGTCGCATGCAGAGGAGATGGGGGCAGCGTGAGAACGCAGTCCTCATCTTCTGCGATGGTTCAGTTAACTTGAGTCAACTTGAGTGAGAAAACCCCCACTAAACTGGCTCAGCATAGTGCTGGGTGTGGAGGACCCGCCCTTGGGAGGACTGTCACCAGGACGGTGTAAAAGGGAAATGAAGAAGGAAGGATCGCTTCTGTCTTCTTTGCAGGAGCTGCAGTCTTCACTTTCACCTTGGCTGTGATCTCCTGGCTTCCAGGCCAGACTCTTCAGCCCCTAGTACTGAGCCTTTGGCCTCCTAATACGGATTTGCCAGGCCTTCGACTAGATCCTTTGATCCCCAGGGCACACACAGCCCTTTTCCACACTCAACTCTGTGGGCGGTGCCTGTAAGTCAATCTTCTATACTCTTACCTATTTGTATATCTTGATATACAAATCATATCTTGTATGAAATGTTTTCTCTAGCAAGTGCTGACGAATAGATCTTTTATGAAAGAAAATCAAGAGGCTATGTTTAAGACCGAGAAAGTATAAAACAGCAGTATGTTGTGTTACAAAGTGATGTTAAATAGAAACCAGCAAAGAGAATCAAAATTAGTTTGTTCTTGGGACTGGGACTGGAGAAGGTGGAAATAGGAGAAAGTTCTGTTGTTTCTGTTGTTATAAATTCCAAGTGCCTTTGAGTTTTTAAGTGGTCTGCTTGTTTTTTGTTTTTTTTTTTTTTATTTAAAAGGTATACACTGTACATTAAATGAAAAAGTAATGGGAAAAATTTAAAGGCAAAATAATTGAGCCTATATGAAAGAATAGAAAATAAACTCTGTGCTGTTTTGTAGGCTACAGGAAGGGAAGTGGGGTAGGTTAGTTATCTTTCCATTACTGTGACAAGAACCTGAGAAAACTTAAAGGAGGAGAAGTTTCTTTAGATTCACAGTTTCAGAGGGTTCAGTCCAGGGTCAGCTGGCTCTGTTGCTGTTGGTCTGTGGGGAGGTGGAAACATCAAGTTGGAAGAGTGTGGTGGAGGAAAGCTGCTCACCTCATGGCAGTGAGGAAGGAGAGAGAGGGAGGGAGAGAGGCTGAGAGAGATACTGAGACTATTATACACCCTTCAAAGCTATGCCTTTGATGACCTGCTTCATGCAATTAGACAGAGCCTCCTAGAAAGCCCATGGGGCTATGAGCTCATCAATGGTCTAATCCATTGAAGAAGTCAGAACCCTCATCTCTGAACACTGATGCACTGGGGACCAAGCCCCCATTATATGACCCTTCAGGGGATATCATATCCAAAGCATAGCAAGGGAGATACCACAAAGAAGAGGATCTTGGGAAGCAGGGTATTATGGGAAAAGAAAGATCTTGGGGCATTGTATCCTGGGAAAAGGAGGATCTTGGGAAGCAGGACATCCTGAGAAGAGGAGGATTCTAGAAAGAAGGGAATCTACAAAAGGAGTTTTGGAAGAAGGGAGTTTTGAAGAGTATCATGGGAAGAGCAGAGTCAAATAAAATATTGTCCACTGGGACAAGTATTTTCAAAACAATTCTTACTTTAGTGCAATGCCCAGGCCTTTGATGCCATCCGCTGCTCAAAGCAGAGAGCTGAGAGGCAGCTGCAGAAGGGAGCCTGCAGCAGAAAGGGAGAGGGAGGGCTGGAGCCTGGGAAACTGGTTTTATTCCAATGGAATTCAGAGGCAGGATTGAGAAGAACCAGGAATAGTAAAATATGAATAAATGATCAACAGGACCAGAAGCTGGCCCTGGATTTAACAGACCTTACTTTGTCCGATTCTCACAACCATGGTAGGGAGGGAGCTAACACAGAGTAACCTCATTTCCCAATAACCTGCAAAAGTGCTACCTTTTATGAAGGTCCCACTATGGACCAGGGACCAGGCCAAACGTTCCGCATGCATTATCAAGCAGGAACAGAGCCACAAGCTGAGCAAGTAAAGCTTCTATATTTGGGACTTAGGAATACAAAAAAGTTGTTCATCGTTTATCTGAAATTCAAATTTAATTGGAAGCCTGTATTTTATTTGGCATACTAAACCCTCGCGATGACTAATAGCTATAATTATCACCACATATATGGCTGAGGACTTTGACACTCAGAGAAGTTAAGTAACTCACCCAAAGCCACCAAGCAAGGAAGAGGCTGGGCCACATGTGTCTAGTCTGGGCTTTGCCGCACTCCCATCTCCTCTAATGAGCTCCAGTTGATTGGTTTCAGGCAAATACCACAGTATATTCCCAACCACCATGTCACTGAACATCTACCATGCATCAAACGCATTTACCACCCACCTCTAAATAGTCTCCTGCAAACACATTTTGCAGATGAAGAAACTGAGGCAGGGAACATTCAGTTCACTGAACTAAGTGCGTTTGCTGGTGTGAGGGGAGCCCAGGTTGAGCCCAGTTGCTCTCCAAGGCCGTTCTCTGACAGCAGGAGTAGTTCACCTACTGTGTCAGACCTGGCACTGGAGCTGGGTGCTTTCTGCCCTGTTTCTCACTCACCACTCCTCTGGGGAAAGAAGGCCAAAGCCATGAGGGGGAGATGTCTTAATTCCACGGTCAGGTATCAATTGGACAGGTGGACAAGTGGAAATCTCACTGTTTGAAAAGAGTCCATGGAACTCAGAGTGTAAAACAGAAGAAAGGGGTGGTGCCTAGAATCTTCCGGAAGGATACCCAGGGGGCTGTCCCACAGGAGGGAAGAGTCTTCAATCTTTGCTTCAGGTCTGCGATTTGCAAAACCATCACTTGAGAGTCTTGTGACAGGCTTCAGAAAAGTATCACTGCCTAAAGCAGGCGCTGGCAGAGCACTGTCTGCCGGCCAGATCACCTGGGTGGTTGTTATAAAGTTGTATGTGGACGCAGTCAGTAGCCAGCCCATTGATTCCGTACCAACCAAGGCTGCTTTCGCATCCGCTCTGCGTGGCCAATGGGAAGGGGGAAGCCAGGCAAGACCCTGGTCCCGAGCAAAAGGCAGCAGGCAGACCTGCACAGGGTGCAACGCTTTGAAGAAAGCAAGAAGAAGGCATGGTGGTGGTGATGGGGACTGCACTCTGGGGTCACCGAGGAGGCAGAAGACAAGCAGGGGAGAGACAGACCTCAGGGAAGGATGCAGTTGTCCTGTTGGAGCTCTGGAGCCCACAGTCCCGCCCCAGGCCCCGCAACCACTGCCACTCCCTGGAGTGGATGAGGCCTCAGTGCTGGGGCGGAAACTGAGTGAAAGCCATTCTATGCAGAAGAGGTTCCTGGTCCTGAGAGCCACACTCAGCAGCCAGCTGCAGGAACTCAGTGGTTATCAACAGCCCCTGTGGAAGTGAGGGCTGGGCTGGAAAGGAATATGAGAGGGAAGAGCCAGGCCCTGAGCAAGGCGCAAACAACCACCCACAGCTAAATCTCACTGTCTGCTTAGTTTTACAAATAAAGTTTTATTGGCAAATAGCCACACCCACTCACATCTTTTTGCGGGGGAGAATCTGGTAGTTGCCATAGATAGGATGGTTTGCTTAGGATGAAGGTTTCTGGGGATGCCGGACTTTCATGTGAAAAAAGGAAGGTTCTAAGGCAAAAAGGCCTAAACTTTTTACTGTCTGACCCTGTCCAGGAAACCTTAGCTGACACCTGCCTCAGAGAGGCTGGTGGGTGTGGCCAGCACCCAGGGGTTGAGGCTTGGGGTGGTAGGATGAGAGACAGTGGGCAAAGACAGGCCCTGGAAGGCTATATGGGATAACCGGGCCACCTGCCTCCTGTAATGTGGACAGGACAAATGACAGCCTCCACCAAACGCGCCTGGGAAGACCCGGATGGAGCGAGCTCCTGTCTGCTCCTTGGTCCTACCGTGGCTCTGCTTCCGCTGTGCCAGGGCTCCAGCCATGCTGCCACGCTTTTCCGGCCCATGTCAAGTGGGGAGACGTGGGGTTCCCTCTAGAAACTGACGCTGTGCCTCAGAGTTGGGAGTCTGTACAGTTCCACTAAACCTCCGAGCAAGGGGCGGGATGTCAGAAATGCCCGACTCTGAAAGGACTGGGTGGTGGAGCAAGCGTGGAAGGAGAAGCCATTGCCCGTGGTCGGCAACAGGAGTCCTTCCTGCGAGAGGCAGGGGGAGAGGGCAGGGGCGTCCCAAATGCGGGCGGTGTGAAAAATAAACATTGATGTTCATTCTACGGAACAAGGTTTTGTTTTATTTACTTTTATCCAGAGCAGAACATTTTCAACATAAACTCGTCATCTTGACCGCCACAAAGCGCATGGCATTTTCCCACACATGGCCTGGCGCTTTTCTCAAAGAGGGTCTGGGAGGGCGTGCGTGTGTGGCTCCCCCGTGTGTCCCGGGGCTTTGGTTTCCGGGGAGGGCACCCGCTGAGGCTGGCAGCTGTATGGGATCAGGTTTGCAAGTTCAGATGATTTTTTTGAACCCTTAAGTCCCTGGAGAAGGGAGGAAGGGGAGAGAAATGGGCTCCAGTGATGTGAAAGATCAGGGATTTGTGTGTCAAATAGAAACGAGGGCAGAACAAGGGATCTGAAGGATTAGTATAATAACTGTCAGATTCTTTTGTTGGCTCATCTGGCACATACTAAGCGAGCTACTACTCAGGGGAGGCCCCTGCGGCGAGTCCCGGAGGGAACCTGGAATCAATCTGCTAAGAATCGCAGTGACCATCTCTCACCTTGGGGACTGTAATAGACCGCAGACCTCAGGGCTGCCAGACTGGGGCCCAGATGTGCATTTATCTGTCACATGTGGCATTGGCTGGTGCTTCTTTTTTAATGATGTTTTTACCAACATGGAACATGAAGAGCTTTTGGGAGCTGAAAGGCTCCAAAACACTATGTTCCCACGGGGTAGCCTGCGCCTGAGCTGCTCCGTGTAGACGAGTCTGTGCTCCTAGCTGGAGATGCCTGGCAGTGCCTGGTGACATTTCTGGCTGTCCCAGCTGGCATCCAGTGGTCAGACTCACCTGGGATGCCTGAGGCCCTGGGTTCGAACCCAGTCTGAAAACAAAACCAGTGGTCAGACTCCAGTGTGGTGTTAAACAGCCTGTGGCACACAGGTCAGTGCCAGGAACACAGGGTGGCCCAGCTCGGGGCCAGCGGTGCTGCTGAAAGCCTTGCTGTGGCCAGGCACATGTGCCCCAGCTTGCCACGGTGACCACCACGCCCCTCCATCCTGTTTCCTCGACAGCAAGGCAGCTGAGGTCACGCGCAGAGTCCCTTGTCTGACCATCCTAGGTCCCCTCCTAGCAAGAGTCCCTGGCCAGCTGCCCCACAGGCCACTTCCTCCTCAGACTGCAGGCTGGGAGCTTTCCTAACCTAAATCTGAGGCTGCTGCTCCCAGGCTCAGAGCCTTCACCCCAGCAGCCAGGCTCCTTAGCCCCGTGGACAGGGACTGTCCCCTTCTACTCACTGTCCACCGTCCTGTGCTCTCCCCTGTCACGGAGATGTGCGCTTTGCATGCTGAACCATTGGCCTCTGAGCATCCGGGCATGCTATTCCCTCTGCTAACGTCACCTCCCTTTGGAGCCTGACCAGTGCATCCCGGAGGCCTTGCAGCCCTCCCTGCTCACCTGTGTGTGGCAACCGTGATACTGCACTCACTGCTCACAGCTCTGTCTCCAGCATCTGGGCGGGGAATCCGGATGAGGAGGTGGGACTTGCTCTCCGGCCAACTCTGTCTTCCGACCTTGTCATTCACAGTAAGTCTCACCCCATGCCACGCAGACAGCTGAACAAGACTGGGGCCGGCCGGAGCTCAGTGGGTAGCAGGGACCTTTGGGGGCTGGGGTGATACCTGGGCAAAGACTTAGGTGGTGTAGAGGGACATGCAAAGAAGAGAAAGGCCCTGGGGAGGGAGGGAGCTTGCTGCCTTAGAACAGAGGCTAGCAAACTATGGCCTGCAGCCAAGTGCTGCAGTCCATGTGGCTTTATAAATAAAGTTTTATTGGCACATAGCCCCACCCACTCGCTTCCCAACCCTTCCTGGAACTAACCTTTTAGGGAGTGGTGACAGTTAAAAAATTTTTTTATGCATCTTTCTACATTGTGTCTTTAAAGAGAAAGAGTCTCTGACTTCAGAGGCCATCAGCCCAAACTACTTATCCTGAGATATAAGAGAGAAACACTGCTGTTGAAGCTGAGTTTATGTCAGGCTTGAGTTAGCGCCACAGGTTCTTAGGGCCTGGGTCGTTATCAGGATGTGGTACTAACCTACAGTGTGACCCTGGACACGTCCATGTCCCTTGGTTGATCTCTGTGACTTCCGTTTCCCGCTGCACACACGTAGCCCGTGAGTAAGTTTGTAGGTCTTTGCCAGCTCCAGTCTCCTGCTTCCCGCTCCCAGCTTCCTGGAGAGACTCTGAGCAGGCCTCCCAGGAGTGGGACTCTTCTCAAGGAGGCCCAGAATATGATTTGGAAAATGCTTGTAGAAATGTAAAAGTAAAGATTTTTGTGGAAACCAGCTAGCTTCTGACCCATAGATAAGCAGCATGAGACTGCCCAGAAAGAAGGCGCTGGGAATGTCCGGACATTATCTCCTGTCCTTGGGAGAAAGAACATCTTGTGTTGACACAGAGCACTTTCCCCTCCTCTGTAGTGACGCTTACAACTCCCCTCCTTTGTGGTTTTTCGGGTTAAAAAGCCAGAGCTAACCTGGCTCAGGGCTCTCTGTTCCTGCGAGGTCAGTGAGCCCCATGCATGCTTGGTGAATAAAAATCCCCTTGCTTTTTGCATGAGAGAGCGTCTCTTGGAGTCTTCCTTCACGCGGCGAGTGTCACGACCCTTACAGCTGGGCTGGGTAACCAATTCCTCTATGCTCTTCGTCTAGCTTCTTCCGAGGAAACTGTGGCTGAAACAGCTGCGCTTCAGCTCCGCCCACCTGCACGAGGGCGGGGGGTGGGCGCCTAGGGAGGACAGGGTTCTGAGGGGCTCCCACCAGGAAAGGAGGGGAGCCGCGACTCTTCCTTCACTCATTCCAGCAAGAAGAGCTGGGGATACAACTCACAACTGCCCCAATGATGACACCTGCCAGGAACAACTTGATGTACCTAAGTCTGGGCGAGGCTCCAAAGCCACCGCTGGGGAAGGATCACCAAATCATGGAGCCCTAAGCGGTCCTGCTGTCCCTATCCAGTACCCACGTGTGGCTGTGCCAGCCACCGTGTAGGTCAGCCGGACCCAAGTCGTCTGCACCCTCCCAGAGCCCACGCTTGGACACCCGCACTGCTCAGAGGGAAGAGGTGCCACACACCCTGGGATGAGGGGCAGCCCGGCGGCTGTCAAAGCCACTCTGCACTCACTCCAATGCACTCACTCCTAGACAAGTGCCCTGCTGTTGCCAGGCAGCACCTGACTGACTCCGGTCGGAGACACTTGCTTGCCCACGGGCAAAGCCGGTGGAACTGGAAGACGCAGATCGGGAGGGGTGTTGGGCCAGGCTGAAGGCTGTGACTGGTAAGGTCGTGATCCAGCCTTGTCCCTCCGCATGCAAGGACACTATATGGCACAAAATCTCCAGAATCTACCCTTAGTTGAGGGGATCCAAGCCACGGATCATCAAATATGGCGATGTCCCGGGGGCTGGGCGGTGAGGTGGGCTGGGCTGCACACAGGGCTGGAGCAGTGTGCAGATCCCTGGCCCAGCTGTCTCCTGTCTGGTTTTCTCCCTAGGGCAGCACGCAGCATGTGACCCTGTCCCCTGCTGCTCTTACACACAGCTGCTCAGCGTCTCCCAAGGATACTTGTGACCCGGTGACATTGAACCTCCACCAGGAAGAGACAGGTCCCCCCTGCATGCACGGAAGACTGAAACCTCTGTCTTGTGCCTGCCCACCAGGTGCGCTCAGCCCCAGCGGCCATGGGCAGACCTGCCCCTGAGGCATCTCTGCTTTCGGGTCACAGTGCAGATTTCTCCTGCGCTCCAGCCAAGACAGTGGTCTGTGCTTCAAGGGCTCTGCAGTCAGACATGGCTGCACAGTTGCCCTTTCCACTCCAGCAAAGTGGACCCATTGGCAGCCTTAGTTACACTGCAAAACCCCTCGTGGCATGCAATGCCAACAGCTCTGACAACTGGGCACATTCACAGTGCCAGGGATCAGGGTGAGAAATCCTGGAGGGAACATTTTGGAATTGTGCTGCTGCACTATCAGGGAGGCAAGCCTTAGAAAGGGTGCCCAGCAGGTTCCCCTGGGTCTGCTGGCCAGGACTGGGTCATGTGGGCACAACTGGGAGGCAGGCAGAGAGCTAGAGGGCAAGCTTTGGCGCCTTCAGCCTCCATCCCAGCCTCTTTGGGTTTAGCTAGAAGGCAAAAGACAGAGCAGGAGAAAGTTGTTGGAAGACAACATTAGCTACTACCACCCTTGCTCAAACAAGGGTCTTCTTTCTTCTTTGTCCTTCAATTTGTAATGCAGTATGGCTTCCTCTTGTTGACCTCTTTATTGTCTGTCTCCCCTGTGGCTGGTCTTTATCTAGGGAAGACCTTGTAAGAAGCAGTCAGTACCTACCACTCACTAACAAGGAACTTAACACCTACCTCCCTCAAATAGGAGAAGAAGATGTTCTGAAATTCTGGTGTTAAATTGTATCAATTAGCCTTTGCTGTGTAACAAGCCATCCCCAAACAAATGGCATAAAACAGCAAGCATGTTCTTTTAATTTCATGTGATTCTGTTGATTGGCTGGACAGTCTTCTGGTCCGGCTGGCTTGGCAGGGGCTGGCTGCTTTAGGCTGGTATCACTCCAATCTGGGGCTTGTTTTCCTGATGGCAGAGGGCTCCCGGGAGCAGCAGTTCTCCGTCACATTGGCTGGAGTACCACTGATCAACCAGCACAAGGCACAGGGCAAGGCTGGGGATCCAGAGGAGGGACAAATAAACTCTCCCTCTTCAAGGAAGAAGCTGTAGAACATTGCGGCCATTTTTTCCCTGGTGGGATCTCTGGGTCAGACTTCACTGAGGCAGAACTTTGCTTCCTAGTGGTCCACGGATAGTCACACAGCTGACCACTCATTTCTCCTGCAGTGGAACCAAACACAGTTCAAAGAGGCGAATGCTACCCCAGCACTCAGACAGTGGCTCTTGGAGAAGCAAAGGCACCTTTCCTAATGGAACCAAGAGCACCCAAATGCATTTTTCTAGGACATATTCAGGGATGATTCCAAGCACCTCTGCTCTGCTGATGTTTTCCATTTTGGAGAAATTCCATTTTATGCCCAAAGTTTTCCTGTCTCAACCTTCCAAAGTTGCAACTGTGGACAAGAAAACCAAACTTCTTCCAGAACGCAACCATATTTATCTGTCAGAGAAAAAGGCGTCCGTTCCAGACACTTTGACCACCTTTCATCACAGTCTGCAGGCATCTGTCAAAATGCACCGCGCCTTATAAATATGTATAATGCCACTTCTCATATTTTGTGCTAGGAGAGGGTATCAATGCTACAATTAATTAGTCTAATTTGCATTCAAGACTATACATAATTAATTTCTTCATTAAAAGCTTTCAACATTTCTTTGCAGAAAGTGCAAAAGATCATTGATGAGGTTTGAAGAAGCAATTAGTAATAAAATATGTCAATGCTGGGATGAGGGAGAAGGAGCAGGAGAGCCCAGTGCCACTCAAAGCTGGGAGAGTGGTGAGCCGGGGAGACATTTGTCTTTCATCAGATCTGCTCCAGGTTGTCATTTTCAGTGGAGACATTCACCTTTCATTCTTCCTCCCCAAGCTGCGTGGCCCCTCTCTGTGTCTATCAGCTGGCTAATCAGAAGTAACCTGACAAATAGATCTTGCCTTAGCATTATGGCATTCGGATGGGCAGAGTACTCGAAAATCAGGCGTATTCTTCATATAACCAATGCAACAATATTGAGAAAAGATAAATAACAAGGACCATTTTGGGGTGCTTGCTTTCTCTCGGGCTCTGCTAAAAGCTTTATATGCATTATTTCATGAGTGCTCACAGAACCACATCCTGAAGTTGATGCTATTGCTAATTCCCACGTAATGAGTTAGGGCAGGAGTCAGCAAATGACGGTCCTTGGACCGAACCCAGCCACACCCATGCTTTTCTGACAGTGGCAGAGTTGAGAAGTGAAAAAGACCATAGGATCCCCACCCCCGAAAATGTGCATTCTGTGACTTTCTGTTCATTTCCTGTGGTAGCTGTCGCAGATTGCCACACACTCGGCGGCTTCAAACAACACGAATGATTTCTCTGACAGTTCTGAAGATTAGAAGTCTGACATGGGTCTCACTGGACTAAAACCAAAGCATCACATCTGCAGAGTCCCTCTGGAAGCTAAAAGGAGGCTCTGCCTCATTACCCATTTGGTTCCCAGAGCCCCCCGCTTTCCTTGGCTTGTGGCCCCAGCCCCCATCTTCTCAGTGGGATGGAGTCCTTCCCACACTGCATGACAGTTTGTTCCTTTGCAAGGACCTGTATGATCGAACCACTCAGGTAATCCAAAATTATCTCCCTGTCTCTGCAACATTAATTCAATCTCACCTGTGAAGTCTCTCTCACCACATAACAAACAGACTCAGGGGTTCAGGAATCAGGATGTAGACATGGGGTCATCGTTCTGCTGACCACAAGTTCTTTCCAGGAGAAGTCTGCCAATCCTTGGATGAGGAGGTTGAGGTCCACAGGGATTCTCTTAAAAGTGAATCAGAACAATTCTCTCTCTATTCCCAGCCCCTTGATGACTCTCTCCTCATTAGAAAAGGCCACACACCAAGCAAGATCCTGTGTGGAGGAGTGGAGGAGTACCCACACTTTCCTGCCCTCTTCTTTTGCTTACTCTCTTCCTGGCTTGTTCCCCTTGACCACACTGACCTCATTACATGGCCTCTGTATGTAGGCACAAATCTGCCTCAGGGCCTTTGCACTTGCTGCCTTTGTGACTAATGAGTAGAGGAAGCAACATTTGACCGAGGCTGCTAAACCCCACCATAATGCTCTTAACCAGCTCACTAGCTCCATGTCCTCACTTTTGGCTGCTTAGAGGGAGGGAAGGCAATATACTTCTCTCCCCACTCACATTTGCTCACCAGTTACTTCTGAGCTGTACTCCTGCTGCATAATTCATGGGCAGTCAAGAATAAGTCCTCAGTACATGGTACTGCTGTTGTCCTTGCTAATTTCAGAGATGCTGCCTCATCAAGAGACACCAGAAAACTGGGAGCAAGAACAGCATATTCTGCCTGTTTCCCTCACGAATGATTCATCTCCCCTCCCTCCGGTTCTTCTGTCTTATGTGCATTGTAGGGAGTGCACGCAGGTAAAATGGTTGCTGGGCTCTGCTCTCTGGTTACCCAGAGAAAGTCTGGCTGTCTCACTAAGTCACTGGGTTAGTTAGCTTACTATTGCTGGGACCAAACACCCAAGAAAAGAACTTGAAGAAGGAAAAATTTATTTGGCTTATGGTTTTAGTGGTTGTAGTCCATGGTTGGCCGGCTCCAAAGCAGCAACATCATGGCAGAAGGGTGTAGGGGAAAAGAGTTGCTCACCTCATGGGAGCCAGGAAGCAGGGAGGTCAAGGGAGAACCAGAGGAGGGAGGGACAGGATATATCCTCCCAAGGCCACCCCCAGTGACCCACTTCCTCCAAGTAGGCCCCACCTCCCGACAGCCCCTTCAGCTATGAACTCCTCAATGGGCTCATCCACCGATGAGCTGGGCAGCCTTGGGATCCAGTCCCCTCTCTGGACTCCACTCCTGAACACTGCTGACGAGGGGGGAGTTCTCAATACATGGAATACCCAGGAAAAACAGACTGTGAGCACCTTTTGCTCCACGGCATCTACAATACAGGGAAGGCGAAGAAGACAAGGCAGCTCTGGGTTTTCCCTGGAGCAGATCACCTGTCACCTCCTGGGCAGAGTCTCCAAATAAACCGCGTTCCCAGCCTCCCTTCATCATTGGTTAAATGAGGATGATTATACCTCAGAGAGTAGAGTAACAGAGTGTAGTTAAGAGCCTAACACAGTGCCTGGTACAAAGCAAACCACCCACACAGCAGGAATAACTAGAGTTATTGGTATTTAACTGTGATAACAATAAGACAAAAGGGTTTTGGCACCCGATTACATAGATGACACAAGCTTTTGCAGAGAAAAGATTTTTTTTTCCAACTTCAATAAAAGTGGCCAAGGAATCACGCTACTAGGAAAAGCAATTCTGCGTCTATATCTCTTTTTTCTTTGGTTTTTCTCCTGTACCAGGAACTGAACTCACGACCTTGCGCTTGCCAGGCAGGCGCTTTGCCACTAAGCTAAATCCCCAGCCCTCTGCGTCTATATCTCAAGAAGAAAAAATGACTTTCTTTGTAGGCATCGAGGAAGACCAATAGTCTGAGATTCAGCTCCCAGACCCCAAGCTGCTACAGATTTCCTGAATCCCCCCCAAGGGCATCCAAAGTACTTTGGATATCCATTCAAGTGGTACACATTCAATACAGACCTGGAAACCATCGCTTCCTCTGACCTCCGTGCGCACCTATTGATTCTGACAGTGAACCCACAGAGTGGGCGACTGCTGTGTGGAAGTTTTTGGCTGAACACCCCTGTCTGGATAAGGCTCTTCCAAGAGGGAGCATATTTTAAAGATTCTTGCATATATACCAGTGGTCCGGCAGGACGCTGCTGATGGCTAGATTGATTGAACCAAAGGGTTTTGTGCCTTGGGGTTGTTTTTTGTGGACAGTTATCCATGAAGTCACAGAAGACCAGCCAATGCAGACTCACTGTCAGAAAAGAAAGTTGTGCAGGGGCAGAGGTTGGCCTCAGCAGCGTCTAGAGAGTGCCCATTTTCCAATTTATACTATAAATCTGGTCTCATTATTAGTTTCTTCAATTATGAGGCATGCTACTTAATTTTATAAATAACACTACATCATGATTATGCATAACTGATCATTCCTAATAAACACAATTATTAGGAAATAATTTAAAACAGTGGGGCTGGGGATTTAGCTCAGAGGCACAGTTCCTGCCTGGCAAGCGCAAGGTTGTGAGTTTGATTCCTGGTACAGGAACCCTCCCTAAAAAAAAATAGTAAGAAATTATTAAAAATAATAAGTCTCCCTCCCCCAAACCTTACAGGTAGTGAGTAAATACCCTCCGTATTTCTGGGGTCCCCTGAACAGGCTGCAGAGAGCTCGGGGGTCCATGTGGCAGGTAGGTAAAGCCCCTGTGTACCCGCTGACTTCCACTCACCTGTGGGCCAGGCCCTGGCCTCCCAGGGAGACCTGGTGTGCCCACCGCCTGCACTCCAGGGGAGGTTTACCTGGGAGGGCCTTCCCTGTCCGCACATCCTCAGGGCCTGTTGGGGACAAGCACCAAGCCAAGCTGGCCACTCTGAGGCAAATGTGTGGCCTGCTCAGGTGACAGTCATGGCTGTGTTTGTGTGTTGTGGGAAGCTGCAGCTGCCCTCCTCCAACATCAGAATTCACAGGAATGCTGCGGTGCTGAGGGCCATCTGCTGAGCACGTGCTCAGAGCCCTCAGAGAACTTCCTGACCCTGATTTCCTTCCACACTGGCCAGGGGCACTGGAGAAGGTGCCAGTATTGTACCCACTTTTCAGATCATGCAACTGAGACTCACCCATGGGCTGATCAACACCCTGAAGACTACCAGTCGGTGGTGGCACTGACTTTGATGTCATTACCCTGCGCCAGCAGGCCCCTCAGGTGTCTGAGAATAGTCACCATAATAACACTCATTGTGGAAAACAAAACAAAACAGAAAACATTCATGGTGGAGCTGTGATAGCGCGGCTTATTGGCTGTCTGTGAACCCTCTCGGCTGTTAGATCCCACAAGGAGACTTACACCACTGACATATGACAAGTTAAAATAGTATGCACAGGCAGCCAGGCTCCATCTGGTGGAGCCTTGTCCTGGAGAAAAGAAATTAAATAAGAAATACTTAAAACAGCGAAAAATACACACAACTTACATCGAGGGTGGACAAAACCAGAACTAGAATAATTATCTAACCCATAACAGCACAAATCCCTGTATTCTTAGCTCTTCTAATGCTGGAGTACATTCGTCCCCTTGTGTTTTAAGTAAAGCTTTGGATGGTGGCTACCATCCTGAACACCTGCGCTATATTTTGAATGAAAGACTTGAACTAACTCTGATGCATAAGCTGTTGGGCACCAGTACTATTCCTTCACCTATACACTCATTCATTCATTTATCTGTTCACCCATTCATTCATCTATTCATCCATTCATTCGTACATTCACCCGTTTATGCATTTGTGTAGCAAATGTTGATTAAGCCCCTGGGTGGGGGTAGCCTGCTTACAATATAAAGGAGGAAAAGAGGCTTGCTCTCTCCCCTTTTGCTCTTGCTGTCTCTGTAGTCTTCTGCCACCTTGAACTGTTGACCCTGTGCCATGTGCCACCCTGCCTTGGAGCCAGCTGATTATGGATTGAAACCTCCACACACTGTGAGATAAATGAACCTTTCCTGCCTTAATTTTGGATGTCGGGTGTTTTGTCTCAGCAAGGAGAGAAAAGTAACTAACACAAGGGGTTATTCTCTGCAGGACATGGCACATGTATAGGCACTGGCTTTGGCTTGAAGCTAAAAATTGCTACTGCGACAGCATTAAGAGCAGGAACCTTTAAGAGGTGATCAAATCACGGGGTCCATTCTCAGGAATGAGATAACAAACTTGGGAGTAAATTTATTATAAAAGAGCACGCAAGGCCCCCGTCCCACCCTGTCCCTCCTCTTGCCCTTCCGCCTTCCACCATGGAACCATGCAGAAGGGTGGCCCTGCAAGATGTCTTCACCTTGACTGGGGCTCCCCAGCCTCCGGAGTCGTGAGAAACAAGTTTCTGCTGCTTGCAAATTACTCCTCGCCAGATATTTCATTGTAGCAGCACAAAACAGAGTCAGCCAGCAGAATAAACAAGCATTCCCACACGTGGCTGGGTGCTCAGGCCGAGGACTCCGCGGAGAGCTGAGGGACTTCAAGGCTAGCCTTTGCCACCAGGGACGTGTGCTTCCCTGTGGCCTTAGCCCTGTCTCCAGGCGTGGAAGGACGCTCACTCCCTGTGTTTACCCACCCTAGTTTGTGTGACCTGGGCCCTGAGCTGGGGCTCTGTCCTGGACATTTTCTAGCTTGTCCAACTGTCCAACTGGGGGTGGTTCTTTGACAAATATTTGGGTTAAAGTAACCTCTCTCCACTGCGTACTGGGGAGGCACCTTGCAGAGAGGGGTTATTAAGAGGCGGGACCCAGCTTCGGGCAGATCCAGCCTATCTTAGAGTCTTGTCCTCAGTGCTAGCACACTCCTTGGCACACGGCAGGTGCTCAGCAAGGGTTTGTTGAATGAATGATTGAGCAAATGGATTCCTTCAAAGCAAGAGCTAATGCGACCTTGAGAACAAGTAAAATGGGAAGAACCACAGAGTTCAAGGTTTTAAACATCAGGCTGAGGGGAGATGACCTCGGGAATCTTGGGTAGCAGAATTACAGAGCAAGAAAGAACTGGTAGAAGGTCAGGTGTGGCCAGTCACAGAGGTGCATACCTCTAATCCCAGCTGCTCAGGAGGCTGAGGCAGGAGGATTGCAAGTTCAAGGGCAGCTTAGGCAACTTAGTGAGACCTTGTCCCAAGATTTAAAAAAAAAGTGTGGGGATGTAGCTTATTGTGAAGACCTTGGGTTCAGTCCCCAGGACAAACAAAACAAGACAAACAACAAACAAAATATAACAAAACCAAAAGCAGGCAGGTGTAGCTCCCGCCTGTGGTGTCAGCTTTCAGGGACACTGGAATGGCCTGCAACCTTAGGAAGACCCCTTCATTTCCTCAGTAGCTCAGCGGGGAACCAGAGAGCTCCGCCAAAGTCCTGCACCGCTGTCCTGGGCATGGGTGGGGCGGGCGAGCCGTACTCAGCGACCCCTCATGAGAGCTGGTGCTCAGGCGTCAGCAAGGACCTGGGGCATCATTCACCACGCAGGCGGTCGTCGCTGCCTTTGCCGAGGAGCTCGCCGGAGGCTGGGGTTGGGACAGGCAGGGAGGAGGCCCAGGGAAACAAGAGAAGCCAGCAGAAGGTGGCACCCTGCCCATGACCTGTCCCTGGCCTGTCTGAGTTGCAGGACGCCGGCTGAGCTTGGGGAAGAACGGGCTTTCCCATCACTGACACCCTGTGTGGCACTGGGGACTTGGGTACCAGGAAAAGGAGGATGGTTGGGAGATGCCCTGTTCCCTGGGGAGGCCGGGCGGTGTGGAAATGTCTGACTGTTTATTTACACGAAGGACACGCCATTTCTGAAGCCTTGCCAGGTTGAATAAGCCACGGGAAAAGCTTTTAAAAATAACAATAGAAGCATCACAATGGGCCTCAGGGTGGAACACAAAGGGGGCGATGTCCTAGTAAAGTGAAGCAGACATGAAATCCCACACCGAAGGCGCGCCTACCCCGGCCACCCCCAAAAAGGGCGACAATAGCCACAAACCACATGAAACAGGGGAGCCAAGAGCTCACACCCTGGCTGCGGCAGCAGAATGGCCAGCAGCCATCCTCCTGCCACAACTTGCCCTCAGGAGAGGAGATCTTGGTGGGAACTGAAGACCAGCTCCAAAGGTCCCCCCATCCCAGGGCACCTGCTTGCTCTGCCCTTGGAAACCCAGGAAGGACGCTCAAGCTTTGCAGCTCAAGCTTTGTCAGCGGTTAATCTGCATACCCAATAGCACAGGATGCGTGAGTTCAGAATGCGGGGGTCGTTGGTTACACCAGAGAAGGTGAGGCTGATTCCCACTGATGCCTGACAAACCATTATGCCATGACTGATGGAAACTTAGGCGGTAAAGGGATGTATGGGCTTGGAATCTGGAAAGTCAAGGGTAATGCTGATTTCAGATCAGGCTGGATCCAGCAGCTTATGGCTGTATCACCCGGAATTTTTCTCTGTTCCTCTTCTTGCTTCATTCTGCAGTGCGAGCGCTTAATCACAAAGCTCTACCTGGCAGCTGCTGGCAGCGCAAGTTGTGCCATCTTTGGAGGCAAAAATAACATTTCAAACCTCCTATCCTTGTAGTTCCCATGAGATTCAGAATAAGGGAGCTCCGTTTTTCCAGAAACACCAGTAGATCTCCACGTGAGAAGTTTACCATAGCATGTTGTAAGTTTTAGATAGTTTAATCACCTCTGAGCCCGCTCCACTGAGAGAGGGCGTCAACACTGGATGTTGTCGGTCCGTCCTTTGGATGTGGATTTACCACGTGCCTTCTGCGGGGCCAGCCGCCATGTGCAGACATAGATGAGCCGAGTGGCTCTGGCTAATCAGGGCCCCAGCTGGGGGAAATGTTGAGGCCCACGCTAAAACCAAAGCATATTCAGCACCTCAATGATATTGATAGTGCTGACCCGGAGGAGCGGATCTGATGTCAGTGGGAGAGAAAGATATCCACGACTATAACCAAAGCTAGCTGCAAAGCATCCAGCCCCGATACTCTATAAATGTCCTTTCTTTTGGAGGAAGCACTGGGCAGTGACTCAGGAGAATTATCAGTTCCTTGAGCATCGATTCCCCAAGTCCCATGTGCATTAATGAAATATTTTTAATCTTGTCCTTCAAACAAGCTGCCTTTTCTCCTAATAGGTTCCAATTAAATCCCTTTTTAAAATTACATTGTTGTTAAAGACTTTGTTATCTTCTCGTGATTTTCTGCCCCTCCCTCTCAGCCCAACCCTCTCAAAACTTGCCCTGCCGTCCCCCTTTCCTATTAAAAGATGGAAAATTGCACAATCCACCTAATTAGTCAAATTCGAATCGTATGTGGCTATCACAGCCCCATGGTTGAATTTCACACACCATTTGAAAAGACGTGGTAGAAATGTCATTGTTGATTTCCCCCCACACTTCAGTGGTCCTATTCAATTACAAAAGGAATTATGTGCCTTTCTGTCATTGCGATGCTCTAGCAATATGCTATTAACCTTTATTGATTTTTGCTTAAATATGTTCAAGAAGGGTACATTTTTGCAAATCTAATGCGCTGGTATTTAAACAGAAATATTTCATTAAATGGATTTTCTTTTTAAATGAAATTTGCTAAATGATTATAAATGATGGAAGACAGAGTTTTGAACTTCAAGATGTTGTGTGAAGCTCCGAGGGAGAGAATTTTCTGTGCTACCAGATGGGCTGGGGGGTTTGGAGGCGATTTTGCAGGGAATGTCCACAGCAGGAAGGGGAGCTTCTTGCTTGTACATGCATCCAGGTTGGGGAGTATAAAAGCTGCTCCCTTTGAGGGGCCTTGCGGACCTTGGGGCCATGTGAGCGTGCAGGGCAGGCTGGCGGGAAACAGCCCCGAAGGCGATGATGACGGCTGTTGGCATCTACCAGGTACCAATCACTCCTGTCCACCATGGGAGTGGTTTCAGATGAAATGTCTGCCATTTGCGGGCATTTTGCCAAAGAGTAATGTCTCTCTTTTTTTCATGCTCAGGACTAAACCCAGGGTCCTGCATGTGCTTACAAGTCCGAACATTGCCACTGAGCCACACCCAGCCCCAATAGGATCTTTCTTCTTACCTAGAAACATGACTGAGTCCACCGTTCACGGAGTGGGGACATCGTCTCTCCATTCTGACCTCTCTCCCTCCCACAAGGACTCAACTTGTAACTTAAATTTCAAAGGTTTTTTTGTTGTTGTTCTGTCCCTGCTGTCAATTGCCCTGCACTGCTCTTTTGTGGCTCAGGAACTGTTTACCACGGAAACTTCAGCTCAGCCACTGCAGATAGCAGTGAAACTGGAAAATGATCTGATGAACCGACACTTGCCTACACAGCCTGCGCACGTTACATGCACCTGCACACATCTGCTCATATGGTATGCACACCCACACATGCCTGTATACATGCTACACGCACCCGGGTATATTTCAAACCCTTTTACTTGCACCGCTCAGAAAGGGGACGTGTATATGGAAAATTCCAGACTGAAAGCAGCACACCTCATTTAGTTTGTCATTGGACTGCGTTTGAACAGAGTTGGAGAAACCTGCTTTCCAAATTCCTTTAGAATATGCATAAATTAAGCAAATATTAAAATGAATATTAAAAGGCCAGAAGTCACAGGGACACAGATTCTGGATGACTGAATTTTTGATGCCTGTTAAGAATTTTTCTTAGGGACGGACACAAAGCCACTTCCTCTGGCGGGGTCAGATGGGCACTTAACCTTACATGATGTCTTTTATTTTACCTCCCCAGTGAGCCTGGGGCTTATGGGGACGGGCCGAACAGTTACTGCTCAGCCACAGGAATTTGGGAAAACCATTCAGTGATGAGGATCCTCTGCGGCTGCCGTGTGCTGTGCGCCTGGGCTGTAACTAGGTCGAGAGCTCCACGCTCACCAGATGGGTCTGACCTTGGAATCGCCAGTGACCTCAGCCTCTCCGTGCTTTATCCCATCTGCACTGCTTTCCTACTGGCCACATTGTGAAGGTTGATCTGGACTGTCAACTGATTGGCCTGGGAGACACTGAGGGGATTAGTAGAGCACATGTCTGGGCGTGTCTGAGCGGGCCCTGGGGGTGCCCTTGAAGGTCATATGCGGTCTCTGACCTCTTCCTCTTGGGCTCTCTCTTCCTGCTGGCGATGACGTGAGCAGCTTTTTCCCACACTGCCCTTCTACCGTGATCTTCCCGCCTTGGAATCAGCCACAATAAACCTCTCATCCTTTAAATTGTGTATGTCAGATATTTTATCCCAACAGTGAGAAAGTGACTAAAAGACGCATCTTCAAAACATGTCCAGAGACTGAGCTTTGCTCATAACTCTCGTCACTAAAGCTCCAAGTACTTTACACCCGGGCCCCGGCAGCCCAATCTCACAGGAGGAGGAACCTTGGACAGTTTTAGGCGAACATTTACTGAGCACCTATTAGACATTTCCCAGTCCTAGTGTCATGCCTTAAATACCCGTGAGGAAGGCTGAGTCCTACTGATTGCTCAGTGCAGGGTAAGGTGCACCGAGTGTCACCCCCTGCATGCAAGGGGTTGTGCACACCCTGTGAGCAGGGGCCATGAAGAAGCCCCTCCCAGTGTCAGGTCTGAATCACTGCAGAATCGCAGCCTGGGGTGCCCAGTCCTGAGCCTTGACCAGAGGATCTCAGAGCAGGTGGAGAATCCTACAGTACTAAACGAGGTAAAGAGTGGGCAGGGGGCTGGGGATTTAGCTCAGCGGCAAAAGCGCCTGCCCGGCAAGCATAAGGCCGTGAGTTCGGTTCCCGGTACCGGAGAAAAAAAAACAAAAAAAAAGAGTGGGCAGGGGCTCATGGCTGGGGTTCTGCCCGCCTGGGTCCCACCCAGCTCCGCCTCATATCAGATGTGAGACCCGGAGCAAGTCTCGTGGCCTCCATCTGAGCCTGGGGCTCTGCACGGCGAGTCCTGAGCGGGTTGTTCCTGAGGCCGAACGTGTCCTCTGTCTTCACAGCAGCCCTGCAGTGAGCAGGAGCTCCTGTTATTCCTAGGAGCTGCTGACAAAGCCAGACTCCCTGAGCTGGGCGCAGAGTGGGGTCCTGCCCACCTGGGTGAGCTTGGAAGCTGGTACCAGTTCTGCACACCCCAGACCAGAGAAGAATGCCCCCTCCTGACCATCGGAAAACCCGGGAGAGCCGACAGCCCTTGGCCACAGATGCTGTTTTCATTTCATTTCTAAATTTCGCTGCTCCTCCCTTCTGCCACCCAGATTATGACCCCAAACCCGCAGTGATGTTTGCTTAATCTTGTCACCTGTCAAAAGGCATTTTATCTCCCGAGCCCTACCCTGAGCAAGGAGCATAAAAGAGAAAGACAGCCCGGGCAGAGAGGGTGATGCAGAGAGACTGAAGGTAAAAAAAGAGCTGGGATAGAAAAACCCAATCGCAGCCTGGGAGCCGTCAAAACAAAATAAAATGACCACAACAATTAAGAAAAGAAAGAGAAAGAGAAAAAACTCATTTTTAGTTCATAAATACTTCTCCACTGCCTTAAAACTGTAGACACTAGATTCCAAAAGTAGATTTTGGGGGATTGCCTTAGAAAATAAGAACTCACTCTGGGTTTTGGGGGGAGGGCAACCCTGTGGGCTGATTCCCTGGTCTGGAGCTCCTTACAACTCGGAGCTTCCCGTCTCTGTCACCAAATTCATTTCCTGGTAGTGTCACCAAGCAAAATACAGGAAGACAGTTCGATATGAATGTCAGATGAAAAATGAATAATTTTTTCAATATAAGTATATCCCACCCAAGCGTGGTGGCCCACACCTGTAATCCCAGCACTTGGGAGGCTGAAGCAGGAGGATTGTGAGGCCAGCCTACGCTACCTTGTGAGTTCAAGCCCAGCCTGAATGAGTGAGATGTTGTCTCAAAAAAAACCCAAAAAAACACACAAAACCAAACAAAGTATATCCCGTGCAGTATTGGGGACATGTTTATACTAAAGGTGTTGGCATAATAAATTTGGAATTTGGTGCAATAACTTCTGAATTTTAGGACAGTATAATAATTTTAGAATAATTGTGTGTTCCATAAATATATTTGTGACCTATAAAGATTTTATTTTAATAATTTAGAATTTAGAAAAATAGTGTAAGAATAATTTTTAGTCTCCATGGGTCCCATGTAATATGTGAAGTATAATATACTAAATCTTCAAGCCTCATACAATTGGAATTGACTATAATAACTTCAGAATTTTGGCATAGTTTTAGAGGTGTTTTTTTTTTTGTTTGTTTGTTTTGTTTTGTTTTTAGTATAATTGTCTCCTATCTTGGGGCCTGCTAATACTAAAAAGCTCCTTGTTGCTTGTCCAAAATCTGTGTTTGACTATTTGTACTGCTATTCACAAATCTCGCGGGGTTTGTGTAGAAGAGGCTCCTTCCACGTGCTGTGTCCTTTCCGGACACCCTCTGAGGTGTGAGGCCAGGCCCTCCTCAGATACAGGGCATTTCTCCATACTGGAGCAGAATGAACCACCTGCTCGGAGGGCCTACTTCGTGCTGGCCTGGCCTGGCTCCGGCCTCATGGTGTCTCCCAACCACAGGAAGCTCATCGTGGCCAGGGCTCAGTGACTCTTTCCTGTAAGGGGGCAGATATTGGTTTGAGGGGCCATAAGCTACTGTCTGATTCTGCCATAGTAGCAGGAACACAACGACAGGCAACCCACATGCAAACTGGCATGGCAAGAGCAAGGTCCTGAGTTTGATTCCCAGTAGGGAAAAAAAACAACCAGTTAGGCAGTGTTCCATAAAAATTTATGTACAAAAATGGGTGGTTAGATTGGATCAGGCTGCATGATCTGAATGCCTGGTTCTAAGGACCAGGAGTAGGGATGAGCCCCAGGCAGGCTGAATGAAGTCACAGCATGAACATGGGGTCGGGTGGAATGGAAACTTCACATCAACTTTTAGGGTAGTAAATGTTTTAGCTCTGACTTAAAAACACGTATGCTATTCAGGGCCCTGTCTTGAGAGCCAATGAAATGCCTTGTTTAAAATTAGCCTGAGTTCAAATCTCAGCGTTTCCATTTTTCTCCTGGTACCTGAGCACTCTTGAGTTCGAATTTCAATGTGACCCAGGCTGAGCATCTTGATCTCTCTGCGGTGGCTTCCCCATTTGTGAAGGAGGACATTGACACAAATAATCTACTTCAGAAAGTCATTGTTAGGGTTATACTAGCTTGTGAGTGGAAGGCTTGTCAAGCAGTAATCAGCACATTCATTACATCCCATACGTGTGTTACTGAGTTCTCCGAGCCTCTGTGGGCCAAGGAAGCATCTCTAGACTCCAGCATCAGATCCTCCCAAATCTTAGTTTGGGCTGTAGAACAGGCCTTCAGGGTAGGGGTACAGGTAGGGAGCAGGGGAGGGCACGTTCTAGGATGAGCACTGAGGAGCGGAAGAGGCAGGAGGTGAAGCGGGCTGTTGCCCCCTCCCCCTGCACCCTTCCTGTCCCCAGCTCACTGAGCCCAAGCCACACTGGCCTCCTCTTTGATCTCTGAATGTGCCATGTCTGATCCTCCTGATGTTCCTCACCGTTCCATTGCTGGGATGAAATACCCAACCTACACAGCTCAAAGAAGAAAAGGTTTACTTGGTTCATGGTTTCAGAGATTCCAGTCCATGGTCAGCTGACCGCAAGGCAGGAACTTCATGGAAGGAGAGAAGCTGCTCAGCTTGAAGCAGTTAGAGAGCAAAGAGCAAAAGAGCCATCAAGAGAGGAAGGGCTGGGGGCAAGAATGCGCCTTTCCAAGTTGTGCCCCGGTGATCTACACCCTCCAACCAGACCCTAGCTCCCAACAGTACATTTAGCTATGCGCTCGTCAATGGGTCATAGCACCATCGTGATCTAATCACCTACCAAAAACTCACCTCTGGACACAGGAACACTTTTGATGGAAACCACAACACTCTTTGCTCTTGCTGCTCTGCCTGAAGGCTTTTCCCTGGAAATTCGGAAGCTCACTCCTGCACTTCATTGTGGGCTCTTCTCCAATGCCACCTGCCCAGACCAAATCTACCCAAATCAAAGCAGCCTGCGCCCCGTCCCAGTCTTGCCCATCGTCTTGTTTGGTTTTCTTGGGTACACTTGCTATCATCTAAGGTTATCTTACTTGCTGCATTGTTCAGCTGCTTGTCACCTGGCTTGGCTGCCAGACTGTTAGTGCCCTACAGGCAGGAACCTGGTTGAAGCAGTTCACGGCTGGTTCACCAGGAGCTGGCACAGTGCTTGGCAGGATGTGCACTCTCAGTAGATGTTTCTGTGAAGTGGGTTGTAGCTGGGAGGCACTGGGCACTTTGCTTTTCCTGTCTGAGCTCCAGACTCCTCATTCCAGCCAGGGGCAAAATGCAAGTGTAAAAATGATGAGGTGTGGGCTCCGGGCTTCTGGTAACAGATGCTGGGACAAGACCTAACGAACAATGACCTGAAAGCTCTGGAGGCAGAAATAAGGGGAACTGATGCTTGGAATGATGCAAGATGACTTTTCCATTTTGTACAGTTTTTAGCCCATGGGCTAAAGCTATGATAGAAAATCTAGAGTTTCGTGATATTGAAGAAGCAGATGTTAGAGTGGGATGGTCACAGCCCCAAATCACAGCTACATGAGTGACTCCTTGAAGGAGAGACACAGAGTGAGGAGCCTTAAATCACTTTGCCGGTGTCTCTAGCTGACCCCTGAAGCCACCCATAGGGCAGACTCTTAGTGAAGGTTTCAGCCATGGCCTACTCCAAGGGAGAGGAGTTTGCAGTTTGAGCCTGGTCATGTTGACTGTGTACCTAAGAAAATCAATATTCTTCAAAGGAATCTAGACTCTCTACAACACAATTTATAATATTTAGGATGCAATTAAAATTTACTAGGCTTTCAAAGAATCAAGGAAATCTGATCTATGCTTAAGAAAGAAGGCAACTGATAGAGAACAACTCCAAGATAATCCCAAACTGAAATGATAAAACAAGGATCTTAAACCAGTTGTGTGCTCAAAGATTATAAATGAAAGTATACAGGCAATAAATAAAAAATAAGAAATCTCAGTAGACAAACAGAAATGACAACAAGGAAGTAAATGGAAATTCTAGAGATAAAACATGCAATATCTGAAATTCAAAGATTCATAGAAGTAGTTAATAAGATTAGAAATTGTAGAAGGAGTCACTGATTTTGAACATAGATAAGTAGGAATTGTCCAGTCTGAAGAGAAGGAAAAAAAAGTTTTTGTGTTTTTTTTAAAAAAGATCCAAATCTTTCAACCAAGATGGTGAAGTGGTAAGCAGCAGAGAAAGAGCCGCTGTGAGAGTCAGCATCTGGACACTGGAATATAGCAACATGGGGAATACAAGAAAGAGAGAAGCGGGTCCCCAGACCCAGGGAGGATCTCAGGTGCGAATTGAAGGCCATGGAGAGAATGAAGAGAGAAACTTCAGTGATGAAGAACACGTAGCTGGCGGCACCTTGTCCCTGAGATGAGACTCACTGTGTGAGAGGAGTGATTCAAACCTGTGAAGGCATAGTGACTTGGCTACCCCAGAGGCCTCTAGGGAAAGACATGGCAGTGGAGGGAGCAGTGGATGTGAAGGACTGCACTAGCTGGTGCTGAGTATAGAGGACTCAGTCCCACACAAGAGTGATTGGCCAGGAGCCATCTTGAAATGGGGCCGGCTGAGCTCAGAACTCAGAGCAGCTGCTGGCTCCACCTAGCACCTCCCAGCTGGGTCAGGCCTGTGGAAGGTGTGCTGATGGCTGCAGGCCGAATGATTCTGGTCTTGGCCAGAAGGTGCAGGCTCGCTGAGGTTATCCACTACCCTTCCAAAAAGCTACTGCTGGCTTGCTGGGATAAATCAACATGGATCAGGACTCTGTCCCCACACATTGTCTACCAGTGACAGCAGAGATGAACCAGGAAGTGAACTTTCTTTTTTTTTTTTTTAGCTTTTTTTTCTCCTTCTTGTTTGTTTTGTTGTTGTAGTGATGGTTTTGTTTTTGTTTTTTTGTTTCTACTCCTTCATTCTTTGATCTTGTTTTTATGTGGTTTCTAGCCTCTTTGTGGTTGTGGTTCTGTTCTGTTCTTATCCCTTCCTTCTCTCTTTCCCTCCAGTCTTCTGCATCCGTTTCCCAAAGGTAGCAACATCCTTCTTTGTCCTCCAGCTTACTTCTAGTTTCTTCCTCTTCTCATACTTCTCTATTTTCTCCCTAACCCATTTTAAATTTTAATCCCTGAGGGCAAGACTGACATATTAAGGACTTGTATACTGCACACAATTGCCTAGTTTGTTTTAGATTTGGTTATATAACCACAAATCTAGTTCATACAGTTAAAGGTGGAAAATTAATGGTTAGCTCAGTTTGTAATTTTCTAAGCTGTGTTTGATGCTCTTGTCATTGGTATCACTATAGCCAAAAGTGACATAATTGTTCTAAACAGCTGTTCTTCCTGGTATTCCAAGACTGAGATTGACTAAGGGTCACAGAAAATACCGTGGCATAGTGCCAAAGAACCATGGGGTGGGCCAAACAGGCAGCAACATCTCATCCCAAACAAATTGAAGAGGGAGGATCTTGCAACAGACTCAAAACCCCAAAACCAGCTACACCTGGAAGACACCTCAGAAAAGTAGTCACTTCATAAGGGTTCTAAATACTAGCAACAGAGCAATCCACCAGAGGCAATTTACAAGCATCACCCCAGGAATTAAACTATAAATAGGAAAAGAAAATGAGAAGACATTTAAACAAGATGCAACTCCAGACATTCAGTTCACCAAAGGCAAACGTAGGGGGCAATGAGGTGGGACTATGTGAAAGCCACCCACCTGGCTTCTCTGAAGTAGTGACAACAAAGCAACTGAATGAGACTCTAGAAAAAATCAAATTAGAAATAATTTCTCAGATAACTGCAGAGATGGTGACCATGATAAAAGCCATGCTTAGTGACTCTAAAGCAGATACAGACAAAAAAATAGAGGCACTTAAGAAAATTATGGAAGCCATGAATGCTCTGTATAGGAAAGAAATGGAATCCATAAGGCAGATTCAAGCAGATATCCAGGAGAATAAAAACTATTTGAAAGTATTCACAACATATTAAGCCAACATGAGAACAGGATCTCAGATATAGAAGACAAGCTTGTAGTCAGTGATCATGAAAAGAAAGATTTCTTAAAAATAGCAAGGGACCATGAAAAATCAATGTAGTAGCTGCTGGATGAGGCAAAAAAGAATAACTTATGATTGATTGGAGTTAATGAAAAATCAGAAGATAGCATAAATGATATAAAAAGACTATTCTCAGACATAATGGCAGAAAACTTCCTTGGTAGAGAAAAAGAATTTCACATACAGGTAAGTGAGGCACATAGAACTCCAATTAGGCATGATAAAAAAATCTACAGCCAGGCATATCATAGTCAAGATTATAGAAATTCAGCACAAGAATAAAATCTTAAAAGCTGTTAGGAGAAAGAAACAAATCACCTATAAAGGAAAGCCCATCAGAATCACAGTTGACTTCTCAGCACAAACCCTCAAGTCAAGGAGAGATTGAAGTTCTAAAGGAAGTTCTAAAGGAAGACAAACTTCAACTCAGATTGATGTACCCTGCAAAACTATGTTTCAGAACTGATGGAGAAATAATACACTTCCATGACAAAGAACACTTGAGGAAATTTATGACCACCCAACCACTACTCCAAATGTTTTGAAGGACATTATAGAAAGAGGTAACAAGGACTACAGCTCCATGAACTCCAACAGAAGGAATCCACCAGGCAAGGCAAACAATTAAACAGAGGAAGGGGCAAAAGATTGGGAACCAACAGCAAAATAACATGACAAGGATAAGACAACACATCAGACATAGCCTTCAGTGTTAACTGTCTCAGTTCATGAATCAGAAGACAGAGACTCAGAGAATGGATCAAGAAGCAAGGTCCAACAATATGTTACATACAAGAAACACATTTAATTCATAAAGAAATTTATAGACTGAAAGTCGAAAGATGGAAAACAATACTTCATGTGACAGGAACCCAGAAAAAAGTAAAGGTAGTTATTCTATTTGCAGGCAAAGTAAATTTCAAGCCATGAGTGATTAAAAGAGATAAAGAAGATCACTACATCCTTGTAAAGGGAACAATCCAAGAGAAAGAGATAACAATCATAAATATATATGCAACAAATACCAATGCACTCAACTATATAAAACAAATATTAATGGGCCTGAAAAATCAAACAAGCACTAATACAATTGTATTGGGGGATCTCAATACCCCATTGTCACAAAAAGGCAGATCAACTAGACAAAAAATCCATGATGAAATACTAGAACTGAACCACACTTTTAAATACATGGACTTAGTAGCTGTCTAGAGAGTGTTATACCCCACAACAGCAGAATACACATTCTTCTCAGCTACACCCAAGATGTTCTCCAAAACAGACCACATACTAGCTCATAGAACATGCTTAAGTAAATGCAAATGAATTGAAATTATCCCATGCATGTTATCACACTATGGTGCCGTGAAACTGGGAATCAGTGACAAAAGAAACCACAAAAACTTCATAAACACATGGAAATTAAATAGCATCCTTATGAACAACCAATGGGTCTCAGACAAAATTAAAGAAGAAATTAGACAGTTTCTACAATTGAATGATAATGACAACACAACAAACCAAAACTTATGGGACACAATGAAAGCAGTCCTAAGAGGGAAATTTCTAGCAGTTAATGCCCATATCAGGAAAACAGGTCAAACACAAATAAACAACTTAATGGTGAACCTCAACTTTCTAGAAAAAGAATAGCAGGCTAAGCCAAAAGCTCACACAGGGAGAAAATTATAAAGAAGGGAGCAGAAATTAATGCACTGGAAACTAAAAAAACAATACAAAGAATCAGTAAATTGAAGAGTTGGTTCCTTGAAAGATTAAATAAAATCGACAAACCTTTACCCAACCTTCAAAAAAAGAGAGACTCAAACCCACACAATTAGAAATAAAAAGGGTGAAATCACAGTAGACCCTGAAGAAATCCAGAAGATAATCTATATCTACTTTGAAAACTTATATTCTAATAAGATGGAAAATGCACAAGAAATGGACAGATTCCTAGATACATATGCACTACCAAAGCAGAATCAAGAAGATCTAAAAATCCTAAATAAACCAATATCAATCAACAAAATCAAAGATATAGTTAAAAACCTACCAACAAAGAAAAGCTTAGGCCCTGACTTATTCACTGCTGAATTCTATAGGAAATTTGGAGAAGACCTAACACCACTACTTCTCAAACTCTTTAATGAAATTGAAAAGGAAGCAATACTCTCAAATTCATTCCTGGAAGCAAGCATTACCCTGATACCCAAACTGAAGAAGGACCCAGTGAAGAAAGAGAATTACAGGTCAATCTCCCTAATGAATATAGATGCAAAGATCCTCAATAAGAAACTAGCAAAGAGAATGCAGTAAATCATCAAGAAGATTATATACCATAACCAAGTGGGATTCATCCCAGGGATGCATGGATAGTTCAACATACATAAATCAATAAATGTAATATACCATATTAACAAAGCCAAGGACAAAAACCATATGATCATCTCAATAGATGCAGAAAAAGCTTTTGACAAAGTCCAGCACCCACTCATGATAAAAAAACCTTAAAAGAGGTTGGAATAAATGGTCTTATCTCAATCTGATAAAATCCATCTACGACAAACCAACAGCCAACATCATATTAAATGGACAAAAACTAAAAACCTTCTCTCAAAAGTCAGGAACAAGACAAAGATGTCCACTGCCTCCACTCTTATTTCAACATGTTCCTGGAAACTTTAGCCAGAGCAATTAAACAAGGGAAAGAAATAAAAGGAATGATGATAGGAAAGGAAGAAACTAAATTATCATTATTTGCAGATGACATGATACTCTACACGGCAAACACCAAAAACTCCATTAAAAAACTGCTAGATTTAATAAACAAATTCAGTAATGTAGCTGGACATAAAGTCAACACTCAAAAATCATAGCTTTCCTATCCACAAATAATAAACTCACTGAGAGAGAAACTAGGAAAACAACACCTTTCACAGTAGCATCCTGCCAAAAAAGAAATACTTAGGAATCAATCTAAAGAAGGATGTAAAAGACCTCTACACTAAAAACTACAGTACTCTAAAAAAGGAGATTTAAAGAGGATATCAGAAAATAGAAAGATATCCCTTGTTCTTGAGTAAGAAGAACTAATATAATGAAAATGGACATGCTTCCAAAACTGTTACACAGATTCAAAGCAATTCTGACCAAAATTCCAAGAGCATGTCTCACAGAATTAGAGAAAACAACCCTAAAATTCATTTGGAACCAGAAGAGACCTAGAATAGCAAAGACAATTCTGGGCAACAGAGGCAAGGCAGGAGGTATCACAATCTCTGACTTAAAATTATACTATAAAGCTACTGTGATTAAAAATACCATGGTACTGGCAAAAAACAGACCTGAACATCAGCGGAATAGATTAGAAGATGCAGAAACAACTCTAGACATACTCAACCACCTTATCTTTGACAAAGGTGCCAAATACATTCACTGGAAGAAAGATAGCCCCTTTAATAAATGGCGCTGGAAAAACTGGCTCTGCACATGCCGAAGACTAAAACTGGACCCATATCTTTCACCATGCACTAAACTAAATTCAAAATGGATAAAAGATCTAAATATTAAAACGGAAACATTAAATCTGCTGGAAGACAGAATAGATAAAACTCTTGAAGACACTGGTGTAGGCGAAGACTTTATAAATAAAACCTGACTGCACAGGAGCTATCACAAAGAATCAACAGCTGAGATCCCTTCTTATTAAAAAGCTTTTGCACAGCAAGAGAAACCACCAACGGAGTGAAGAGACAACCTACAACGTGGGAAAAAAAAGGTTTTCCAGCTGTTCCTCAGAAAAGGACTACCAATGAGAACACATAAAGAACTAAAAAAAATCAGACCACCCGAATTTAAAGATCCAATCCAAAAATGGGCACGTGAGATGAATACACACTTCTCAGATGAAGAAATACAAACAGCAAATAAATAGTTGCAAAAATGTTCAACATCACTGGTCATTCGAGAGATGCAAATTAAAACACCACTGAGATTCCATATCACCCGAGAAAAAATGGCTGCCATCAAGAAATCAACAAATAGCAAATGTTGGAGGGGCCATGGGGAAAAACAAGCCCTTCTCCACTGTTGGTGGGAGTGTAAACTGGTGCAATCAATGTGGAAATCAGGGTGGAGATTCCTCAAAAAGCTAGGACTGTAGGTCCCATTTGACCCAGCTATTCCTCTTCTGGGTATCTTCCCAGAAGAATTAAAAACATCATACTATAGTGATATATGTGCACCCATGTTTATAGCAGCACACTTTGTAATAGCTAGATCTTGGAAACAACCCAAATGCCCATCAACCAAGGAATGGATAATAATAAAAAAGATGTGATATTTTTATACAATGGAGTACTACTCAGACATAAAGAAGGATAAACTTGAGACTTTCATAGGTAAGTGGAAACAACTTGTGACAATACTCATAAGTGAAATAAACCACACACACATGAGTAAACATCATATTGTCTACCTAGTGTGAGAAGCTGAAAGAGTAAATAAGATCTAAAGTATACAATAGATATTGTAAAATAAGAAGAAACTTCGAAAGGAAAGAGAAACTGGGATAGGGGAATGGAGAAAAGAAGGAAGGGAAAAGAAAAAAATAATATGTATATATACAAAATAGTTAAGATAGTTATACTACTAATTTCTCTTAGCTCATTGAAAAGAAAGATTTGTGCTATTATTGTTTGGACAATTAAATGGTGATATCCCGTACTCTGGGTAACTAATTTAAAGATAATAATAATGATGTATTAACCATTCTTACTCTCCTATTATCTTGTTTTGGAATTTTTTTTTCTCTTTAAAATAAAAAAAGGAACCATAGGCTATGTAACTTGCAGAGCAACATTAAAGGTCTAACACACATGCAGTTATAGTCTCAAAAGCAGAGGAGAGAGAAAATGAAACAGGAAGAATGTTTAATAAATAATGGCAGAAATGTTGCATATCGGGTGATAAACTTCTATTTACAGATTGAAGATTGATGGGCCCCAAGAAGGATTAAAACAAACAAAACAATACCTAGGCATGTGTTATCATCAAAAAGAAAGAGAAAAGCCTGCAATGATGGCACTCACCTGTATAATCCCAGAACTCTGGGAGCCTGAGGCAGGAGGGTCACAAGTTAAAAGTCCAATCTGGGCAACTCAGTGACTTACACAGACTTGGTCTCAAAATAACAATGGCTGAGGAAGTAGCTCAGTGTGAAGGCCCTGGGTTTAATCCCCAGTACCTTAAATAAATAAATCATCTTAAAACCAGGCAGAGGGCAAAACACCTGCCACGTGATGATTACTCACTGCTGACTTCTCTTTAGAACGCTGGAGGCTAAAAGACAGCAGAATGGGAGCTTCAAAGTGCTGAGAGGGAGGGAAAAGTGCCTGCTCTAGTCAGGTTTCACAGATTTGCTCGTATATGCCTCTCTTACAGACTTGGGGAGCCTTCCAGAGAAAGCCTTCCAGAAACCTTGTTGAATTAAATGCATGGAGAGTAATAATTGTAAAAATCATGACTATAAATTCAGTTCTTAGAATGTGCTAAGTACTTTCCATGCACTATCTCAATTAACTCTTACTAGCTCACCAGGAGGAGTTCACAGGCTCAGAGAGGTTAGGCGTCTCACTCTAGGTGGCACAAGTGGAGAAGGAAGGCCTTTGGTTTCAATCCAGACGGTTGGCCTGGGGATTTTCCTGGTGTGCTTTCTTTCCTAGGAGCAGTCTCTCAGCCTTATATTTGCAGTTTGGGGAGACCAGTTTGGTCAGTGAATTTCTCGTGCAGACTTCGCACCGTCCCTTTCTCTGGCACTCTGGGGGGAAGCAGACCTCCCACATGCTGCATGCGGCAGCCCGGGCCTGCTGGTTGTGCACAGTTAGCATACCAGGAGGCTGGGCAGCCACCGAGTCAGAGGGATGACGGCCGCAGCACAGCACCCAGAGCGAGGACCTGGGCCGCTGGCCTCGCCCTGTCTGCGACGTCTGGGCGGAACCTCCGGCCAGACCAGCTGTTCTGCCAGCTGCTGTCCTGGCTGGTGCTGATCCTGGACAGAGAAGCCAGGACAGACTCGCCTGAGCACAGCAAGGTGTGGAGACCCTGCCCACCCTCCTTGGCCTCTCGTGACCTCTGTGGGCTCTGACGCCCAGGGAAGAGGGACTCTGCCATGGTCACCCATGGGGCTCTGAAAAGGGCTCTATCTGAGTTTGAGCTCCTGCTCTGCCATTTCCAAGCCCTGGAAGGGATCTGAGAAATGGCTTCCCCTTTGTAAGTCTCAGCATCTGCATCTATAGAACAGAGCCATACAGCGATGGAACCTTCTTCATGGGGCTGTTGTGGGTGGAAGGAGGCGGCATGTTGAGTACCCAGCGGCGTGTGACCCTGACACACCTCATCTTGCATCCACCTCTTCTCCACAGCGGGACCAGCACTGCCCAGCCGGTCCCTCCCCAGCGCCCCTGGCTGAGAGGGCTCTAGCAGCAGCTTCCTATGGTGCCCCAGGGACGGGATGACCCTGACCAGGCAGGGGGAAGTCTTCCTGTTCAGGCTGACCTGATGTGACCAAGACTCGATGCGTGACAGCTCGCACACAGCGGCAGCCAAGGTGGATATTCCTGATGGCGGTGGCTCTACCTGATGCAGGGACTCGGGGTCCCCGGCTCCACCCACTCAGGTGCTGTTCCCATCCGGACCCAGCCAGCAGGAGAGACAGGTGCATGGGACATGCCCCTCCATAAAAACCTGGCTCCCGAGTGACGTGTCTTGATTCTGCTCCCGTTCTATTGGGCACCAGCATTCATTTCTTCCTTTACTGACCCTTCCTTCCCAATTTCTTCCCTCTTTCCTCCTCTACTTTCCCCTCTTTCCTCCTTTACTTTTCTCTTTGCCTTCCTTCCTTTGTCCCTGTTGTCCTTTCTTCCTTCTTCCCTCTTTCCCTCCATAAATATTTATTGAGCTTCTACTCAGTGCCACGCGCTGGACTAAGTACTAGGGTGCTGTGCTGTCCTGAAGGTGGTCCTGCCTTGTGGAGCACGCGGCCTTCCCAGTGGGTGCTGACAGTCTGCAACCTGCTCCGTGCCTGGGGCCGAGCATTAGCAATGTCTTCTGTAATCACAGCCATGGGAGAGCGGCCTGAGAGACCTGGGTTTAAACCCCAATTCTGCTCCCACAGCTGTGTGGCTTCCTTGCTTTCTCTATACTTTGGCTCTCAGATGTGATAAATGTGGGTTCAACAGTGCATCTCTTACAGACATCGAAGGTGCACACAGGGCACAGGAGCAGCCCTGGACTCAACGCCAAACTGTGGTAAAACTGCTGAATCCGGAGAAGCCACAAAAGGGGGATAAGGCCAATGACAGCTGAAGATCGGGGGTCTCCAGCGAGACCAGCCTTGGAAAGCAGCCTTTCTCTGCCCAGCTCCGGGTCCCGGCGGGAATCCGGTCTCATGGCACACCTCGTTCCTCATTCTGAAAGATCCGAGGCTCCTCCCGGGAAAGCATGTGAGCAGAAAGGGGTCGGCTGCAAAAGACATCTGCAGCCAGACTGGGGCGAGCCATGGGGAATGTCAAGACCGTGCCCCAAATTGAGGCGTCACGCAGGGGAGCAGGGCCCCGCATCACCCTCTGGAAGGAGTGTGATTGGCTGAAGGGCCCCGGCCGTTGGGGATGTGCTTTGTAATATCTGTGGACACCACACGGACAGGACCATAATCACAGCGACCGCTGACCCTTGCTGAAGCCTTGGGGCAGCAGCAGGACTCTGGCGGAGAAGCTCAGCGGAGCTGGCAGCCTCAGAAGACAGGCGGTTTCTGGAAATGTAGGTCAGGGGCTGTCCATGAGGAGCCTCTGAGGGACCCTGGCATCAGTGCTGGACAGAGGCAGGAGCCCCTCAGGAAGCAGGAGGTTGCAAATCTCACGGCCTGAGAAGGGGCCCAGCTCCCACATCTCATGAAGTACGCTACCTGTCATGATCTCCTGAGCTTCTATGTTTTGTCTTTTGAAAATAGCACAGGGCTGGAGATGTAGCTCGGGGTGGAGTACTTGCCTAGCGTGTGTGAGGCCCTGAGTTTGAAGCCCAGCACTGAAAAAAAAAGTATGCATACATATCTGTGAGCTACATAGGTGCACAACACAATATCTCATGTGATCCAAAAGGTCGTGCAGGAAAGTACAAAACCTCTCTCCCACCCCGAGCTCCTGGTTTGTCAGCTTTCTGTTCCTGGAAATAAAAAAACCCCTGCTGCCAAGACCCTGGGTGCCCTCCTTGAGATGCCCATCATAGCCACAGGTACGCTTACATTGTATTTCCCACGAGCGTGCTCGCTTGGGCAGCACATGTACTAAAATATTTTCACAAAGGATTGTGTGTTATGTGCTTTATTCTGCAGGTTTTTGTACCTGATCCATCCCCACAATCTCTGAGTCACTACACGCAGGGTGTCCTTGTTCTCTTGGGAATGATATAGTGTTAGCCTGTGCAGAAGTTCCATCATCTATGTGACCTAGCTGAAGTATCCGGATGGACATCTGAGTTGTTCCCATACATTTGCAATTGAAAGTGATGCTGGAGACACAGTCAACCAGAGGGCACTTGCTTAGCAAGTATAAGGCCCAGAGTTTCTGTCCCCAGCACTGCAAAAATTAGATAGATAGATAGACAGACAGATAGGGGCTGGAGATTTAGCTCAGCGGCACAGCGCCTGCCTGGTAAGTGAAAGGGTGTGAGTTCGATTCCTGGTACCGGAAAAAACAAACAAAAAAAAAAACACAAAAAAGACAGACAGGTAGACAGACAGACAGATGACAGGTAGACAGACAGACAGATGATAAATAGACCTTTTGCTCTTTTTTTTTTTTTTCTGGTACCGGGGATCGAACTCATGACCTTGCACTTGCCAGTCAGGCACTGTGCCTCTGAGCTAAATCCCCAGCCCCTAAATAGAACCTTTTGGATCACATGAGATTTTGTGTTGGGCACCTATGTAGCTCACAGATATGTGTGCATGCTTTTTTTCTTCAGTGCTGGGCTTCAAACTCAGGGCCTCACACATGCTAGGCAAGTACTTCACCCCGAGCTACATCTCCAGCCTGTGTGCTATTCTCAAAAGACGAAACATAGAAGCAGCTCAGGAGATCATGACAGATGATAGATAAAAAGTCATGCTACAAGGAACAACTCATAGCACGTCTGTGTCTGAGGATGTCTGAAAGATTCTTCCCAGGAAGTGCTACTGCTGGTGGAGGTGGAGACACCGTAGTTGCTAGGCACCTATAGCCACAGAGGCCTATAGATACAGAGATGGATGCTGCCAGTTTCCCCAGAGATGCTCACCTGAACTGCACCCTGCCTCTCTGCTGCAGGTTTTTGCAAGGAGTCTTGCTGGCTGGCAAGATGGCAGTGTCTCTGGACAGAGACAGAGTAGAGATGGTCAGAGACGGGGCTGTGTGACCACTTCTCGACGGGTTATCTCTGCCAGTTACTGCTGATGCAACTCAGGGACATGAATCAGCCACTCCGGGCCACTGTTTCCTCTTCTGAAACCTGGAAGAGGGATACTGCCTGTCTTGGTTACTTTTTTCTCCTTGCTGAGACAAAATACCTGACACCCAAAATTAAGGAAGGAAAAGTTTCTTCAGCTCACAGTTTGCGGAGGTTTCAGCTGGTTCCAAGGCAGGGTGGCATAGCAGAGGGCAGCAGTTCAAAGCCGCAGAAGACAGCAAAAGCAGCAAGAGCAAAAGCAGGGGAACAAGCCTCTTTTCCTCCCTTATATTGTATGCAGGCTTCCCAGTGTTCCATTCACCCCATCTCCATGCCCTCCTCTTGCACAGGCTCAGGATGTTTAGAAGGGAAGGACCCTGGCACCCTGCTGAGTCACTTAGTTAACCTTCTAAGCCTCTCAAGTTGACATACTGCCTCAACCCTATCACTGCCTATTGCGTGAGATGGTGGGGAAGGGGATCAAACAGTCCAGGCAAGAGGGCTCTTGGCAGAGGCAGGGCTCCAATGCTGGGCTTGGTTGTTGCACTGTGACCATGTGGTGGCATTGTCTTTATTAAGCTTCTGTGCTGAGAAAGTGTCCAGTTCTGGGCGTTTCCCACATTCTGTTTGTGATCTGAACTCACATTTGACAGGCGAATGAAATAGGACTTGCAGGAGACTGTGATGTGGCTGACTGATGTCAGGTTAGACTAGGCTCATGTCAGCAGCATGGATGGGGTGGGTCCCACGCGATCCCTTGGTCACTGTGATGGGGGAGTAGGACTTCTTGCCCTCTGACTAACTCATGCTCCCTGATTGGCTTATGCAGCCTCCCTACCTCCCTGGTACGCCAGGGCGCCTCTAACACACCGCGAGCACCTTGCCCTTCCTCTTCAGACCTGCTGGTGAGTCACCTCTCCATGGATCTAGCTGTGAAACATGTTTTCCTGAGCCCGCATTTCATCGCTATAGTCATTTCTTCCGGCACACACCCACCTTCCGCGGACATGCTGCTAAAACTATTTCTTATACTTCCATGTGACAAACACAATGCATTTGGGGACACTTGTGCATTGCCAAATGGACCCCTGCCTTAACTTTTCCAGGCATATTTGCCTCCAGCAAAGCCTCCTTGACTTGGATGCTGGTGTTTTTCAAACTGCACCTCTCTTTTTGTCACATATGCCAGGCCATTTGTCTAATGTGCCCCAGGAAAGGTACTGAAATGCAGAGAGAGCCAGGCTGATCTTGCACAGAACAGCGCAAGGCAAAGAAGCGCTGGGTTGTGGGGACTCCAAGTCCTAGTGTAAGTTGCCACCTGTGCCCATAAACTGGCAGCCTGTGGACAGTTCCCAAGTGCACTCTGCGGTGGTCACACCTCGGCTGAACCTGTGTCTGCACACGCAGCCGGCAGGGGCTGGCAGGAGGCCCTGCACCCCCGTTGTGCGCTTGGCATTCTGAGCGGCCGCAATAAAAACATATTTTAAAACATCATTTAAACAGCAACAAGTTGCTTTTCTTGATTCTTCTTGGCATTTGTTTTACTTACTTATTATTTCCATCTGTTTTCTCATAGCAAATTCTGTCTGGCAGCAGGATTGCTTTATAGCCTCTGCCAGACGGATTGGTTTCCTCCACTCCCTACTTTGCGAATTTCTGCCTCGCTGTCTCTTGGGCTGAATCACCTTGGGTTGCTTTCGGTTTGGCTCAGACAGAAGGTGGACTTCAAACACCAAAGTTCTTCCATGCAAGCAAAAATGGCTTGAACAAGATAAGCAAGACTCAAAATATCTAAAGACAAGCCACCACTTCCCTGGCTAGGGAGACTGATCAGGATTCTGTCACTGATCAAATTGGTTGATCACATTGGCCAAGCTGGGAGGAGATTAGCTGGGTCCATCTGGGGGTAAATGCCTGTGGCACTGGACTTCCAACAGTGGTGCCCTCTCTCCTCCCATGCTATATGGATTAATTTACACACCCGCCCTCCACCAGTAAGTGATTCTCCAAATGGTAGCAGGGTCAGAGTCTTAATCTCTCCTTCAAGGCCATGCCCAGGGTAGCAGGGTGAATGTCCTAATCTCTCCTTCAAGGCCACGCCCCCAATGACCTAACTTCCTGCCGCTAGGCTCCGCCTCTTAAATCCCACACACACACCATGACCAAGCCTTTGACACATAGGGAGCATTCCAGATACAAACTATAACAGTGTGTGGTTTGGTCTTTTTACACAATTAGGAATTCTGAACTGTGTGCACTAAAACACTTTCAGCAAAGAAGACTTCAGATGTTTTTTACTTCTATATTGAGTTCCAGGTAATGCGGTGGGGGTTGGTAAACGTGCATGCACTCTGTCAGTCATTTGTTCACTACAGTATTGATTCTACACCCCCTGATCTGCTTCCTGCGCTGCAGATGCACCTATGAACCTGGCAGAACTGCCTGCCCTCAGGAAGCTTATATTTAAGTAGGTGGAAAATGGCAAAATAATAAGGAACCCAGTGAACAAGTGACCGTGTGAAGAAATAGCAGCAGATTCCCAAAGTACTTATGGAGGAAGCAAAATAGTTTAGTCATAGAAACCTCTAGGACAAACCTCCTTGCCATGGAGTCATGGGGAGGCTCTTTCTTTTTGTTTTGTTTTCTTTTGACATAGCTTTGACCTGAAAGAGGGAGACAAAGCAGTGATAGGAGGAGACATGGGGCACTGTGTATGCAAAGGGCTTGAGTTTGGAAAAGCCAGTTCCATTTGAGCCCCATGATGGAGGTTGGAAGGACAGGAGAAAAACGGGCGAGGAGCTCAGACAGGTGGATGGACACAGACCTCTGCAGGCCTTGCTGGGATGATGGCAGGGTCAAGGGACATGCTGGGGAGATTCGGAGCGGGAAAGATATGATTTCTTTCTTTAATAAACTGTAGTTTTTATAGCAGTTTCAGGTTGATAGAAAAACTGAGCAGAAAGTATAGTGTTCCAGAACACTCCTCTTCTCCCAACCCCAGGTCCCTGTTACTAAATGCTGCACTGTAGTCCGTGTGCCACCATCGTGCACCCATACTGAGGCGCTGTTTTTAATTAACGTCCCCACTTTCCATCAGACATTTGACAGTATCCAAACCTCTGCTCCCCTCTGCCTCCTTCCCACCCTCCCCAGCCCCTGGCAGCCCCTGATCACTTTGTAGTCTGTACTTCTGTCTCTTCCACAGTTGGAATCACACACTATGTAATCTTTTCGGGCAGACTTCCCTCACTTTGAGATACACAGTCAGATTTTCTCCGTGCCTTTTCACAGCTCGGTAGCTTATTCTACTTGCTGCTGAATAATTCTCCATCTTCCGGTGGCACTACAGTGTGTCATTCCATTTGATCCTTCCCCTCCACCCCGGTAGCACTGGGACTTGAACCAGGCCTTCACACATGCTAGGCAAGGCTCTACTGTTCCAGGCCTTTCTGTTACCTTTTAAGATGAGGTCTCATTGAGCTACTGGTGCTGGGCTCCAACTTGTGATCCTCTTGCCTCAGCCTCCTGAGTAGCTGGGATCACAGGAGTGTGCTCCCACAGCCGGCTCCACCTGATCTTTTCATAATGCACACATGTTGCTGCTTGAGAATCAGAGTCAGCTCTTGACGCGTCGACTGTGGGTTGCATTCGCTGGGAAGAAAGGCAGAAGCAGGCCCTAGAAGGAGAAGGCTGACCTCAAAGCCATCCATGCCCGCGCCCCATGCGCTGGACATTTCGCTGCACACTTAGCTGTCCCCCAAAAGCTCTGCTCCCTGGACACAGCCATGGGGACCAGGATGCATGACCCCAGTCCTGCCAACCCCGGCTGGCCATGTCGGGAGCCTGGCTGCCTCCAACCCAGTTGAGGACAACCCAGCAGCACACAGAAGTGCAGAAGAAGCTCTGCAGGGTGAGATCGGCCTCTAAATCATTGCCGCACTGGACGCAACACTCATCAACGTCGCCACGCTGGTCCCCGCCCAGGGTCCTCTGCTGGGAACCCGGCAGACGAGACTTTGAAGATCCTGTCCAGCTTGGAAGGGCGACTCAGAGCCGAGCTGGTGGCTCTGCGGGCGCGTCTTCAGACAAGCCTCCGGAAGCGCTGCATTGTCTCGGATCCGCAAACACAGCCCATAAATCAAACTCAGCTGAGACGCACGCGGAAAGGGAACCGCTTCGCGCGCTCAGTGGCTCTTGCCACCGTGCTTCACATCAAGGGCAGCTTAAAGGGAGGCCAGGCACCCTGCTGTTCTCTTGCTAAAGCCTTCTTTCTTTCTTCTGTTTTCTCTCCTTCTTTCTTCCCCTCCCCCTCCCTCTCCCTCCTCTGCCTCTTTCCCTCTCCCTCCCCCGCCAGGGCCGGGCCAGGCCTCCAGAGGCTGGCACAGCTCTGCACAGCTCAGAGGGGTGCGGGTGAGGGGCCTCTGGCCATGTCAGGGAGAGAGCCCTGCCCATGCGCAGGACAGGGACCTGAGGGACCACCATCCTGATGGGGCTTGGCTCTCTGCTCTGTGAAGTGGGGACCGTAACAATGGTGCCTCCCTGCTGGGGGTCGCCTGAGGTGGATTTGCCCTCCCTTCCACCCCACCCCACCCCCGCTTTGAAAACCAGCTATACTGAGGTGTAATTAAGACCCAGAATTCACCCTTGCCCAGCGTGTTGTTTAATGAGCACTGCTCTTGAGCACCCCACCCTCGGCCCCCACATCCTGCTGGCTGACGCCTTGCTCACCCTGCTGGGTGCTGCGGGGGAAGCGAGGCCCATCCTACTCGCCTGCTCCCCTGCAGTGCTCCTGCCCACGACCACTTCTCCGGAAATAGGTACAGGTACATTGAAAAAATAATCCGGACTTACAGCATCTTTTTCCCAAGTAGAATCAGTGACAGTATCGTCCCCTAGGCTTGCATGTTGCAGGACTTACACACTCATCTAAGGCAGCCTCGTTTTTGTGCCTCCATCGCTGTCAGTAATTTTTCTTTAAAAATCGTATTTCCTTGGGAAAATATGTAAGGATACGACAGAAAGTGAAAGGAAACTGAAAAATCAGAAAAATGATTATCAGAATTTGATTTTTTTTTTTTTTTTGGTCTTTTTTGAGACAGGGTTTCACTATGCAATTCAGGATGGCCTTGGACTCACTTTGTCACCCAGGCTGGTCTCTAACTTGCAGCAATCCTCCTGCCTCTGCCTCCTCAATGCTGAGATTACAGGTGTGAACCACCATGCCTGGCTTAATTTGTTTAAAGATGTGCACATATACACAAGAATAAAAATAAGAGTGGAAGGAAACATACCAACCTTCTCCCAGTAACAATCTCAGGGTGATCAATTTAGGTGTGGTATTTTATTGTCTACACTTTTCTGCATTTGTCAAGTGTTCCATAAGATACATGCAGTGTTAATAATGAAATGTGCCCCTTGGTGTGAAAATAGAGGTGATAATATTCATCCTTCTCTTCCTTTTTTCAAGAGACAATTGGTTCTACATAGGAAAAAAGTCTTTAGGGTCCCTAATCAGTCTTACTTCTGAAGCCGAGTGAGGAATAATACACAACATGGGCCATGCCTCTGTTTTGCACATGTAAGTACTTGCATGTGTGTAAATGACACCAGTAGACACACGCACACACACCATTCTAGGTAAGATTTTTCCATAGATAAATTTCTTGAGTTTGACTGGGTAGATTATGCAAAGCAACTTGTACTTTTTTTGTGTGTGTGTACCGGGAATTGAACTCAGGATGTTGCGCTTGCCAGGCAAGCGCTTGTGCCGCTGAGCTATATCCCCGGGCCACAGAACAACTTGTATTAAATGCCTCTTCATTTCTGGGTTCCACCAGACAAGTCCAGGTAGAATTTCCTCCTTCTTCAAAGGAAAAACCATCTCTACTCATAAGAAATGAGAACATCTCACTACAGGAAACTCTCTGCATGTGGTAGACAACTGTAAAATTCCCTTGGTTTTTAAATAAAATGCCAATTTGAGATTGCCCTAAAAGCTGTCATTCTCTCCTGCCAGAAAACCCCATCTGTGATATTCTGGGGCAGCTCTTTTTAGAGACATTTTTTCTATTCGTCAATGAACATTGTCAGGTCTGTTACAAATATTTTTTGTCTACCTCATATAAACAACATCCTCGAGGCAGGAAACTGATCATTTTATGAAAAAATAAAAATAAAAAAGCTTAAATCTCCCAAACCCCCTTTTTTCAGTCAAGTAAAGTTAGTTACATAATAGTAAATGCAACGCAATATTAAGCATAATTAGATGGAATGAATATTAACACGTCCGGACACCTCCAGCACCAATCAAGTGGACCGTAACTGTATGATTACTGCGGACTGCCTCACCCGCCCACCTCGTTTTCTGATTTTGTTTTCTGCCAAATCACTTTGAGGAGCTTGGAGAGTGGGGAGAGTTGAAGAAGAGCTGGGCCCTTGAGGTCCTCCACCTCCGCCAGGGGTCACTCACACCAGGGGCCGTGCTCTGCGGCAGGGGCCCGTGGAACACACCACTGGCGTTGTGCAGCGATGCTTCTTTGGGGAGTTGCTTGGCAGTGACTTCTGCACTGCTGGTTTCTTTGTCCCCCAGGGACGTCTGGCTGGAGGTGATCTTTTGCTGCCACGCAGAGGTCAGTTAAAAAGAAGGAGGGCGGGTGGAGGTGGGCGGAGGCAGGACCATGGCCAAACACCCTCCGGTCCCCGGGGCAGCCCCCCGCAGAGGGCTGTCTGGTCCCAGTGTCAGCGGTGCCGAAGTTGAGAAACCTTGTTCTGAAACAAATGGAAATTAGTACAAAAGCCATTACAATGCACATCATCTTGCTACCAGCCCACCGATTTCCTGGAAAACAGAAGCTTGTATTCTTGGAAAATATCGGACAGGACAATGAATTTCTCTTGGGAGAGGGGAAGGCCCTGCATACTTTGTAGCCTCAGTTTCATCACTGCTGCTTAATACGATCGAACTCCAGCTTTGCCCATGTTCTCCACCAACACCCAGACAAGCAGCCTCCCTCCTCGTTCAGCTCCCCCAGACCAAGGACAGCTACTTCCGCCTCCAAAGTGGGCTGCAGAATTCCTGGGTAAACCCACAGTATTGAGCAGACCCCTTGGTTGCAGACTCACCCCATCTGCAAGGATTCCAAGCTACTGTCCCCATTTTACAGAAGAGGAAACTGAGGCACAGTTGTGCCCAGGTGACTCTAAAGGTTCTTGTCCTGAATAACAAGCGAGCTTTAGATGGTTTTGATTTTCTTCTTCCTAATTATCTGCATTTCCTAGACTGTCTGCCATAGATATTCACTTTGTTAAAAAGAGAACAATGTTGCCCATGCACGTAAATTCATCCCAGCCTCTGATTGGTGCAGAGCCTTGGAGGGACATTTCCCAGCCAGCTCAGGGGCAGAAGCAGCCTTGTCCCTGGCTCTCCCAGGGCTGGGTGCCAGGAAAGTCCTCGCCTGCCGGGGTCAGGTGTAGCATGAGTAGCATTGGCACAGTCAAGTCTGGCCACAAGGGCAGAGAGCTGGCCACTGCGCGGTCACAGCCACTTAGGTCATGGACTACAGCAAGTCCACAGGCCAGGGAGCACCACTGTCTCCTGCTTGTGGTGGGGGCGGAGCTCAGGAACCAAGCAACTGCGAGCGCTCCCAGTCAGATACAGTGCAGCTTTACAGCTCTGCTCCGGGGATTTCCCCAGGACCCGCGGGACGGGTGCCCTTCGCAGGCTCTGTGTCACACCGTGGCTCGGGACAGAAGACACGCATCGCTGCAGGGCAGACTTACTGCGCATGCCCAGTGCGGTACAGGCCGCTCAGCAACAGAGGCTGAAACAGGCCTTCCCGAGTGCTCCCCGCACATCGGATGCACGAGGCGGCCCAGGAGGTCCCACTGCCACCTCCCCACAAGGGCACCCCGTCGGGCCGCTTCCTCACATGGCCCCAGCCCCATGTGCACCTCTGGACTCAGCACTGGGGCGGTGATTCTGATATGGGCTAAAAGCCCAAGAACGCTTGCTTAGGATGCATCTGGTGGCTTCCCCTCTTCAGCTCCGATTTCACAGGCCACGGGCACGTCTTTACCTTCAGTTCCTCATCTGTAAAATGAGGACAGTAGCTGCATCTGCCTTTGAGGACTACGTGAGCACACAAGGGGTTAACGCCTGCCCAGCCCTGGTACAGGGTCCAGCTCAACCACCGCGGTGGTCCAAGCCAGTCAGATCCCCAAGGCTCCTTACAGGTAACTGAGCACCGGCTTCACAGGACTCGACGAGCAGCAGTCTCGGGTCTTCCCTTCCTCCGAGACCGCTTCTGTCCTTTTCTCTTTTCAGCCTGCCCCGGGCTTGGTGCCCAGCTCCTCCTCCTGGCATTGCCCATCTCTTCCTGCCTTAGAGCATTCCTTTATTTTTTTATTTTATTTTATTTTATTTTTTTGTTTTTCTCCGGTACCGGGAACCGAACTCACGACCTTGCGCTTGCCAGGCAGGCACTTTGCCGCTGAGCTAAATCCCCAGCCCCGAGCATTCCTTTAAACATAAAGGCAGAAAACTTTCTGGGCATGGTGACCTGCACCTATAGTCCTAGCTACTCTGGAGGGTGAAGTAGGAGGATCGGCTGGGCCCTGGAGTTGGAGACCAGTCTGGTCAATACAGCAAGACATCATCCTAGGGAAAAAAAGACAACAAAAACCCCTTTGCCTTGGAGGCAGTGGAGGTACCCGTGGATCACGCACGGATGAGGAGATAAATACTTTCAAACATGTAAAGAGTATTTTTCAGCCTTCTGCCCCTGCTACATCCTTGAACCCTGAGAACATTGTGCTGAGGAAACACGCTGGACACCAAAGACAAATACAGGACTTCTTGACTGAAGACGCCGTTACGTCCTGATAGAGTCATCGTAAGTTGGGCGGGGGAGGGGCTACATACAGTCACATGAATAGACCCTGGATTCAATCCCCAGCACCACAAAAATAAAAAAAAAATATAGTATATGGAAGATATCACAAGTTCAAAATGCATTCAGTCCTCCTAAACTACCGAACACCGGAGCTCAGGGTCATGGTACGCTGTGTCCCCACTGACTGAGAGCTGCGTGGTCCCAACAGTGTCAGAGAGTTGTAGGGCATAGTGCAAGCCCAGAAGATCAAAATTCAAGGCACGGCTCTATGGGGCGCCTGTAGAGCACCATCATAGCCAGATGGTGCTTGGGCAACAGAGGGAAGGCCTCGAACTCCGTACCACACTGTTAGGCTGACGGGAGTTCCCTGGGGTAGGGAGCTGCTAGACAATGCTGGAAGACGGAGCTGGCCTGGGGTTGGGACATTCGGGAGGAAGAGGGGTGAAACTGTAACGGGTTTGAAGTTTCCCTTTTGCAGAAGGAAGGTGGCTCTCCATGACGGTTTCACAGCAGTGAGAAAGAGCTTGCCACAACTGAACTGCACCCTTAACGGTGGTGAAGATGACAGATTGCGTGTTTTATGGATTTTATGGCCAATGCAGCTTTAAAAACCAAGACAATCTTCCTCCCTGGGTGCAGACCTGGATTGGCAGCCGATGGCTTCTGGTAGCTTTGAGAGGACGCAGCTGGGGCTCTGCGGTAAGCCCTACTCTCCTCTCCATACGCGGGTGCTCCTGGGCCCTCTGAGCGGCCTGGGGCCCTGGGCCGGTGGGAAGGGGATGGGACCCCGTGGTGTGTGGCATTTTCAGGGGTGGAGGGAGCCCCCAGGCAGGTGAGACTAGAAATGCAGCTGGGGCCGCACCCCGCGAAGCAAGCGGGCTGCAGTGCCGACAGGGACGCTGGCTCTCCGGGGCTTCTCTGCAGTTCTCCGGCTTTGCACATTCAGTGTGGCGGTGACTCTGCCCCCGCCGCGTGCCTCCTGAATGAATGTACGAGTTGGTAATGTCTGTACCTGTGTGCAAGCACGTTTGAACAAGGAGCCCTTTTAGACAGATCCTGCAGAGCAGGGGTCCACAGGAGACACTTCGGGAAACGGCCTCGCAGCAAATCCATGCTACACAGCCTCATAAAGATCAATACTCTGACATGTCCTGCAGGGGAAACTGAGGCCCAGAGAGAGGCCAGAGGCCATCACCGGGGGTAAAAGCAGAATAACTGCCTGTGGGATCCTCACACTGCTGAACCCAGGGCCAACCCCCACACAGGGCGTGCCGTGGCAGGGCCTGGAAGCTGACCAGGTGGCCCCGGTGTCACACATACAGGCCATGCGCTGGGAGGGGCCGGGGAGCTCGGGATCTCTGAGCACGGGGGCGTCTGAGAGCACACAGATGCGGCTCTCCCTCAGAGCGAGGCTCCAGCCGGCTGCCGAGGGAACTTGGTATGTAATTTAAATCTTATTAAATAATGAATCTGGGTCAGTGGTAATTTATAGATTACCTTCATTAACTGGGTAAAAATAATCACCAACTCAACAGTGAGTCATAACAGCAATTAAATAAAAAAAAAAAAAAGGTACAGCTTAGCACTGGTTGGGGTGTGAGGACATGTCTCCTACTATTTCCCAAGGATTCTGGAGATGGGGGAAAATCAGCATGGCTGTAGCCTGAGACAACTCCCTTTTTTCTGCCTAATTTTTAAGGCCACCAGGAGAAATGTAATCCATATGTGTTGGATTTGTTTACATTTAAACCATCAAAACAGTGTTTGTCAGAAGCATTTGAAATCTAAGAACCCTCCTCGTTCTTGTTAAGGGTCTTTGGTGTTTGAACCAGGAAATTGTCTTGTGCCAGATGTGACAAAGCCAACCCGGGCAGGACTCCTGGATGGCTGCCCCCTCCCGCCTTCCCACCTGCTCCGGGCCCTGGGGCTGCCGGGTCCGACGTTGGGAGGCTCTGAGAACAGGGAAGGCAGCCCTGAGGAGCTGGTCTGGCCAGAAGCGATCCAGGAAGCTCTTGTTACGTATAAAAGATGACAGTTTGAGATGCCGGAGTACCCACTATGTGCCAGGCGTGGTGCTGAGCGGGACTCCAAGAGGTAGGCGCTTGCAGTATTCCCATTTCACAGGTTGGGAAAGGGCGTCCTCCAGAGATTTAGGGGATGACCCACAGGGACCAAGCTGGAGTACGCGTGGCTGAGCTTGGAGGCAGACGTCTTGAGCGGGTTTTTCCCCCTTTTCCTAATGCTGGGAATCAAGCTCAGAGCCTGGCAGGCTTGGGCGATGTGCGCTCCCCACGAGCCGCGTTCCCCACGCCTTGAGATAGGGGCTGGGAATCTGAGTTAGACGCACCAAAGATCTTTGGAGAGTTTATGCAGGGTTTACGAAAACTGACAAATGGATCAAACGAAGGATGTGAGATAATTGGAACAGTGTTACTGCTGCACACACTGGATGGGCTAACATTACCACATGATGACGTGCAGAGCCCGCCCCTTCCTCTGTCCTCCCTTCCTTCTTTCTTCCCTCCCTTCCTTTCCTTTCTTCCTTCCTCCCTTCCTTCCTTCCTTCCTCCTTCTTCCTTCCTTCCTTCCTCCCTCCCTCCCTTCCTTCCTCCCTTCCTTCCTTCCTCCCTTCCTTCCTCCCTTCTACCTTCCTTCTTCCTTCCTTCCTCCCTTCCTTCCTTTCTCCCTTCCTCCCTTCTACCTTCCTTCTTCCTTCCTCCCTCCCTCCCTTCCTTCCTCCCTTCCTTCCTCCATTCCTTCCTTCCTTCCTTCCTTCCTTTCTTCCTTCCTTCCTCCCTTCCTCCCTTCCTCCCTTCCTTCCTCCCTTCCTCCCTCCCTTCCTTCCTCCCTTCCTTCCTCCCTTCCTCCCTTCCTTCCTTCCTTCCTCTCTTCCTTCCTTCCTTCCTCCCTCCCTTCCTTCCTTCCTTCCTTCCTCTTGGTGTTTCTTCTCAGTAGAAAAGTATCAGTCCTGTAGGGTTTGCACAACTGCTCACGGCATCTCCTCCCCACAATAGCAGGAGCCACCTGACCCTCTGGGTGACGTCAGGCGGCTTCAGGATCTGCGGTTGTGCAGGACAAATGGCCCTTGGCATCTCTGTGCACAGGTCATGATCCGTGTACTGTGGCCTCAGCTCTGACTCTAACTCGGGACCTCTGAGAACCTATATTTTTGGTTGATAAAAGTAGGCAACGTTTACTGAGCACCTGCCAGGTCGCGGGCACCGGCTGAGCTCTTACCACTGGGGGACCTCTGCTGCCACCTTATAGAGTGAGTTCAGGGCTGGAAGGAGTGGGACCTGACAGGGCCCTCGAGGAAAGCACGGGGTAGCGTCCCTACAATGTCAAAACGTACACCACTGCGTGCCCACACAGTGTGATTCCGCCCCGCAGATGGAGCTCAGCCATCGGCAAAGATGTGACCTTGGCCAGCGAGGTCAGCTTCGGGTCTCAGATTTCTCCCTTAGAACACAGAGCAGTGCCAGAGCCCTGTCCTCAGGGTGCCGGGAGGGTGCCTGCGCGCATCTGTCCAAGTCCCTGCACAAAGCCTTCTGCTCAGTGGGAGCTGGGGCCGCCAGCTCTGCCCCACGGTGTCTGCCCACTCAGTGCAGCTTTTTTGCAGGAACCTGCTGTGATGCACAGAAGGGAAGCAGACCAAGCGCCTCCCCTCAGGAGCACCCAGTCCAGTGTGGGAGATGAAACAGAGAATGGGCTGCACTGGGGCGTCAGAGTGGCGCTTCCAACAGAGCCAACACAAGGGGGAGGCTGGCACGGTGCAAGGGCGCGGTGCAGGGTGGGCTGGATGGCCTCTCCGGGAGCAGTGACTTCTGAGCAGAAACTGGAAGAGGGGGATGGAAGGAGAGGTGATCCATTGTTCTCTGCTGGGTAATATTCCCCTGACCCAGGGACCTCTGGAAACAACTGGAGACATTTCTGGTTGTCACACTGGAGCCTCTGGTTGTGGAAATGTTTTTTGTTGTTGTTGTAGTTGTTGTTATTTGTTTTGTTGTTGTTGTTGTTATTTGTTTTTTGATTTGGGGTTTGTTTTGAGACAGGGTCTTGCTATGCAGTTCAGGCTGGTCTTGAACTCACAATGTAGCACAAGCTGCCTTCGAACTCATGGAGATCCTTCTGCCTCAGCCTCCCAAGTGCTGGGGTTACAGGTGTGCACCACCACACCCAGTTGGTTGTGGAAATGTTGCTGGCTACTAGTGGGTAAAGTTCAGAGAGGCTGCTGAACACCCCGAGCCAGACACACCCCGTGACTTCATCCCAGCCGAAGTGTCTGCAGTGCCCAGGTTGACAAACTCAGCTCTAACCTCTATTTTTTCTAAATTTTGTATCTTTTAAAATAACAAAAATGGCACTGTACCATGCACCTGTCATAACCTATAATCTGCTTTGTACGTGCAGCAATGTATTTGGAGTAATATATACCAAAGAAGTATATTTGTTTTATACATCATTAAAGCTGCATGATAGTCCTGGATATGCAAATGCTATTACAGAATTCACTAATTTCCTGCGGATGGAATTTTAGGTTAATTCTGATTTTTCACTGCTAAAAACAACCCTGTGATAAACACTCTGGTCCTACACCTGTTTACCCAGCCCTAGCTCTCTCCTTAGGATCCATTTCTACACAGGGAATAGCTGGGTGGGAATAAGTAGGCCCTGAAAGCTCTTGCTGTGAACTCTGTAAGACCAGGAAGTAGACAAACAATTGGCCCAGGTCTGTGTTTACCACGTCTGACCGTGAGCAGGCTGCTTCACCTCGTGCCTCAGTGGCCTTCTCTGTGAAATGGGCTTCATAATAGTTTCTACCTCATGAGGTAGTTTTGATCTATAGGGTGGGTATTAAGTCCACAGCACAGTGACTGGTGTCCAGCTCCATGGGTTCCCAGAGAGCCCCCCAACATCTCCACCTTATCATCCCTCTGTGTGCTCAAATCACTTGGCCCTTTACCCCAACAAGTGCCAACATCAGAAATTATCAATCAATTTCAGCTCTACCACAGGGATCACCAGAATGGGCATCGTGGTATTTTAACTGATATGTGTCAAGGGTCCCCACTGGTCATCTGAATAAAACGGTAATTTAACCAGGAAGGTGGAACAAGGCAGGGCCTTGCTACAAGAGTGGCTGTGAAATGGGTATCTGGCATAATTGCATCCCCTCCACATAAATGCCTAAAAACATCTTATCGTTCCAAAATCCAGAGTCTAACATGACCAAGTCCACTGATTAAATGTGTATCTTAGGTAAGTAAAGATAAGTTGATTTATCACCTGATCAGTTTAAGTAGACTCTGCAAAAATGCATGGCTCCCTATTTTAACCAAAGCAATGAGTTTTTGCTGAGGTTGAAAAAGTAGAGCTAGTAAAGGGAAAAAAAATGAGAGCGAGATATCCCTGCATCGCACCATATGTTAAAATTTATTTCTTAGGGACCAAAGGTGAGAAAGGTAAGTAAGCAGGTAAATAAATTAAATAATGAAACTAAGGGGAGTATAAAACTAGATATGATGAATATTTTATAATCTTGGGTACAGGAAGTTTTTTGAAGCACAGTGCTGAAGATTGAAAAAATAAGCAACAATTTACTGAAAACTTAGATTCTGAATGTCAAATAAAATACAAACAATTTAGCTGGGCATGGTGGTGCACTCCTGTAATCTTAGCACTTGGGAGGCTGAGGCAGGATTGATCTGAGTTCGAGACCAGCCTTGGTTACATAGTGAGTTCAAGGCCAGCCTGAACTGCATAGTGAGACCCTGTCTCAAAAAAAATTTTCCATATATATATATACAGTATGCAATTTGAGAAATAATAAATTTAGGAAATATGGGGAAATATGTAAGAAGTGACAAATGCATGGATAGACCCTTAATATATAAAATAATAATTGCTAATAAATAAGTAGAAGTCAAATATGCTAACTGGACATAAAGAGGTACATATCTAAGAAATACAAATGACAAAACCCCTACAAAACCATAACCACTTGAACTAATTCAGTGACTGCCACACTGCGTGTGTTCAGTAAAGTAGTTTTCTGGTGCCTAAGCTTGGCCTGAGTCACGTAATAAAAACTCACTGAGCCTTTATCAGAAGACCCAGAGAATTAGGAAGAGCACAAAACTCAGCCCTGTTTCCCGAGGTGCGGCAAACCAGTGCGACAGCCCCTGGAGAAGTCCCTGCTGCGCACTAGCTGTGCAACCTGCACAAGTTCCTCAGCTTCTCTTTGCTTGAGAAAGTGAATTACTAAGGATGAGCTAGGAGAGTAATAATACCCACCCCGTGGGATTGTTGGAAGGATTAATTTAAACAAGTTAGTACAAGTACTTAGGACAGCACCTGGCTCATCAAAAGGACTTGAGAGTGCATGGTGGATTTCAGAAACGTGCTCCTGGGAAGCCAGGAAACGCCCGTCCACGCACTGATCTGCTCAGTCAACGCACACTTAGTCAGTGCTTCCTGTGTGCCAGGGCCGAGCGCAGCAGTGACAGACGCTCATAAACTACCAGGACGGAAACCGAAGCCGTCGCAGGGACGGAGAACTGCTCTGTGATGGGGCACCCTGGCTGTGTGGGGACCCCACGCTGGACGTCTGACACACAAACACATGCAGTCTCTAAAGGAGCAGGGGGACGGGTCCCCAGAAGCTTCCCTGCAAGGAGGCCAAAGACCAGTGGGAGGTTTCCAGGAGACGTGTGTCCCAGGCAGAGAAAGCAGTCGGTTTAAATTCTCAGATGTGTGCACAAACCGAGTAATTGCAGGGCATCTTTTTCTTACTTTGCAGCCCTGTCATTAAGGGGGTGGCTCAGGAGTCAGGCTGCACAAGTTATACCCAGGGCCTGCCAGTTCACCTTTGTGTGTGCGAGTGACAGATGGAGACAGACAGACAGACAGACAGAAGGGGGACGGGGGCTCAGAGTCCTGCTCTACTTAACTCTGTCCCACCCAGCACTGTCACCCGTGGAACCGGACCAAAACACTCTCACGGGGCTGCAGGAGGCTTGGTGATTTCAGGCCTGTAGGGAAGGTGCACAGGGAGAGGCCGCTTGGACAGAAGCTAATCCCTTTGAATGGGATTGTGAACTCGTCATCCCCCTGACTCTTCTGAGCCTGGACTTTCAGCAGCCTGGAGTTGGGCTTCTCAAGCCGTCCCAGGAGGGTTCCAGCTCAGTATTTCTCAGGACTGGCACTCCGAGCCGCGTGCCTCTTGATCGTGGGGGAGGGGCTGTCCTGGGTGACGTGGAAGGGAGCTCAGCAGCATCCCTGGCCTGCTCTCTCCACCCGCAGGAGCAGGCGCTCCTCCAGCACCACCCAACCCTGAAGGCCCCTGTGGGGAAGCAGGCACCCCTGCCCCCGAGGGAAGCATCTACATCTTTGGCACACTGCATATCTACAGGCCAAATTCTGGCCTTGCGTAAGTTTTATTTGATCTAGAAGATATTTTTAAATTTTCAGTGAATCAATAGGTTCTTATACATCAAGGCATAAAACTCCAGCTTTCCGATTTCTTTTGGAAACGGGAATATCTGGTAATACGGAGTCTGCCCTGGGACACACGGTCAGTGAGGGGACACACTGCAGCCTCCCCTCCAGAGGGGCCCGCTTGTCCTCACCCCCACTCTGTTGTGTGTGTCCTGAAATTGGAAAAACAGCATCAGGCTCCGTTGACCCCGTTACATTTTCACATTTACATAAACTTGCAGCCCCTTGGGTGTTTGAATTTTGAACTTTTGATCAAATGGATTTGCATGCACACACATGCACAAGGATATACAAATTGGCACAAACACACACACAACTACACTCATATGTATGCAGCTATGCATAGTAAACACGTGTAAGCATGTGTGCATGTATATACGGATGTGCACATATACATACACACCTACATATATACACCCACACACGCACACACTCAAACACATATATCCTAAGCATACAAAGCATGTATATACGTGTGTTTGCACATGCACACACTGACGTGCACACCCACACAGACTCCACAGCTCACCTCCACTGTCACCTCCACTGTCTCCTGCTGTCCAGGGGACACAGCACCACCGAGGCACACACCTGGCTGGAGCCCAGTCCTTTGAAGTTTCGCCTCCCCACGGGGGCTCCGGGGCATCGTGCTGGATTGATGGATGGGATAGCTCAGCTCTCGAAACCACCGCATGTGTTTATTATGGCGATGAGTGTGGGCCAGGCTGCTTCTGGCTTGTGTAAGTGTCAAGTGGTGACAACATGTGCGCTACAGAAGGCAGATGTCAAGGGGGCTGGGGGCTGTGGAGTCGTCACCCGCACCAGGAGACCACCCAGGGCAGCGTGCACACTGGCCTGGGCTTCCCTTGCCGTTGAGGAGGGATCTGCAGGGCAAAGCCACCCTGGGGCCACAGGCGGGTCTGATGGGAAGCTGGATCCTGCAGGGCTCAAGGCCAGGAGCTGGAGCCAGGAGCTCCCAGACGTCACCCTGATCTGCCTCACCTGGAAGAACCACAGGCCCTGCTCCATGGTTTGTTTCTGCTGCTTCAGAAGACTTCCCCAGGCCCCACACGCAGGCACCAACCTGCAGGAGTACCCTCGCCTCTGCCTGAGTGGCAGTGATGACATATCGGGGGCTGGCAGGTACCAGGCCCTCTCTACCCACTGCCTGGCTCCCCAAGAACCATCTATGATGCCACACCACCCTGTCCCCAGCACTGAGCCTCCCCTCTCCCCCAAAGACATTGGCTTGGATTCCATCACCACCTTATGTGGAAGGTGACTGATGTCCCACTTTTGTTGAAGCTCAAGAAGTTGTACTAGGAACTAGATTTAGTTAACACTTTGCATGTGCTGCATAGAATGCTAAGCATTTTACAGACATCACATCCACTGATCTTTGCTACAACCTCAAGATTTATTATTATTTCCAATTTCCAATGAAGGAAACTGAGGCTTGGACTATCTGTGTTCTATTTCTACCTCTTCTTTCCCTCCTTTCCTTCTTCCTGCTCTTCTTCCTCTTCCTCCCCCTTTTCTTCCACTTCCTCTTCCTCTTCCTCTTCACCTTATTAAGGTTGAGATTATGGAATCCTCTATCCCTGCCTCCACAAGAGGTTTTTTTCTGCCCCTGGGGGAGTTGGTGCTTGGTTATCAGAATCCATGCCCTCCAGAGATGGGTCCTCTCTACTCCATCTCTGCAGATGTCGCTAAAGCTCCACCTCATGTCATTTTAATCAACATTGCAAGTCAGAGTTCTGGGATTTAACACACACACACACAACTAAGTGAACCTGAGAGATGACCCGCCCCCCATAGAACTACGCAGAGAAAATCTGGAGCTCAGCTTCATATCCAGCTGAGGTACAGCCTCCTCGGCCTTGCAGTTGTCTATCAAATCATCACAGCCACATGGCCATATCCAGCACCTGCGCTGCAGTGAAGTCACTTTTACCACGTCCCCCGGGCTGTCTGATGTTTGATGTGCACTTTGCTGTCGAGGGAATGAGCAGAATGCCAGCTAGTGTTCCCAGGGTCTGCACCTGCTGAGCTGAGAGAAGCTGGGGTGGGGAGACCCAGGATGCTTGCCCATGGGGTGACCGGTGGACCAACTGCTGCCCTGGTTGCTGGGAACTGAGGAGTTTCCCAGGCTGTGGAACTTGCAGGACTAACACTGGGAAAGTTCCAGGCAAGCCGAGAAGAATCCAGTCCTTCTCACCAGATACATATATAGGTGGTTTTTCTTCAAGCCAACATAACCACATTTTAATCAGGACAACAAGGAATCATGCTAAACAGTTCTATTGCCTAGCTTCCCTTGCAGCTAGGGATGGTCATGAGCTGAGGATAGAAACTCTAGGGAAGCCCTTTGAAGGGATCTAATTCAGTAGGTACTGCAGCAGCAAGCAGAAACACCAAAACAGCATCCAGGATTTGGAGACAGATTTATTTATGTTGATGGACATTGATCAGGATCATTCCCAGCATATGAAGCCCAGATCTCTGGTGGCCCATGGCTTTTGTGGAATATGTAAGTAGGAAGTACAGAGGCAGAATGACTTGTCAGTTGGGGCTTGGTTTATACAATGTGCACCGTAGTGACCAGCTATGCAGTGACCAGCTGTTTCTAAGAGACAGGAGCAACTGGAACTGCAACAGGAACTATTACCCGGGCAACTAAGAAACTGCAGTGTACTGGCTGGGGGTGCCATTTTCTGTTATACTACCTTGCCTTCTTTGACTTTCCACCTCACTGGGATGCCCCTGCTTAGAATGTGGATATGATGACTGGAGCTGCTGCTGCTATTTGAGGACCAGGAGGTGACTTGTAGGATGGACACCACACATCTGAGGACCTCAAGTCCCTGACAATCTCATAGAGCCACCACCCAGTCCTGGCCCTTTTGTTACACTTACGAGGTAAGTAAGCCCCTCAACCACCCCCCCCTACACACTTCCACGGGTAGTAACCACATTAGTAAAGTGACCAGCTGTCCTGGTCCCCCTGGGAGTGTCTCAGTCTTGCACTGAAACCTCTTAGTCTCGGGGGTACTGGGACAGCTGGCCATGCAGAGCGTGATTCCTGGTGCATGCAGTTAGGGTCGGGGCTGGTGGAACCCCATCTGGGAGAAGTTTCCAAGGAAAACATGGTCCTGAATGAGGCTTGTGGGTGTGACCGCAGAGACACCACCTGCCCGAGGGACAGCCAGAGAGGACCCACCTCAGCCTGCTGGCATGAAGAAAGTTGACAAGTGAATCCGGCCCCTGATGTGTGCACGGCATTTTGTCATCACAAAGCACTTTCCACGCAGTGTGGCCAGCAGGCCCCTCCCTCCTCCGGTGACATTGCTTTGAGCATCTTCACTGTGCCGTGTGGGGGGTGGGCTCAGGGCTGGGGACGGGGTGGTGTGGTATCGTAGATGGTTCTTGGGGAGACAGGCAGTAAAAGAGCTATGCATGAGCGGCGGGGGAGATGGACAGGGGATGTCTCATGGGCACAGGGTGTGACTGGACAGGAGGGGCAACCACACAGGAGGGGCATTGTGGCTGAGAATTAATTACATGTTTTGAAATTGTTAGTAGAGGGCTGGGCATGATGACTCATGCTTATAATGCCAGCACTTTACAAGGCTGAAGCAGGAGGATCCCAAGTTTGGTTCCAGATGGGGAAACTTAATGACTTAGCAAGACCTTTTCTTTAACAAAATAATAAAAAGGGTTTGGAGATGTAGCTCAGTGTGAAGGCCCTGGGTTCCATCCCCATTACTGAAAAAAAAAAGTTAGGAGAGAAATTTTCAATGTCTCCATAATGAAGAAATGATAAATAAGGAGATGGATATACCAATTATCCCAGAACACATGATTGAAGTGTCACCCTGTGCCTCACACCTGGACAGTTATTATGTGCCAATTAAAAAGTTTTAAAATGTTCAGTGTCAGTGAATGAATAAATATGTAACTGCTTGCAACGATGATCATGAAGAAAAGCAAACAGAGGCGCAGGGAGCAGGGAAGTCCCTCCACACCCACAGGCACGTGGAGACCAGAGCACACAGAATCCTTCTGTGAACAGTGCCCCGGAAGGAGATGGGGGAGAGGGCTGCATTCTGCTCCATGTGGGGCTCTGGCTTGGAATTTCAGTTCTGTCTTTAGCTGTGTGACTTGGGTAAGTGAGCTAACCACTCTGAACCTTGATTTTCTCTTTCATAAAATGAGATGATCATTGGGTATTTTTGAGACAAAGAACTGAGAGCATGAAGTGTTGGTCATGGGGACAAAGGGAGGGATGGGAACTTCTCCCCGGATGAATATCGCTTACCCGGGGTGCAGAGGAATGAAGTGGGCAGCACCTGGTCCAGCCACGACCCATTTGTGCAAAGGATGCTTTAAGGGCACACAGCCCCAACTTGGCTGCCTACTCCCCCCGCCTGCCCTGCTCCAGGTCGTGGCGGAAGCTGTGACCAAAGGGAAGAGAGTTCCTCCCTTGTTCTGAGTTTCCACCCTTCCCCACCCCAACAATTAACCTGCCTGCTGGTAGATGAAATAGACTCAGGGCAGGTGGGGGAGGCCAGATGTCCTGTGACGGGACCTGTCGCCTTGACACCCAGCCAGCCGGCCCCGCCCTGACCCTCAGCTTGTCTTGGACAGGGTCAGTGGCAGTGCAGCTGCTTTTCTCCGAAGGACGGCATGGCCATCTCTCCAGGAAGCCATCCTGCCTGGGCCTCTTGGGGCTTGCATCTTGCTTTCTGGGGGTTGGCAGGGACTCTCGGGGCCAAGGGAGCCCTCCCTATAGTTACTTAGCGTCCTTGTGGTGATTCACAGACCCTCAAATCTTGTAGGCAGCCAGACCCCAAGTTCCTCTACCTCCCCGCACCCGTCCCTGGCCATCTGTCTTTGGCGTCTTCCTGCCCGGCCCTGCCAATCTGCATCTGGGTCTGGACAGCCAGGTGCAACTCCTGGATCCCTGGGGTCTCTGGAGCCGGGAGACAGTGAGCTGTCTAAGGACTGGTCAGTTATGCTACAAGGCAATGAGCTCAGGGTCCACAGCACACCAGACCGAGCAGCACTGCTGTCCCACTCTTCCTCCTGCCCGGACATTTCATGAGTGTGCATCTGAGGCAGGAGGTCAGGGCGTGGCCAGACAGCTGGGAAAGCGGGTGTGACCTGTCAATCACAGAGACCCAGCGCACATGCGCCCAAGCCCTGCACCCGGGACCAATCAGAGAATGCGCTCTTCAGTTCTTCTGGCAGGAAATCAAGCAGGTTTTTGATAGGGTGCCCCAGATCTGATGTCAGAACAGAGGATACAAAAAGTGATGGTGGCCACCATCAACCTTGCAGCCACCATAGGGTCTTTCAGTGATCTGCTCTGTCATCTGGATGACATCCTCGTTTTCCTACTTCTAATAAATGTAAAACCTGGCTACCTGTAGTGAGTGTCTTGACCAATTCTTTGTTCAGAATGCGAGCCTAGAAAGAATCTCTAGAAGGAGCCCACAGCACCCCCTAGAACCCCAGAAACCCTCCTCATGGAAGTCCCAGGCCCCTGAGTCCCATTCCTATCTCAGACCCTGTAACCTCCTGAGCCTCAGCGGGCAGTGGATGAGGCAGGAATGCTCTTCCTTTATAACCCCACAAGTACTTCTGTTCAGAAGCTCCCCACGGTCTGCAGGGTGGGCTCATTTCTCCCACCTCCTCTCCGGCCACCTTCATCGGGAGCAGAAGGTGCCACCACTTTGACAGGTGCATTTGCAGAAGGTACAGGGATGACCAGTATTCATTCCCCACCCTGCTCTGTGCTAGGACTTGAACTCAAGACCTTCACACTGAACTAAAGCTCCAGCACTTTTATTATTTTGACACAGGGTCCCGCTGAGTCACTACATTACCCAGCTAGGCCAAAATTTGCACTCCTCCTGCTTCAGCATCCCAGAGTGCTAAATATTGTTTTAACAATATTTGAGGTTGATTTTTATGACTATCTTCTATTGATAGGCACTGATACGGGTTTACCAATATTGATAAAGAAGGTTTTATCAAGAAAACTAAATGCACTTACCTGAGAAAGATGAATCAGTCATTTGTATGGCTGGGTATCAGAATTGTGTAAGGATAGGGCAGAGTTCCTGAAATTCTAAACGAGCGCAGGAGATGTGGGAATGGCTGTGGACTGACTGGGGGCATCAGCCTGCCTGGGCTCTTTGGTCTCCTTCAGACTCTCCCCCTGCAGAGGCCCAGGCTGAACCCCTACTTCACTTCCAAACTGTCTCCCAAGTATCAGTTTCCATTCCTCTTTGCAAATACATCTCTGGTTCTACTTTCAACAACAATCAGGGCAGACGAAAGAAGATGTAGAAAGAAGTGACATGGGTATGTACGCGAACCAACACCCCTCGGTGAATGTAAGCATTACGCACTGAAAACATGTACTAACAAAAATAAAAATTACAGAATGAATATAAGTATTAAATAAAGTACCTCCTCTCCCCAGACTCACAATTAGGGTTCCACGTGGCCTTGTTGTGATCAGTAAGACATAAGGGGCCATCTCTAGGGTGGGGCTACAGACAAACATTTTTTTTTTTAATTGAAAAGGGATAACTAGAACCAGGCATGGTGGCATGCACCTGTAATCCTAGCACTCGACAGGCTGAGGCAGGAGGATTGGTGTGAGTTTGAGGCCAGCCTGGGCTACAAAGTGAGTTCAAGGCCAGCCTGCACTGCATAGTGAGACCCTGTCTCAGAAAGACAAAAAAGGGCAGGGGATAACCGGCTGCAATAGTATGTGGCTCTAATTTCAGCTACATGGGAGGCTGAGGCAGGAGAAGCATGCACTGCAGCCTGGGCTACACAGAAAGACCCTCATTTCAAAAAGAGGAGGCAGGGTGATAGACTCAGCTAACAAATGTCTTTTCCCTTCTCTCTTCCCATTCCTCTTGCCAAGAATATAGTAGATACAGTGCCTGAAAGTATGGCGACTATGTCGTAACCAAGAGGATAAGGGCTCCCTGCTAGCCAGGGAGAACTAGGAACCGATAGAAACCTGGGTCTTGATGATGTTTTTATGCAGCTCCACAGGTCTGGACTGCCACCTTCCAGTGACAAGTGAGAAAAAAATAAACACTTCTTAGCTAATCTGCTGTGGTAAGGTTTCTGTACACAGAGGCAAAAAAGCCCAGGAGAGCCCAGTAGCCCTAGCCACAGCCCAAGGCTGCCGTTCATTGGGGTAGCTTAAACTCACATAGGTCACGTGCCATCCCTAGACCAATTGCTGCAGTCCAGGCAATGGACTATGCTGATTGGCCAGCAGTCCACCGCTCTGAATCCTGGGATTGGAGAGCTGGTGCCTAAACAGGGAATGACAGGCAGGTGACCACTGGGGAGCCCCTGCAGTACAGAGGAGAGCAGCAGAACCTGAACTCAGGCACCACATCCTCGCTGGTCCTGGCAGCCCTGCTGCTGGCGTTTTTCCTTCTCCTTGGAGCCTAGAACTCAGTCATGACGTCCTGCATGTAGCTGCCAGTCCTCTATTCTCTTCTGTGACATCAAAAGTGCTTCTGTCACCCTCAGCGCCCGAGCCTGGACATGGCCGAGCGGGACAGGGAGGCTGCTCCTTTGCATGGTCAGCAGTCCCAGCCAACTGTCCCAGCCAACGTCAGGGTGCAGAAGCAGAGGCCGAGGAGCCTGACCATCTGAGCCCTTGTCTGGGTGCCTGTGGGCACTCCACGCAGTAGCCAGGGTCAGCAAACGAAAACGCAGGCCGCCTCGCAGTGTGGGTTTCAGATAACGGATAACTTGGCAGGAGGAGCGAGTCCTTGGCTGCGGATGTTCTGTATTATGCCTGTGGCCCTACCAAGCGCTGTGACCCCGCGGAGCCCCTCTTCCGGGCCTCGGGGTGGAGACGAAGTCCCGAGTTTCTGACGTGGCCCCTGGTGCCATGGTAACTTCCTGGCACACAGTGGGTGTTCCTGGGTTACTCCAGTCGCGGCTCTGCCACACCCAGCTTGAACAAAAACAAAGTCCACCCTCCATCTTTCTTGGTTAATTCACTGGCTTTCTCGAGACATGGGGAAGGACCACAGCCCCTGCCTGGCACACAGAGGACGCTGAACTAGATCTCTTCCCGAATCTCCACCCAGCTGCAGACTTCTCAGGACCCTGGTGGGGACATGTTCCCTTCCCGGTAAACCGAGCAAAGCACTGGAGTCCAGCACAGCCTTCTCTCATACTGTAGGGGACAGGTTCCAGGACCGTGTGGACACCAAGGTGCCAGGATGCATGAGTAAAATGATGTCGTGTTTGCGTAGGACCTGCACACGCCCTTCTGTAGACTTGACGTCTTGTCACACCTGGTGCAGTGTGAGCGCCGGGTAAATAGCCGTAGTCGTTACACCACATTGTTTAGGGAATAATGACACGGGGGAAGGTCTTTCAGCGCAAACACAATTTTCTACCCTGGGGGCGGTGCCTGGAGGATATGGAGCCCTTGGGTGTTGAGGGCACTGCGCTCAGGACGCGGGGCAGAGCAGTGTGCGCCATCGGGCTCTTGAGGAACTCAGCTCCCACCAGCTGGTTCTGTGCTGGAGGAGCCAAAGCAGGACAACCCAGGGAGGCCGCGGGGAGTGAGCACAGGGGCATCCTGGGGCCAAGGGCAGTCCTCAACGCGCTGCATGAGGCAGAAACAGGTACCATCCTCGCCTTACAGACGAGAAAATGGGGGCACAGGGAGGTTAAGTCATGAGCCTGAGGTCACCCAGCTGGCAGAGGGAGCCAGGCCTCCCGGCTAGGACTCCCTCACCACCCCCTGGCCTCCTGGTCCCCCTGCCTCTTCCTTCCCAGCCTCCATTCCTGCCCACCACGTGGCCTCCCACAGGACGGAACCCTCCTCCCAAGTCCCAGCTTCTTCTCCTCTACGGGGGGCAACAATAATGCTCCCAGAGCTCGGTGGCCCGGCGTCTCAGCCCAAAACCCGGAACCGCCACTTCCCTGCCGTTGCTCCACTTTCCTCCTCTATAGAAACGGGGCGCTCCCAGGCTGCTGGGGGCTTTCACTGAGATGCGGCCATGTCTGACTTCGCGGTGCTTTGCCAGGATGCAGGTGTCGCTTGCAGCAAGCACGCCAGCGTGCGTCACAGCCCCCATGGCCTCTCCGAGCCTCTCCGTGAAGCCCTTCCCCCGGAAACTCCTTACTGTGCTTTGCTGGGGTCAAAGCCACCTTCCCTGGGCACCATCTCTGCCACTGCTACAGAAAGAGCAAACAAGTGACTTTGAATACAGCCACAGAAATTTTTCTAAGTGGACCTCCTAATAATTGTAACACAGCTATGCTATTTGATTGAGCAGGTAAGTTTAATCGCTTAAGCACAAAACAAAATATTTTGCAAGAGACGCAGTGTGAGGAAGCGAGGAGAGCAGGCCCGGGATTTGCTTGGGTTCCAGGGGAGACAATGGGCCGCTGTGGAAGCCACACCCTCTCCGCTCAGCTTGCTTCTAATTAGCACCGAATAACAAAAGTCTCACAGCAGCACCTGCCCTCCCAACTTCTCTAACAGCCTGTCAGAGGCTGAACGGTGTGAAAAACAGCTCGGTGCCTGAGCGACTCTGTCATTTTCTTCTGCTTAAAATAAAATGTGCCCACCCAGGGAAAAAAGTCCCGAGGGGTTTGCTTGGGGCAGAAGCCAGAGAGGGGAGACCAGGCAGGCAGGGGCCGCTCCTCTCCAGGATTTGCTGTGGAACTCTGGAGACTTCTCTCTCTGAACTGATAGGAAGGTGGACGTAGGTACATAGAAAAGATGCATAAATCCAACCCCGCGGCCAGTGTGGCTGGACAGCTCTACAAGTGTGCTGTGTTTTGCTTCAGTTACCGCATGTATCACCCCAGAGGGAGGCACTGGGACCTCCCCCAACCTCATAGGCCAACTCTGGGAAGCCTTGTGTCAGAGAATAGCAGGCCCAACGCTCCATCCCGTCTGTCTGCCTCCATCTGCCTGCTGGGACAGGAGGGCACTTAGGCAGAGGCTGATGTGCTAGGGAGGCTGAGTGGTGGTGCTCCAGCGACCTTCCCACTGCCCAGCCTTCCTCGTTCGTTCCTTCCTTCAGCACCCACACTCGCCTCGCCGGCTGTCAGGCACTGAGCTGGACCCCACAGTTTAAAACAGTAAGACGTGGCCGCTCTGCTGCAGGGACCCAGTGTGGGCCGCACAGCCGGGTGTGTACACGACTCATCCATTCTGTGTTAATAGCACTTCCAGGGGTTGGTCACATGGCAGGGAAAGAGGGAGGATCGGGATCCTGTCTCCACAGGGTTCGCAAGCAGGTAGGTACTTTAGGACAGTGACCGTCGCTGTGAGGATGTCAGCAGGGGACATTAGAGGAACAGGGACGTCTCCCAGGGAGGCGGCACTGCAGCGGAGACCTGATGCTGCAATGGTGTGCCAGCCAGAGGTACTGGAGGAGCAAAGGCCCTGGGGTACGAACTGCGCTTGGTGGGACCCAGCCCCGCATCACTGAGCAAGGGGTAATGGCTCCTGGGTAGGAAGAAGCAGCAGGATAGAGAAAAGAGGGAGTGTCCACAGGCATCATTCATTAAAAGCATTTCAAGCCGGGCACAGTGGTGCAGGCCTGGACTCCCAGGTGCTCAGGAGACTGAGGCAGGAGGGTTGCTTAAGCCTGGTGACACGGGAGACCCGGTCTCAAAACAAAACACAACAAAGCAAAGCCTAAGGAGAAATAGCGAGGATAGCGTTTATTTTCTTTGCCTCCCATACACAGTTCTTTTCTCCGTCCAACTGTGTATCTGTCCACTCCCTAACCTGTTAATTACAAGCCAAGCTCCCCGGGAGCCCGGATCGCTGCTGGAAGAAGGGAGCTGGCCTCCTCTGACTTGGAGACACCGGTTCCGTGGAGGAGGTGACAGCAGCAACAGCAAGGAAATGCGGGCAGCAGCTGAACGCTGAGCGTGAGACCACGATACACAAGAGGACAGCAAGGGGACAGTCGGCCAGCGGCAGAAACCTCAGCGCTAATCAACGCAGGTAAAGAGGGAAGACACGGCGGACCTCTCTGCTCACCCCGCCGCTCGGCTTTGCTCACCCCAACCGCTCACCTTAGCCCCAGGCTCTTGGAGGGGCAGGAGCGCGACAAAAGTCCCAGCAAGACCCATGTTGCTTCCCATTGGCTCTGCTTCGGTCACAATGCTTCCCATTGGCTCTGCTCCGGTGCCAATCCCTGTGCTAGGAGGGACGGGTTCTCTGATTGGTCAAGAGCCGGGAAGCCTGCGCTTCGCTAGCCCGGTGCGGAAGGTCCGCGGCGCGGCGGGGGCTGCGTGTCCCGCCCTCGGTCTCAGCGGGTGCCCCGGTAGTGAGACAGGGACAGGCACGGAAGAAAGGAGACTAGAGGAGTTCAAACGGCTTTTCTGGGATAATACGGGGGGAAAATTTGGTCTTCAGCGGAGAATGAGCGTCACAATTAGCAAATGACACTGGGGAGTGTCCAGTTGGATTTAAATTGAATTAAAAAGTCATTATAAGTATGTTCCAGGTCATGCATAAGTTATACTATAAAAATTAGTCTGTGCTCATCTGAAATTAAAAGTTAACTGGGCCTCCTGCATTTTGGAAATGGATTTTGTCACCCCTGCTCCCAGGGGACAGCCTGCGGGACTGGGAAATGTTTCCTGTTGTCACGAGGTGGGTGGGAGGCTACTGGCGCCCTGTGGGTGGCGGCTGAGCACCCTGCAGCGCGCTGGTCACCCCCTCCTGCCCAGAGGGACCTGGTGCCTCCCCGGAGCTTTCCCACTGGAGCTATGACGGCAATTGCCAAGCGGGGATTCCTGGATGACCTAAGCGGCACCAAATTTGCTGTGAATTCTGCCCGCCGTCACTAGCTAAGGAGGTCCAGCGCAATGAGGACCCCCGGGCCTCAGCCGTTAACCTCACGGGGAATGGGATCTGCAGTGTCATGACTTGAGTTCCAACTTGGAAAGGCCCAGAGGAAGTCAATGAGAATCTTTGAACTGAGTTTTGGCATCCACACCCCGCCAGGCCAAGTGTGACCCGCTGATGTGCGCCGGAGAAAGGAAAACATTAAACGGAACATTTTTTTTACATTGTGCTTTTTCTATTTGTTGTCGAAATCTCCAAGAGACGGTTGTGGAGATGATTCACCCGTGCTGGGGAACGTGCCCCGGCTTCTCCCTCCTGCGTTCATCACAAGCCCCTGTCGTCAGCACTCAGCGGATGTGCTCAGCCTTGTCCGGGCCGGGCTGGCCAGCGGAGGGGGCAGGAGGGGGCATGAAGAGAGGCGGGCCCTCCCTTGGCACCCAAAGCACCTGGCCAGCTTTACCACGCAGGAGAACAGGGAAGCCGACCTTTCAGGCCAGGTCAGAGTCTCTCTCTCAAGGAGGCTCGAGAAGTAACTTATCCCGTCTCCCATCAGGCCCGCTCATGTTGCCCGGATTTCACAATCGGCAAAAGCCTAAGCCTCGTGTTGTAACCAGGCCTGCAGCATCAGGGATTGTGGCCACAGCATTTCAAAGTGACAGAGCCATCCCTGGTTTGCTGAAGGAACTTTTATTAGTTTGGGTTGAGTTTTTTTGTTGGTTTTTTTTTTTTTTTCATTATTATTATTTTGTTTTGTGTCAGGCTGTGTCTAAGGCGGGGAGGGATGGAGGGACACGGGTGGTGTGTGTGTGTGTGTGTGTGTGTGTGTGTGTGTTGCAGAGATGAAGCTTTAGTCTTTGAAGTTTAAGACCAGTTGTAAATTCCTTGAAGTTTGTCCTATTTCCTTTTATATTAGCATGTTAACAAGCTTTGGAAAACGGACAGAGCTTACAGGAAGGCACAGCTGGGTTGCTCCTGAGCGGGGCCTTAATTCAAACCAGAACCGGCCGCCGAGCGGGGCCTGGCTAGTGTTTACAGATGGAGCAGGAAGAGGCTGCGCGGAGATGAGGCGGTCACCCGCCGGTGCCTTCTCTAGCCCGGCCCCAGTTGGGATTAATTAAGAAAGGAAATGCCACAATGCCCCAAATTACTTCTCTGGGAGAAACCTTTGCACCAGATGAAGTCGAACAAAAAAAGTGGAAGAAGAAAAAAAAAAAAACCACGAAAGAAAACACCTCCCAGAAATGTGTTTCATGTGCATTTAGGTCTTTGTCAGAAAGGGCAAGCAAGGAAATAAGCTTCCGGTCCTGTGCGCTGGAGTCGTGTGACACTTTATAGGAACCCAGGAAGGAGAGGGCACTGGGTACCAGTGATGCTGTCCCACCGGAAAGCCGAGAAAAGACTGCTGTCCCACAAGACATCCTCAGCCATCAAAGGCACCCCGAGAGGCAAGTGTCACAGTGCGGAAATTTTCCACCTACCACAAATCCCACCCTCTGACACGCAAGGGGGCTGCAAAGGACAGCGTGGCCTCACTCCCTGCCTCGGCAGATAGGTAAAAGATAAGCCACAAGTGGCACACAGTCATCCTAGTGCTCTGGGAGGCTGAGGCAGAAGGATCACAGGTCGAAGCCCCATGTGGACAATTTAGTGGCTGAGAGAGACCCTGTCTCAAAATCATCATCACCATCATCATCATACAGGTGCTGGGGACGTAACTCAGTGTGAAAGCCCTAGACTATGTGCTCAGTACCACAAACAAGGAGAAGAGGAAGAGGAGGAGGAAGAAGGAGAAGAGGAGGAGGAAGAAGAGGAGGTAAAAGGCAGAGTGTAAGTGAGGCCCACAGCGTGCTTCCGAAAGAACTTCTCGGGGTTTGACAGCCAGTCTGCTCCACTCGGCTGTCTTTGGCTCCACTCAGCTTTCTCTTGGTCCCAGGATCCCCTCTCCCAGGCATCGGGTCACACAGGAGAAAGGTCCCCGGCCCTCCCAGCAGCCACCTGTCCACCCACCCCAGCACGGCTTCTGTCTCGCTGCTCCTCGTCCTCCAAGAGTGAATCGTGTTCAGCGTACCCCACCACATCAGAAAGGGCTCCAGGCAACCCGGTTGATTTTTATTTTGAAGGGATTTCTGGTAAAATAAATAGGAAAATGTAAACACTGATGACGAACATATACTTTCCATACGGAGCAGCCTTAGCCAACCATATGTTGTGTCTCACGAACCCAGGGACTTTTTGATTGTTAGCAAGATTCCACATGCACCTGGTTATGGGGCTGAAATATTCCACCGGAAATATAAACAGCGGCAGCAGAGAGTCAAGCTCATTGGAACCATCTTGTTGAGCTGCAACCTTGTTTTCAGGGGGGGACTTGGGACCAGAAATAATCACATGACATATGTCAAAGGCCTCTGGCTAGCTGCTGCCCTAGTGGCAGCCTTGACTTGAAGCTTTGGGGACAAGTGGCTTGGGCACCTAGGGCTAACACCTCTCGACTGAGCTGGGACCTTTGTTTACTACCTGGGTGACAAGTGACCTTCCCTCTCTGGGTCCCTCATGTGGTGATGACATAACCTACTTGGAAGGATTCTTTTGAGGACAGGTGAGGACATGTATGGGAATCCTTCCCAACTCAGCGCAGGATATGGCAGTCACCACAAGGCAAACCACTCAGGAGAGGAATGGAGTCCACAGATGCTGATCAAAATCAAACTTTTTAGGCTAGACATGCTGGCGACACCTGTAATCCCAGCACTCAGGAAGCTGAGGCAGGAGGATCGAAAGTTTGAGGCTAGCCTGGGCTACAAAGTGAGCTGAGAACTGGTCTGCACTACATAGTGAGACCCTGCTTCAAACAAATAAACAACAAACAAACAAAATCTAACTTTCTGGAAATAATACCAGCTCCAGGTGTTCAGAAACCTACAGGTGATTATAGTTTTCCCACATTGTTGTCCCACGTTGTGAATCAAGGGAAGTCAACACAAGACCTGCTTAGGCAAAATGATGTTGACCCAGATGGTAAGACTTTGTTTGCCTCCTGCTGCCACTCAGGGAGCTACTTTTGCTCTGTGTATGCACGTGTGTTGTGTGTGTGATATTTTTATTGTAACTTTGCATTGTGAGAGCCGGGCGTGGTGGCGCACGCCTGTAATCCCAGCACTCAGGAGGCTGAGGCAGGAGGATCGTTGCAAGTTAGAGATCAGCCTGGGCTACAAAGTGAGCTCAAGGCCAGCCTGAACTGCATAACGAGACTCTGTCTCAAAGGCAAACAAACAAACAAACAACCAAAAAACTTTGCATTGTGAAAGTCTTGGGAATGTATAGTAGAAAATTCAAAATTGTATAGAAGTACAAAAGATTCCCCACGACAAGCTGTTTTATGCCAAACCCTTATGATAACATGTACGGGGGGAGACAAGCATCTTTTCGATCTCTATCCACACTTACCCAACTGTTTACAGAAATGGGATCGCTGTTTTTGCTCCATCAAACATCTTGAGCAACCTTCACAGTCAACCATAACTTCGACCTTATTTTTAATAGACTCTTATTTGTTAGAACTGTTTTTGATTTGCAGAAAGTACGCAGAGTTCCCATGTACCCCACACCCAATTTCTACTGCTATTTACAACCCACGTTAGCGTAGTGCATTCGCTGTAGTGAAGGAAGGGATGCCGTGTGTCGCTAACCAGAGTCAGGTCTCCTTCCCACCCCCTAGTGCTTACCTGGGGCCCTGTCTTCCGGGGAGCCATCCGGGTCCCACTTTTTGAGGACCTGGGCAGAGTAGATGGGGCTGAGGCGTGTGCCATAGGACGCTCCTGTGCTGGCATTAGCTCCTGTGTTGCATGTGCTGAAACTGGTTGTAGATGAGGGAGGAAAGCTACACAGGCGACCTTCTTGTCACCTCACACCAGGACTATGTGCTGTTTGCGTGACTCATCACAGTGCATACAGACCTAGCCCTCTCTCACCTGGCTAGGGGTGCCTGATTTTTTCTCTCTCTCTTTTTGCTGCAGTACAGTGGCATGATCAGCTATATCTTCGGCTCTTTTTATTTTTTATTTTAAGACAGGCTGTCTCTCGGTTGCACAGGCTGGCCTCTAATTTGTGATCCTCCTGCCCCTGCCTCCCAGAGCGCTGGGCTCACAGGCTTGTGCTGCCACCCTGCCTAATTTTTAAACAACCACATGGTGTTCCATTGTTGGGAAGTATAATCGCTTTTTAACCAATTACGGTTAATGAAGGTCATTTTTTTCAAGTATCAGAAGCCACATGAAAGCGCACACCAAGTCCCCCACCTTTGCTCAGCGTGTATTTCTGTGTATTTCTGCGCTGTGATTCCTGAAAAGGGATCGCTCAGTTTGCAGTGCAAGCTTATTTTAAATTTGCGCAGGTCCTGCCAAATTCCATCCGAAAAGTCGGCCCAGCCAGCGTCCCTCACACAGGCGCCAGCCCCAGGCCCCTCGTCACTGCCAGCAGCAGTGTCACTGTCCCTCTCATCCTGGCCAGTGTCTCAGAGGGGAGTAAGTGCATCAAACCAGGTGACATTGCTGCTGAGCCTTTTCACTTGTTCTACTGAGGTTGGTGCCCAAAGTTTAATTTCAGAAAAGATTAAGCTGTTGGGGAGAGTCCCAGAAGAAAAGGTGCTTAGTGCTAAAGTACCTGGAAGTTGGAAAAAGGACGCAGGAATCAGAATCAAACTGCATTCTACCCTAAGAGCATCCGAGGGTCAAATCTTTATTCTGAGATTTCTTCGATTCTCATAGGGACATGTGTGTCCCGTGCGGAGCATGCTCGTGCGTCCTTCCTCGAGGGCTCTGGCCCCATCCCGCCTTCACCTTGGGGATTCCTTCTCCCGTAAAGCGTGGTGTCTGGAACCCTGGCCCATTCCTGGTGCAGAGGGACCTGGTTCTCCGCGTGTGCGGCCTCCATTCAGCTCTAAAATCTATACAAATCACAGGGAACCAGTCCTTTCAAAAGGGAAGATTTGACAACTATTTACACGCTGACGGAGAGCCAAGCTCTATCCTCCTTTAAATGTTTACATGGGCTCGACAGCTGCTCTACAGCACCGGGAACCGGGCACCCCGCGGGGCCCAGCTCCAACACCCCTCCTCCCCAGCATCTGACACGTGCCACTGAGGGGTAGGATTCCGATCTCTGCGGCGCCCCCAGCCCAGGCCACTGGCGTCTCTGTCTTGCGCATTGTGGTGCAGACTACCACAGCAGCCGGCCCTCCACGACCTCTCCACCCAACCTGTGACCGCGCTCTGCCCAGCCCTTTCTGAATACTGTGGACTTCGGTGGCTTCCGTTCCTTGTTTGTTTGATTCCTGTTTGCGTCCTGTTCATCTCATCCACTTCTTTGCCCTTCTATATTCCAGCCAGGGAGCACGCTTAGTTCCTGGACGTGCAAAGCCGACGCTTCCGCACCCTGGCACGTGTCCTCTATGTGGCTCTAAGGGGTGCAGCTAGGGAGCACCTCTCCTCCCGGAAACTTTCCTCTGTGCTCCCAGATGCCTCCGACCCCTGGACCCTTCGCCCTTCTGAGCAGTCCGCATCATCCGGTCCGGGAACCAGGCTGATGTTGCCCATTGCCCAGGGACAGTTGCTAGGCAACTTGAGACAGCTGGAAGTTATCAAAGCTCTGAGGTTAGAAGATCCAACTTTGGGGCTAGAATTGGGCATGGCTACTACCAAGGCACTTTTTTTTTTAGTTCTCTGAACTTCAGTTTCCTCATCTTCCAAATGAGAATAAACTTTTCCTCACAGGATTGCAAATATTAAATTGGGGGAGAGTTTCCCACTTTTTAAAAAAAAAATTAAGTGTTGTCTTCAACTGAAAAACTAACAGTCTACTTACATTTCTCCCCCAAACCACAAACCTGGTAGTTACTGAGTCTCTAGGCAGCATATTCAAAGCTGAGAAGATTAAAAATTTTAAAACAAATAAAACAAGTCCTCACTTCCAATGAAGGGAGCCCTGCTACATACAGACTGATCTATACCAGTGATACCGCTTGACTCCAGGAGGCTGGAACACATCCTCAGCAACCCCACTTGGAACAGTTACTTCAAGTAGCCCTTTTCCAGTTTCCAACTTCTGAATACAGATAATATTTTGGTAATTCTATTTCAGAAAACTTTTTGCACGTTGTTTCATTTACAATGCCAATTTTAAAAGCTCACTAAACTTAACCGGACAGTAAACTACGCAGAAATCACTTTACAAAAAGAAGGAAAGCTCAAAATGTCAACTTCCCACAGAGAAGCCACAGTTCCGTTTTACTCAGAGTAAAGAAAAAGAGCAATTTTTGCTCAGACTAGAAGAAATTCAGCCATTGGTTTGGAATCTGTAACTCAAACTACGCATGCAATAAGGACAATGTTATGCTAATACAATGGTTCTGCTGCCGCATTAGTGTATTGTTTGTGTAATAGTAACAATTATAACAACTGGGGATTTAGCTCAGCGGCACAGCGCCTGCCTGGCAAGCGCAAGGTCATGAGTTCGATTCCTGGTACCAGAGAAAAACCAAAAAAACAAAACAAAACATAACCATTATAAACAGAGCAGTGCAAGTAGTATTTGGAACAGTCCTTGTAGTGTTACAGTGTCAGGCACATTTCACTTCTCTTCACACCGCTGGTTCTCCTTGCGTACCTGGGCTTCCTCCTCTTCAGTGAAATCATTTTTGATATTAACGGTATTGCGAATCTTCTCAGGAGTTTTCCCCTTGATCCTGTTGGCAACAGTCTTGCATGTAACATCAAGCAAACCTTTGATGTCTAGGTAGTTTGCTGCCAGAATAAGTTCAGAAAGGGTTCCTGGGTCCACTTGCAGGAATTCTTGGTCCCAAACAGGGATATCATCTGTTTGCTTTTCTTTGCTCTCATCATCCTCAGGAGGAGGAGGGTCACCCTTGAGGTGGGTACACCACTGAATGACCTTCTTGTTTTGTTTTGTTTTCTTCCGGTACCAGGAATCGAACTCATGACCTTGCGCTTGCCAGGCAGGCGCTGTGCCTCTGAGCTAAATCCCCAGCCCCTGAATGACCTTCTTTAATACTGCTGCATTAACATTCGGGAGAGGACCTGGGTCATCACCTCCTCCACCATCCATTCCCAAACCTTCCAACCTGGTCTTGATTGTCACAGGTTGTTTGGCAGTGTCCACAGCACCTTCAAATACCTCTCCATCAGAACTGGGCAACTTCACTGAAGGCATCCATTGCTGCCATCTTCCGGAGCAGTTTTAGAAATTCTCTTCACATCTTTGAAAAGGTATAATCAGAAATACGGGCCTGTTGCTGCCAACCCCCACTTTTTAAATTGACAATTGTATTATAACTGCAGGCTCCAGAGCGATCGCAGAAATATTGCACACGCGTCCCTCGAATGCTTTGCCCACTTGCCCCCAGTGGGCACATTTCACAGAATTTTAGTACCATATTCAACCTGAATACTGACAGAGATACAATTCAGAACCCATTAAGTTGCTATTTTTTCCAGATGTTTATTTTAAAATAGGCAATTTCTTTTACAGCCTTGCTGCATGTTCCAGAAGGAGGACTCATTCCAGAATATCCCCACAGCTCAGGCTGGGCCAAGCACCTATTTATAGTATTTAGCTGCCAGCGCCACCCCCGATTCTGCGCAGCCCATGACCCACGACTCAGGCCAATCAAATCAGAGCGGTTTACTTTGTGGACTCATGATTGGCCAGAGATGTGCTTGTGGCTCAAGCAGAGCCAATCAGAGTCCTTCCCTGGGAAATGTAGGTGGCTGGATGGAAACGGTCAATGTGTGCCTGTCGGGGGCGAGTGGGCTGGGGACTGACCGTGGGGACCGTGGGGACCGTGAGGAGGAAGAGGCAGGCTGCTGTCGTGGGCCTGGCCCGTCGTACGCGGCGGATGTGGGAAATCTGCGCCTGCGTACTGGAGAGTGGTGGTGGGGGTGGTTAGGATTTGTTTTGCTGACCTGGGGGAGCGGAGACGACAAAGATTCCTTCCCGTGAACCATGCAATGGTGCGACCACTTTGCAAACATCAGCTTTACAGCTGAAACCCGCTGTCCCCTTGCTGTGACCCAAGATGGCCCTGGACCCTGTGGTCCTGAGAGCTGGCGGAGGCCGAGGGAGCTGGAGAAGCTGCACAGGGACCCAGCCGGCCGCCTCCACCCGCGACCGCGTCGTGCTCCCGGATGGGGCTGTTGTGCTCTCAGCCGATGACTGTCCCCAGGGCGCCCCCAGTGTCCGGACATGTTTGGTTGTCAGCGGGAAGGCGGTGCCGTGACGTCACCAGGAAGCCCGGTGTGGGGCGTCCTGGTAGCCTTGGGTGAGGCACGGGCCAAGCGTGACCTCGGCACACCGGATACATACGAGCCGTTCCCCCAGCTGTGTGAGGTGGACGCTTCCGGGAGGCCGGCGCTGGGTCGGGTAGAAGCTGGAGATGGTGAAGGCAGCAGGACAGGGGCTGCTCAGGCCGGGGCTCCCTGAGAAGCAAGGCTGAGACCCCCTTGTAAATAACAGCAGCCACCCGCGACACACGAGCCTTGGAAGACTGCCGTTCATCCACAGGTATGGGCAGGCGCCTGCTCTCAGTGAAGCTCTGTTCCACCTAAAGATCTCAGGTTGGGTGTGACGGTGCATGCCTGTGAGCCCAGCACTGGGGAGGCTGAGGCAGGAGGATGGTTGCAAGTCGGAGACCAGCCAAACAGAGTTCAAGGCCAGCCTGAAGGACATAGCGAAATCCTGTCTCAAAAAGACCAAAACATAGAAGAGGATCTTGCCTTGAAAATGATTAGTGAGGTCTCCCGGCCTGAGAGTCTTGACAGTGTTGTGGCAGAGGGAAGCCGGGTGAAATGAACAGCAGGGGAGGCAGGGCGGCCAGCACAGCTCTCTCTTGGGAGGTGACAGGAACAGAGACCTGAAGACAGGATGGCAGTGGGTGTTCAGGGTAGAGTTTTCCAGGCAGAGAAGGGGTGGTGCAAAGGCCCTGGGGCAGGCAGGGCAGTGCAGTCAGTGGGAGTGATGGGGCAGGAAGGGCACGGGTGGGAAAGACAGGAAGGAGGGGAGACCAGGGTCTGGGGCGCTGCTGGGGTTCCCCAGCTTTTCCTCTGTGTGAGATGGGAGCCACAGGAAGTGGGAGACACAGCATTCAGGAGCACTCCTCCAGCTGTGTGCACAACAGCCTGGCTCACAGTCCGGCGAGGGCATAGCCGAGGGACCAGGGGAGGCCACTGAGGACGCCCGGGAGAGGGCAGTGGCTCTGAGCAGCAGAGTAAGGAGCGAGTGAGCAGTGATGGGATTCTGGCCGTGGGCCTCAGGAGACCCGGCAGGATTTGCTGAGGGTGCGCAGACTGAGAGTGAGACTTCTCGTTGTTGCTAAGAAATACAAGGGCAGCATCTGTGCTGTTCACTCATGTACTACCAACACGTAGTGCACGAGCTGAGACATCGTGACCCAGAAAATATCCTATGAATGTCTCTCCTCTTCCCTCCTCCTCCCTCCCTTTTGCTGCATGGACGGTGGATGTGATAGTTGGAGCTGCAATAGTCTTTTAGGGTCATGAGGTACCATAGTTCAGAACTACATACTAGGAGTGGTAAAGCAGAAAGACAGATGGAGCCAGAACCCCTAATTAGCAAGGAGCTTCTGACCTTGCCTTGGACTAGTTATTTTCAGATTTCTTTGACCCAAGGAGAAATACTTATTTCCTTCAAGTTATTTTATCAAGTTTTTGTTCCCAGCAGTTGAGTTCAACTCTCAACGGATGTAATGCTATGTATAGTTTTATTTTATGGTAAACAAAGTTGAAATGGAGTCATGTCAAAATAGAAGTCATTACTTGCCTTTTGGGACCTCATTTCCTCCTCTGTGACAATCAAATCATAGGGAGGCTATCCCACAAGGCAGGAGGAGGTCATCAAGGTTTTGAGGTCATCGAGGTTGTGTCGACAGAGTAGCAGGCCACCAAGAGAACTCGACTGGTATTTCCTTCTCTTTCTTTCCCTGAAATAAAATAAGAGTTTTAGAGCCACGGGCATCTGAAGGCATCATGCATTTACAGACTGGATAATACGAGGTGCTCTGCAGCAATGCTTCCCAGACTTTTTGTCATTATTACCTCCTGTTACAGCTGTGTCCAGATGTCCCCACAAAGTCTCATGCGCTCACAGGTGGGGCTTTTCAGAGCTGCCTGGATCTAGGATGTGTGATGCTGGGATTAAGGGTGTGTGGCCCGAAATTAGTCCACTGATTGGAATCAGCATAGTTCTGGGAGTGGCGGAATAGGTTTACTGAAGACAGAAGCTCCACCCTAGGTGTGGCTGGCCCCACCCAAAAGGCTTGTAGCCCGGGTGGGATACAGAGGGAGAGAGGGAAGGCAGGTGCCTGCTGTGCTGTCTTCTGCCTGCCCTGCTGTGGACTGTCCGTCCTCATCGATGTCCCTCTGCCATGCCACCCTGCCTTGGAGCCAGCCAGCTATGGACTGAAGCCTCTACAAACTGTGAGCTAAATAAACTTTTCCTCTTCTGACTTGTGGGTGCTGGGTATTTTGTCTCAGCAATGAAAATGTAACTAAGACACCCCCTAAGAGCCCCCATTTTTGTTTTTCTTTTCTCTGGTGCTAGAGATCGAACCCAGGACCCCAGGCATGCTAGGTAAGTGCTCTACTGCTAAACTACCTCCCCAGCCACCTTTTTAGTTTTTCATCTTGAGACAAGTCTCAAAGTGCCCAGGCTGGCCTCAAACCTGTGCCACTGAGACTTGAACTTCTGAATTTTTTGCCACAAAGTTTCCTTTCTTTCCCTTCGTTTAATATTATGATTAAAAATGCAAAAGCCGCTCTTCACCCTGAACTGCGCAGAACCAGCAGGCGGCCATAGTTTGCCAACCCAACAGCACGTCATTCCATCCAGGTGGGGCACAGTGTGTGACACATACGTCATTTAAATCTTTCCAGTAGCCACAACAAAATGAATAAGAAACAGGTGAAACTAATTTTATTAATTTATTTTCTTCATCCCAGTATGGACAAAATATTTCTATTTCAAAAAGTAATCATTATTAAAGCCTACAAATGAGTCCCTTTACTTATGATGGGTGAGAATTCCCTATTCTCCCATCGCTGGGACAAAAGATCCAACACCCGGAACTTCAAGCGAGAGGTTTATTTTAGCTCATGGATTCAGTGGGTTCAGTCCATGGTCCATGGGGTCCAAGGCAGGAAAGGTCTGGCAGAGGGAAGCCGCTCACCTCATGGCAGGCCAGAAGTAGAAAGAAGGGAGCAGCAAGGGACAAGAACATACCCGTCCAGGTCACACTCCCTGCGGCGCACCTCCAACCAGGTCCTGCCTTCTAACAACGCCTTCAGCACCCTTGTGGCCCAATCACCTTTCAAAAGTGCCACCTCTGAACGTAAGACTTTGAGGGGACCTTTTAGCTCTGAGCCATGACACTTGGGCTCTGTATTCACACGTGGCTGTTAGGCGCCTGAGATGCTGAGCTTCACTTTGCGCAGGCTGGCAGCTTCCGCTGCGGACCGCAAGCTGGTAACACAGCTGAGCCGGCCCACCTTCCTCTGTGTCTTTTGTCCTCAGGGCTCTTTGAATGAGTGACTCGGGGACCTCTCTGCTCACTCAGCACCGAGCAGCACCCTGGTTGGGTCCAGCAGGACCTGAAGCATCCCGAAAGGCCGGTAACCTCCACGAGTCCGACGGGATTGCCCGTCCACTCATTCATTCATTCACTGACAAGTCCATGCAGGGTGAGAGGCTCGGCAGGGACAAGGCCGCTCCTTAGTGTGCTGGCTGCCAGCAGAGCGCACTTCCGTCTTTAGGCGACCTCGGGCGACACCTGGGACGTTCTTGGCTGTCATAACCGGAAGCAGAGGTCTCAAGGGGGGACGGGGACATCCTGACTGCTGTGTGCTCTCTGTTGTGAATGAAGTGCAGAGACTTGGAAGAAAAAGGACCTTGCTGGAAGCAGCGGGAGCCACTGGTGCTGTGCAGAGAGGTTCGGGGGAGCCGTGTGTGCCAACCCGAGCACCAGCAGAGAGCTTCTGCCTGGGAGGGGGCAGGGGCCAGACAGCAGGGGAGGAACGGGAGAGGGAGGTGGAGGCAGCAATCACGGAGTCGGGTCCTGGAGGCACAGAGTTAAAAGCTTCCCTCTCTGTCCAGGGCAGTCGTGAGCCACAGAAGGGTCTGAAGCAGAGGAGCGATAGGACCCGAGAGAGCCTCTTAGGAATCCAGGCCAGGCGGTCATTCAGCACCTTTTAAAGAACTCAGCGTGGGCAGCAGGGGCCACAAACCTGCAGCCTCTGAGCCCGTTCTACCTGTTTTGCTGCTGCTGTTACTTGGGGTCTAGATACGGTGTGTAGAAACGTCCACTTGATGCTTTTGGCGATACATGAGCCCGTGTTGCCCTGGCTGCCGCGTCTGACCCTGCCTGGCCCCTGACACTGGGCTCCCAACAGGACTGGGACCTCAGCGGGCTCCACTGGCCCTTTCTGGGGACCCAGAGCCTCTGGCCCAGCCCCCACAGCCCCCGCAGCCTGGCTGGGCGGGTTGCTAAATCATCCTGGCTCCCCCAGACCCGGCCCCAAGAACAAAAGCCCCAAACCATTTCCAGTAATGCAATTTCATGCTCCAGGTCTGTCACCACCCTCCGAGCCTTTTGATTCCAAAAGGAGCGTGTTCAGGGGAAAGACAAAACAAAGTTCGGCATTTCTGTTTAGTTCCAGTAAGAGCTTTGAAAAGTTCCAGCCCTCCTTCTGACAAGGGCGCTTCCTTTGTGAGCTGCAGCCGCCAGACCTAACGGGGCCGTTTTCCTCTCTTAAAAATCAGTTTCCTTCGCTGAGAACATTTTTTTTTAAATGGCGAATCCTCCCGCCGTCCCCTTCCTTATCTCTTCTTCCCACCTGGCTTCTGACGCTGGGCAGCATGGCTCCCCCTGCACCGTGTTCGTCCAGGTGGTGAGAGGACCTGCCCAGCGTCAGGGACGGAGGAGACGTGTGCTGGGCTGGACCTGCGCCCCTAAAACCCAGAGGCTTTGTGGGCTGTATAGTGATGTCCACGGCGGCAGGGAGGGGAGCAGTCATGTGGAGGAGGCATTGCTACAAATGCTGTGAGGATGTTTGTGCCTTGGGGCCTTTGCACATGCCACTCTGCTGTCCCTTGTCATGCATTTGGCTCTGCCTCACCTTCCCAAGTGTAGCTTCAAGGACGTCTCCTCCAATAGTCCTGCTGACCTCCAGCCAGAATCAGGCCCCTTTTTGAGAACCAAGCCTCCCCTGCTACTTCTCACTGTAAAACCCATCAAAGTGGGGTGCAAGGTCCTGGATGCAGGGGTGGCCTCTCTGGGCCAAGAGCTCGACCTGTCTGCCTCACTACCTTCACCCAGGAAAATAATAACCAAGCCCACGCCAGGCTCTGCTGACATCCTTAGGTGCCAGAGGGAGAGGGTGTAGCTGGGGCTCGGCAGGTTGAGGGGCTGCAGCTCAGCCTTGGATCCTCTGCCCCCATCTCTGTCCCAGCCGCACCCTCCAGCTGGAGGAACACCTCCAACATGCCACCCGTCCATTAACACCGAGCGTTGTATGCCTTCTTCCCCTGGGAGATGACTGTAGACATATCTCCACAAGAACCCAGATCAATGCACGAGTCATACAACAATGTCTTTCCTCAGAGTATGAACTGGGAGACTTGAAGGTTTCCTGTGGAGCTGGGCATGCAGGTGCACACCTGCAGTCTTGACACTTTGGGAGGCTGAGGCAGGAGATCAAAGGTTTGAGCCCAGCCTGGACAAGGGAGCAACTTAGTGAGACTCTATCTCAAACAATAAAAAAGGGCTCGGAATGTAGCTCAGAGAGAAGGTGCTCCCTGCCATCCTTGGCGTTGCAAGGACAAACTGAAGAAATACGTGTGGAAATATGCCCAGCCCGATGCTGGGATGCTGGGGTGGAGGAGGGGGGGTGCCCAGCTTTTCCTGGGAAGGGGTGGGAGTAAGTGAGCTGTCCGGAAGTTGGGGGTGCATCTAAGGCACAGGATGGTGGCCACCTGGGTGACGTCCCTTGGGGAAGTGGGGTGTTGGGTGCAAGGAGGAGCCCCCAGTCTTCCAACACACACGTCCCTGTCCCCCACCCCAGCCAGCACAACGAGGAGGAAGAGAGCCACCTCGACGCACGGCTCCCTCCACTGGGCTGCGCTGTCCCCTTCGCTCCGCGCTGCAGAACTGGCCTCTCCAACAGGGTGGATGGAAAGTCCTCTGCGGGAGCCCCACCTGCCACAGCAGAGCGACAGCCGGGGAACCAAAAAGCTAAGGAAAAAAGTCAGGCCGTGTGTGCTGATGAGTCCTCCAGAGGCTGGGAAGGAATGGTGTGATAGGGATGGCGGGGGACCAGTGGCAGGGGAGGTGCCAGTGAGACACCGTCTGACCTGTGCTGGGCAGCAGGGTGCTTGCTGACCTGGGGCCCCCTGTGTCCTCCAAAGCCTCCGCAAAGTAACTTGTTCAGTTTCACAGCCAACTGAGGAGCCTGTGCTAGCCGTATGTACAGGAGAGACAGCCGTAGAACGGGAAGCAGCTTGCCTCAGGTCCCTGAGCTGGTAAGTGGTAGAGATAGGATTTGAACACAGGTCCATGTGCATAACCACTGTATCACACTGGCCCAAGGGGGCAGGCCTCCAGCCCATGGCTTGGCAGGTGCAAAGGCCCTGCACACCCTGGTGGCTGGGGCCTCCTCCACCACAGTCCACTCAGTATTCCGACCAAAGCAGGCAAATCCTCCTCTTGAATCTGAAGGCAGCCCGTGCCCCTGCCCAGGAAGACCCGGCCCCTGGGCACCACACAATGGGAGGACCCCCTCATTACAATGGTGAACTGTAGCTGGAGAGGGGACGCAGCCTCCCTGGGAGCTACAACCCTGCGATTGCCATGGAAGCACTGACAGGCCTGCTTCCGTCTCCAGCATCCTATCACCACAGCAGCCTTGGGAAGCAGAGTTCTCTGCAGGGGCAGAAACCAAAATGGGATTACAGAGCAAACTGGATCTGAGCAGCACACTTCGGGTGTCACTGCCTCCCATCGCCCTCAGATGGGACGAGCTCAGGGTTCTGCAGCACAGAGCTGTACATTTCATTATGTCTCACAGTGGCCCCATAATGGAAAGGAAGAAGAGCGCTACATGTGAGGAGCTTGAATCACCCTTCAGCCACGCGCACGGTCCCTGCAAAGCTTACCTTCCTCAGAAGCAGAGGCTGGTGCCAGAAGAGGCTGGGGGCTGACTTAGACACCTGTGTGTGAGTGCGTGTGCGCGCACACGTGTTCAGATGGTGAGGGTGTGCCCGAGTACATGGCTGTGTATGTGTGCGTGTGAGTGTGCATGTCCGAGTTGCACGTGGCGGGTGCCTGTGTGTGCATGTGCGAGTCTGCCGGTGTGTATGAAGTGCCCAAGTGAGTGTGAGAGTGTGTGTATGTGTGAGAGCGTGAGCACACTGCCAGGGTGAGGTGTGGGTCAATGCTCGTGTGGGAATGTGTGTGAGAATCGTGTATGGGTATGGCACAGAGCTGCTTTCATGCAGCGGCAGCTCCAGGTTATGAAGGAGCCGATTGTAACCCCACGGGCGAGCGGGCGGCCCCAGGACTGCGATTCCGAAGATGCATAGGAAGCGGGGGCGGGGGCCGTCCTCTCCGCAGAGGCCAGCCTAGGGTTCTCTATGTCCGCGAGACCACCGGTGACCTTAGGATCAGCCCTGCAGGAAGTGAAACGTTTTCTAAGCCACAGCTGACCTGATCGCTGGTGTTCTGCCTGCACCGTGTCTCCTCCAGGTGGGGAAGCAGGCTTTTCTGGAAAAGGGGCCAGGAGCCGGCTGCCGGTGATGCGCAGGGCTAGAATAAGCAAAGCCGTGCACCAGGCTGAAGCTAAAGGACGGCGGAGTCACGGGGTCAGGGGTCGCCAGACATCCACTGGGCACCTCCGGGGTGGAATGTGGTGCAAAAGGAAGCGGAATGTGTAATTCCTACCCGGAAAAGTGACAACAGCCTGAGAACGGAGCTACTGACCTAAGCTCCCTAGCACTTTCTCCTTGTCAGTGATGTGGGAATGTCGGCTCATGGGGCTCTTCCGGACCTTAACAGAAATATTCATGGGGGGGTGTGCATGTGAGCGTGTACATGCGAAGACACACACACACACACACACACACACACACACAGGTGTGCACTTACCCAGCACATGCCTGGCTTGCAACAAAGACTTCATAGGTAGGGATTATTAGTATTTCTCTAGACAACTATACCACTCCAAGCACCTGAAATTATGGAATTGGGGTGCTAGTCATTAGTTTTCACTCAAAGGCCTTTGCTAATAGAAACGACCCTCCAGGTGCCACCCCTGTCACATTGTGGATTCCAGCCTCAGCTTGAGGGTGTACCTGGACACCCCTTTCTGGGTGCTACCAGCTTGGGGAGCACAAGGGAGGCAGGTGCTGTTCCTAGGAGTGTGTTCGGGGGCGTCATGCAGGGCCCGCCTCCACGCCGGCCCATCCTCCGCGCAGCTGTCCGCTCCCTTACCTCTCCCGCTGCCTGGGCAGCCGCCCCGTCGGTCGGCCTCTCCCACCGCGCTGAGCAGGGAGATGGATCGCTTTTGATTTTTCCCTCTCTGCTGGCAAATAGGAGTTGTCAGCCCTCAACTCCGCAAACCGCTACGGGGATCATCGCAGGGAGGGAGACGTTGTCAGGGCAAAGGGCCCGTTGCCAAGGAGACCACAACCCCCACAGCCACTGATGGGATCCAGCTCTGGCCCCTCAAGAGCGGCCTGGCCTGTGGGGTCTTTCCTGGGTGATGAGGGCGTCAAAAGCACAGGCCAAATGTGTTGCAGGTGTGTTCGCCTCTTTCTGGCAGAGAGTGCTTTCCCATTACCCTGCAGAATTCTCTAACCCACCACCTCCTTTGCCAAACAAATCTCTTCGTGTGCCTGAAAGTCTAAAAATCACATTTAAATATTTGATTTGTTGCCATGGGCTGAGGAGAAAAACTCGGACTGCTGGATGCTGTGTGAGCTATTTGGAGAATGTCACCTCGCCGTCCCCACACGGCTACAGACATGCCTCTCCCTCCGGTGCCCTCTCCAGAGCGCAAGATAAATAAAGTGCGAAGCCGCTCCGAGCCCATGGGCTCGCGGCGGGGATTAAGGCACAGGGTTCGCCGGCCAGCCGCTGAGTGATCTGTTTTATCCAGATTGTGTCTGTTGATTTTACTTGCGGATTTTTTCCCCCCTAGTAAACATCACTACATGACAATTGTGTGTTTTCATGGCTTTCTGGAGAAATGAAAGACATCTGTAACCATAGGGATAAACTGGCCGATCTTTCAACATGTTTTTAAAGTATCAGGAACATTTCCAGGAGAAATGACACCCTGGTGCCGTGGAACCGCAGTATCCCGAAGAAGCCCTGGGCGTACACTCCCCAACTCCAAGACAGACCCAGGAAGAGACAAAGTGAAGGGGACCCCACTGTCTGTTCTGTCCCTCAGGCCTGGTGGCTCAATGAGGAGCTCCCACAACCCCCACTAAAGTCCCCCCCCCCCCCCCCCCCGCCTGGCCGGAGCACTGGGCATCGCTCAAAGCCCACCATGGAGGGGCAGCTACGTGGAAAATCCGTTCCTTTTCTTGTAGTTGTACTGAACGTGGCTGAAAGAATTTGTCTCCTTTCTTTCTTTCTGGCTTGATTTTTTTGAAGGTGAGTGAATCCAGTGCTCCAAGTGCCCTGGCTGAGCTAGATCCTGGGCTTTTATTTTTTATTTTGAGACAAGGTTTCACTAAGTCCGTAAGTTGCCCAGGCTGGGCTGAAACCTGCCATCCGGCTTCCTCAGCCTCCCAGAGCGCTGGGATCACAGGTGTGCACCAGCACACCCAGCTGTCCGCTCATCTTGACAACCCCCGGGGCCCGGTATGGGGCCCAACATGGGCGTGCGTGCCCAGGGCCACCGAGGGCAGGCAGCCGCGTGCTGGAAACGCAGCTCAGGAGAAACAGGCCAGGGCGGCCAGGCCCTGCAGGGGTGCAAACGGCACACAGAGGCGACTCCGGGGCGGTCCAGCACACAGCCCACCCTCCTCGCTGTGGGACCCGGTGTCTGGCTGGGCCAACGCAGCAGCATGGTCGCCAGGTCCTGATGTCACTTGGTGAGCCGCCTGCATTCCCTCTGACCTCTCCACACAGCTGGGAGCCCTCCTGGGAGAAGCCACTCCTCAATGCAGCGCCATTCCCACCAGCCCCACTCTCACCTTCCCCGATGTTAAAGCGTTAAACGCTGTACTTCCTTTCCCAGCTGCAGTTGCCAAGGGACAAGTGTGACTCCTGACGTGTAACCTGAAGTCTGCTGGCTCCCTTGACCTTCCTGCCCGGAATGGGGTTAAGATGTCTGGAGCAGAGGCAGCCATCTTGTGACCGTGAGGGAATCGCAGCAATAGCAGCTCTGAGTCACAAAACTAATATCAGAAACCATCTGCCTCCGGAGATAAATGTGTATTTTTATTTAAACCACTATAAGTTGTTGCCCAAAGCATGCCTAACTGAAATAGGTCTCCAAGATGAGTAAGCATTAACCAAGCAAAGAGTGGTAGAAAGAGTGTTCCAAGTAGAGGAAATGGCACATGCAAAGGCCCTGGGGTGAAAAATCCATTGTGAGAGCCAAGCATAGTGGCATGCACCTGTAATCAATCCTAGCACTCGGGAGGCTGAGGCAGGAGGATTGCCATGAGTTTGAGGCCAGCCTGGGCTACAGAGCCTGAAACCCTATCTCAAAAAAGAAAAGAGAAGAGAAGAGGAGAAGAGAGGAGAGAAGAGAAGAACAGAAAAGAAAAGAAAAAAAATCGATTGTGAGTTAGGTTTTGTGTATGGTGAAGCATAAAGATGAATGGGGAGGTAGAGGGACATGAGGTTGGGAAGCCAGCAGGTCTTTCAGGACACAGTGACTGGCTTTGACGTTATTTAAGGAGCATCTTAGAATCCAGACAGGTGCTAGGCAAAAGAGTGACACGAGATGAAGTCGCTCCTAGAAAGTGTCTCCAGCAGTTACAGCTTCTGGATCGGGCAAGGTCTGCACAGCTCAGAGGCCAATGAGAGGATCACAGAGCTGCGGAGGAAGCCTGGCTTGGAGCCTGGGGGTGGGGCCCCTGACACTGAGCAGCGTCTGGAGACATCTGGGTGTCACGAGTCGGAGGGGCATGCTCTGGCATCGAGGGATCGAAAGCCAGGGATCCAGCTCAGCGTCTGAGATCCAACAGGCAGCCGCCCCTCAACACAGAATTCTCTGGCCCCCAATGCCCGAAGAGTGCTGGAGTTGAAACCCCGAGTCAGTGTGTCTATCTCTCAGAAGCACCTGGACCTGCACTGGGAATGTGGGAGGAGTGAGAAGGCTGGAGGGACGGGACCGCATAGGAGGTGACGCTGTGAGTCGGCGTGGGACAGCCTGGACCTCAGACTTCCCGCATGACGCACCCAGTGCTGGGCTCGCATGTAGACATGTAGCTGGAGTATTCTAGGTCACGCTGGGCAGGTCTGTGCCACCTCGTCCTCACAGAGCAGGACCTCAATTGCCATTTGAGGGGTAATCAGAAAACACAGCGAAGGTCTAATATAGAAATCTTACTACTGATGGCCGTGGTGGTGCACGCCTGTAATCCCAGCAGTCAGGAGGCAGAGGCAGGAGGATCGTTGTGAGTTCGAGGTCAGCCTGGTGAGTTTAAGACCAGCCTATGGAGGAAGAACCCATCTCAAAACAAGCAAAAGTATTGTAATAAAAGACACTCAGCATAAATGATGGACTAAGGGTGTTGGAAGCAAGGAGGGGTATTTAAGGGGTTATTAATGATAGTGTGCCTTTTACTGTAACAAAATTGTTAAAAATTTAAAGATTCATATTTTTATTACACCTCACTGACCAATCATTTGTGGCAATTTCTGTCGATAAAAACGTTACAGTGTGTCCTCATCCACCTCATTCACCAGATCTGGCACCATGCGATTCTGGGTCTTCCCCGAGGTCAATATGACCAAGAAAGGTAAATGTTCTGAATCTGTTCAGGACATCGAGACAGACACCACCTGACAGTACAACTAAAACTCATGGACTACAGGACTCCAGAGCTGCTTCATGAAGTGACAAGGACCATGGAATAAGTACTTCAAAATCAGTGGGGAATATTGGGGCGGGCAGTTAACAGCAATATGTCTTTATTGCAGTTAATTTTTAAAATTTAAACATTCACTGTGTTTTTGTACATTGTAATTTCATTCTTTCTTTACCTTTATGTTTTACTAGTATGTATATTTGTCATGCATGTTTTTTGTTTATTTGTTTGTTTTGTTTTTCTTCCAGTACCGGGAATCGAACTCACGACCTTACACTTGCCAGGCAGGAGCTGTGCCGCTGAGCTACATCCCCAGCCCCTGTCATGTATAGTGATCACATTCATCATAGGGACTTTGGACCTGTACTTAATATATCGACCTTCTTCTTTTTTTCCCATTCCCTTCCACCCTTCAACCCTTCTTCCTCTCCCCATTTACAAAAACTTTGTTTCCATTTTCCCTCCTAGCCTTTTTTTCTTTTTCCTTTCTTCCATTTCCCCACCCCACACTTGCTCCTCTCCCATTTGAACACATTCTTCCTACTTCCAAATATCCATCCTCCGTTATGTTCCTTACTTACCCTTTGAGTTTCTCACACGAGAGAAACAATGTGATATTTAAACTTGTGTGTCCAGTTTATTTCACTTAACCTTATGGTCTTGAGCTGCACCCATTTTCCTACAAATGACTCAAGTTTATCCTTCTACATGCCAGAGCAGTACCCCATTGTACATCAATACCACATTTTCTTTATCCATTCATCTGTTAATGGGCATATGGGCTGTTTCCTAGATTTAGTTGTTATAAATTGTGCTGCTGTAAAGATGGGTATGCATATATCACTGTGGTATGATGTTTTTAACTCTGTCAGGAAGATACTAAGAAGGGAAATAGCTGCTTCAAATGGAACTTTCAGTTTTAGTTTTTGAGGAATCTCCACACGGATTTCCACAGTGGTTGCACCACTCTACACTCTCACCAGCAATGGAGAAGTGTTCCTTTTCCCCACAGCCCTGCCAACATTTGTTATTGGTTGATTTTTTTTTTTATGATAGCCATTCTTTCTGGAGTGAGATGGAATCTCAGTGTTGTTTTAATTTGTATTTGTTGAATAACCAGTGATATTGAGCACATTTTCATATATTTATTTGCTATTTGTACTTCTTCATCTGAGAAGTTTCTATTCATTTCAGATGTTTATTTTTGGGTTGCATCTGTAGATTGGGGGGGTCTAATGTTTTTTTGAGTTCTTTATATATTCTAGATATTAGTCCTTTGTCTGAGGAGTAGCTGGTAAAAAATTTTCCCCACTCTATGGGTTGTCTGTTCACTCTGTTGGTTTTTTATTTTTGCTGAGCAGAAGATTTTTAATTTAATGTAATCCCAGTTGTTGATTCTTTGTAACATTTCCAAGTTCTGGGATTACAGATTTGTGCCACCACACTGGACTGTATCTTCTATTCCATTGATCCTTAAGTCTGGTTTTTTGTGTGTGTTTTTTGGTTTGTTTGTTTGTTTTTGCTGGTACCATGCTTTTTTTGTTGTTGTTTTTTGTTTTTTTATGATGGTATCTTTGTAGTATAACTTGAAGTCTGGAATTGTGATGCCTCCTGCCTTGACTTTGTTGCCCAGAACTGTTTTTGCTATTCTCTTCTTGTTTCATATGAATTTTAGGATTGTTCTCTGTAGTTCTGTGAGATATGCTCTTGGTTGTCATGGGGTTTGTATTAAACCTGTATAGCAGTTTTAGTAGTATGGCTGTTTTCCCTACATTGGTTCTGGCTATCCAAGAACAAGGGGTATCTTTCCATCTTCTGATCTCTGATGTTTTTCAAAGTATTGTAGTTTTCAATGTATAGGTCTTTCACTTCATTGTTTACAATGATTCCTAAGTATTTCATTTTTCTTGATGCTATTGTGAAGGGTATTGTTTCCCTAGTTTTTCTTTCAGTGTGTTTGTTACTAGTGCACAGGAATGCTATTGATTTATAAGTATTGACTTTGTATCCTGCTATGCTGCTGAATTTGGTTATTAGTTCTAGGAATTTTGAGGATTTTCTATGTAGATCCCCAGAACTATCTTTTAGGTAGAGTATCATGTCTTCAGCAAATAATGATAATTTAACTTCTTCCTTTTTGATCCATATTCCTTTTATTTCTTTCTCTTGTCTAGTGGCTCTGGCTAATGTTTCTAGAACTATGTTAAACAGGAGTGGTGATACCGGACATCCTTGTCTTGTTCCTGATTTTAGAGTGAAAACTTTCTGTTTTTGACCTGTTAGTAAGATATTGACTCCTGGTTTGTCATGGGTGGTTTTCAAGATTGCAGTAAAGACCATCTATTCCAATTTTCTGTAGGATTTCTTTTTATAATGTTGGACTTTGTCAAATGCTTTTTCTGCATCTATTGAAATGATAATGTGTTTTTTGTCCTTGGTTCTGTTAATGTGGTGTACCACATTTATTGATTTGCATATGTTGAACCATCCCTGCAACCCTGAGAAGAAAGCGTACTTGGTCATGCTACATACTCTTCCCGATAATTTGCTGAATTCAGTTTGCTGGTATCTTATTGAAGATGTTTGTGTCTGTGTTCCTTGAGATTGGTATTATGGTTTGTGTTCAGATGTCCTCCAAAGCCTCATGCAGCTATGGGGAGCAGGTTTTTGGGAGGTGGCTGGATCTAGAGTGTGTGGTTGATTCATAGTGCAATGCTGGCATTAAGGGTGCTGGATTAAGTGTGGGTGATTGCTGCATCAGTCCACTGACTGGATTTGCACCGCCCTAATCCCAGTAGACTGGATATGATATAAGGGACAGAAAGATGTTTGTCTTGCTCTCTCTTGCTGCTTTTGCTGTTTTTTACTGCCAAGTATTATTGCCTCTCGGCCTTGGAGTCAGCTGATGACTGAAATCTTTACAAATTATGAGCTAAATAAACCTTTCCCCCCACTAACTTTATGTGTGGGATTGTTCAGGAGGATGTTATTTAATTTCCATGTATCTATGTAGTCTTTGTGGTTTCCTTTACCATTGATTTCCAATTTCCTTGCACTGCTATGATCTGATAATATGCATGGGATAATTTTCATTCACTTGCATTTACTTAAGCATATTCTATGAGCTAGTATGTGATCTATTTTG
>NW_004955445.1:2513847-2554547 GCF_000276665.1 Chinchilla lanigera
CAGACTCACAAGTAAACATGGAAAGCCAATTGGTTAATTTTAAATCCTGCTCAGAGCTGTTCTGTAGTATTCTCCACCAAGTTTCAGTCTACAAATTTCTTTTTCAGTTAAAAGTTTTTCTTGTATGCAGCGTACTGCTGGGTCTTGTGTTGTTGTTGTTGTTATTGTTGTTGTTTGTTAGTTTTTTGAGTCAGGGTCTCACTATTCAGTTCCAGTTGGCCTTGGACTCACTGTGTAGCCTAGGTTGGTCTCAAACCTTCAGCAATCCTCCTGCCTCAGCCTCCCAAATGCTGAGATTGCATGCAGGTGCATACCACCACACCTTGGATCTTGTTTCTTGATCCTCTCTGCCAATCTTCCTCTTTGACTGGAAAATTGAGACCATTCACATTGATAAGTACGGCTGACAGGTATTAATTTATCCTTGTTGTATTATTTTCCCATTGTTGGTTTCCTTCCTTTCCCATCTGTTTAATTGATTCTGTTGCCTGGAAGATTCATTCTGTTAGGATTCTTAGAACTGTTGTCTACATTGTGTCTTTCTAGAATATCCCTCAAAAAAATAGAACATCCCTCAGAACTTTCTGGAGTGCTAGTTTGGTGGTCATAAACTTCTTCAGATGTTCTTTATCATGGAAGTATCTTATTTCTCCATTGATTTTGAAAGATAATTTTGTGGGATACACCAATCTGGGTTGGAGATTGTTTTCTTTTAGGGCTTGAAATACTTCACTCCATGCTCTCCTTGACTGAAGAGTTTGAGTTGAAAGGTCTGCTATGACTTTGATGGGTTTTTCCTTTCTGTGATTTGTTCCTTTTCTCTAACAGCTTTTAATATTCTGTTTTTGTGCTGAATTTCTGGAATCTTGACTACTGTATGTCTTGGTGTAGTTTTTATCTGATAATGGCTATTTGGAGTTCTATATGTCTCACTTATTTATATCACAAGTTCTTTTTCCATGCTTAGAAAGTTTTCTGCTATTACTTCTATAAATGTGTTTTTTAATGCCCTCTGTGCTACTGTCTGATTCTTCATTGATTTCAATTAGTCTTATATTAGTCTTCTTTGCATCATACAGCAGCTGTTGGTTTGATTTTCTGTGGTCCCTTGCTATATTTAAGAGGTCTTTCATGTGGTGATTGCCAACCACAAGTCTGTCTCCTAGATCTGATAGTCTATCTTCACATTGGTTTACTCAGTACATTCAGTAACATTTTTATTCACCTGGATTTCTATTTGAGTCTGTTTTCTATGTTGGCCGTTTGTGGTCTCCATGTCTTTCCTAAATGCCTTTGTTTTTTAAAAATCTGTATCTACTCTAGATTCACTAGTCATTTCCTTCATTGTGGTCATCATCTCATTAATTATCTCTGTTTTGCTTTTGTCAAGAGACTTATTGATCTGTTTTGTTACTTTTGCTACCACCATTTCATAAAATTCAGCAGGGAGGTTTTTTTTAATTTCTTCCACCTTGATGCCCCCTTGATTTTCTTTGGGAGAGTCAGGGATTATTGGTTGTGTCTTGCTTCTGTTTTTCTTCTTTGTTTGTTTTCTGCCTTGTGGCTTATAAATTTCTTACGTTAAGTAGCTTTAATATTAGTATCAAGAACTCTTTACAAAATGACTACTTTTCAGCAATGTCTTCTAGGCATAGCTGGCTTTTGGCTTTTGAGTCTACACAAATTTTTTTGTTGTTGTTTTTCTCCAGTACCGGGAACTGAACTCACGACCTTGCGCTTGCCAGGCAGGCGCTTTGCTGCTGAGCTAAATCCCCAGCCCCCAAGTCTACCCAAATTTATTAGAGATGGAAGGTTGCTGCCTGCTTGGCTACCACCCAGTTCTTTGGTACTGGACTATAGTATTGTTTATGACCCCCCCCCAGACAATCTAAGTATTAATGTACAAGGAAGATCAACTGATCACAACAACTATGTATCTTGGCTAAAATAATACAATCAGCAATGACAATAGTATCAAGCACAGTCTAGAAAATGACTAAGTGTGGTAACTATTAATTTGCCAACTTTGGCATAAGTATAAGATTTACAGTCATATAACAAGATCTAAGACAAATCAGACAATTATATACAGTAAATGTCCATGCAATACAGTGATTTTACTTTCAGGGGAGATGATTTAAAAGGGATAAGAGGAAAAAAAGATAAATAAAAGAAGAGAATGTGATTAGAAGCAAGACTAAAGGACAAAGATTACTCAAGCCTCAGGAAACTGGTGAAGAAGACAGGAGGGAAAGAAAGGAGAAAAAAACAAAAACAACAACAACAACAACAAAAATTTAAAACAATGTTAATACAAAGGAGACCACTGGAGATTGGTCTGTCCTCTGAAGTGGAGGCCCCAGAGCTCAGACCCATCCTACCAGGTAGTCCAACAGGAATGAGGGGCCCCGGGGCATACTCTGCCTTCTCCCTCTGCCCAGACTGTCATCTCCATGGAGGAGCCCCAGGTAATCATGACTATGGAGGAGAAAGAAAACAGCCTGTTGCTAAACACAGGTGCAAGTCTCTTGGTCCTTCTTTTCAATCCTGGCCTTCCTTCCAGCCGTCACACCTCAGTGAAAAGAGTCACTGGTGAGGAGATAATACGCTATTTTTCACAACCCTTAGGCTGTAACTACTTGTTAGATCCTTCTTGTGTATCTCTGTCTTCCTGAGAAACCACTTTGAAGATACTACCATGTATTGCAGCAGCCATTGATATTTTCCTACTAATCTGTCCATAACTCTGTAATGTTTGTATTGTTCCTATGCTATTTCTTAAATGGATGTATGTTTACTATTATGTGTTTCCTACAACAACCATTGAGAATAGTTAGTGATTATTCAGTTGGCCACTCATGTATAGTTCTATTTATTTTCTTTAGAGCCACTTTGAAGATACCAAAGTATAGTACAACACCTCTTGATAATCTCCTACCTCTTTTGTCTCTAACTCACTATTATTTGTCTATTTGTTTTCCTGAGAAACTATCTTGTAGATAACAATATGTAAAACAACAACCATTGATAATTTCCTACCACTTTGTCTGTAATTTGGTAAGCCCCCCCATTACTATGTTATCCTTCTTTTACTCTTTAAAAAAAAATAAAAAAAAACAATGTTCACAATCACAGAAACAGCAAAAACAAAGAAAAGAAAAGAAAACTAAATAAACAACAAAAACCAAAAGCAAAGAAAAATGTTTCTCTGTGGTTTCAAGCCTGTGGCTATGGTGTGGGGTCTATAGTTCTGTGGCAGAGTCCAATTCAGGGAGTGACTCTGAACTGGCTGGTAGACAAAGGAAGTCACCAGAGCCCAGATCCATGCTAGATAATCCCAGCAGCCTGCAGAAGGATTAGGACAGGGTGCCAATTCTGGTCCTTTCAAATCCACAGAAGTTCAGGCTGACCCTGGCCTCTCACTGGAGCATTGGAGCCTGCATTGTTCAGCCTACAACACTCTGGGTGTCTCTTGCCAGCCTAACCATGGCCCACTGGCCCTGGATATCTGTCACTGTCCCTCACCCAGTCATGGTGGGATTTCAACATTAGGAGCCCTGAGATGAAGCCAACCCATGGCTGCTCTGAGTCTTAGGTTCAGTTGGTCCCTCCCTAAATTGGTCCAACCAAGCACACTGTCCAGGGGACACAGACATCACTTGGACTGGAGTCACTCACCAGCTATGGTAGCACACAGCACGCACTACTCAGTCCCACTGGTACATTCCTCCCTGGAGGCCTTTGGATTCACCTGCCCTTACTGTGTCTCTGCAGATTCAACTCTCTTCTCTCATAACTCAAGCCAGGATCTGGGGAGAAAGTGAAGTTTGCCTCCACCTTTTTCTGCGTCGAGGTCTTTCTCTTTTTTCAGTATGGGTGCCAATTTTCCCATCAGATCCTTTGTAGCTCCAAGAGATCCACCTCTTTTCTTCTTCTCTTTCCCAAGTTGTTATTTTCCAGTGTCTGGATTCTGAATCTTGGAGAGGTTGGTTTGTTGGTGCTTACCACTCCACCATCTTCCTGGAAGTGTCCATTGGCCTCATTCCTGACCAAAGCTGTTGGGACAAGGAGAGGACAGCTGGTCCACTTAGCCGATCAGACCTCTTCCCTGCGTGGATGCTTCCCCCTTCTTTGGGTCTCTGTTCCTGGATGCTTTGAGACTTGGGCTCTAGTTAAGCTCCTCCTCACTCTCCAGGTATGATCCTAAGCCCAAGCTCATACAGTCATACTTTGTCTTGGAAAACTGAAATTCCAGCAGCCTCAAAATGGATGAGAAGTGCTGATTTAACCCAGGAGGGGCTGGAGGGACCATTTTGCAGGTCCACTGTGGGAAATGCTGGATCTCTCTCTATAGCTCCCTTTCTGAGGTAGTTCCTAGCTGGAGATGGAGGATGCTACAAGTTATTTTAATAAATTCTTTTTTTGTTAGTGCATTGCTTTCCTATTTGGTGCTGCCATGAATTACCACACCTGTGGTGGTATCCTATAATTCTGGAGGTCTGGAGCTGGAGTCTGATGTCAGCAGGGCTGTGTTCTTTCTGGATGCAGGTGAGAAGGGTTCGTTTCCTGCTCTTTCCCAGTATCTATAGACCACATGCGACCTGTGGCACACAGCCCCTCCTTCCATCACTCCCACCTCTGCTTCCACTGTCGCACCTCCTAATACTGACACTGATCCTCCCGCTTCCCTTTCATAACAGCCCTTGAGATGACATTAGGCCTGGGGGGATCATCTCCCACCCGCAATCCGGTGTCCCTCCTGGAAGCTCCAGCTAGAGCCTCAGTTGAGCTTAAAAGGGACAGATGAAAGGCAGATGGATAGATGGATGGATGGATAGGCGGATGGATGTATGGGTACATGGATTGACAGATGGACCGATGAATGGTAAGCAACGATTATTGGGGGCTGATTAGAATGAGGTCTGCGAAACAGCAAGGATGTGGAAGAGAAAACAAATAGGGTGTGTCCTTGGTACACACAGGGATCAAAGGAGGCGGCAACTTTGTTGTTTGATTTGTGTCGGAAAGAGACATTCTTTCAAAAATAAACCTCCCGTCAGTGCTGTCTCTGCAAACAAACTGGCCACTACTCACACCCTCATTACCAAGAACGTCCATGACACCCACCCTCAGCGCCCGCAAGTCCATTTGGAGGATCCGGTTCAGTGAGCCGAGAAGCCAAGCTGGAGGCAGGAGGAGAAGCGACAGAATCAACCTCTCTCTGAAAGCTGTAAGGAACCAGGGGTTTAGGGAAAAGAAGCAATCATCCTGTAATTGACTGCTTACTAATGGAATCTATTAATTTATAGCCACAAAAGAATCAACTAATTTGTGGTTAATGGTGTTTAAAAGATAAACAACACAGACTAACTCTGCAGTCCACAACCCCAGCTCTCCGGCTCTGTGTGCGCAGGCAGCCAGGGCTGGGAAGGGTGGTGGACGCAGAGATAGTGCAAAGCTGCAAAGGAAGGAAACTTGGAAGGGGCCACAAGTCCCAGGTACTGTCCCAGAGGGGCCGAGCTCCCTCCCTTGATCTCCTTTGGAACCGCACGCCCTCCTCCGTGGGGCCCAGCATCCTGCTGCCGACCCAGGAGGACCCCACAGCAGCCCCCAACCCGCCCACTGACTCCCTTCTCTCGACCTTGACTTTTGCTGTGACCCTGCCCCGACTGCCTTTCCTTTCTTTTCTGTGAGAAATAACAGATTATTACCTGTGCCCGATCCCATGCTAAGCATTTGGCCTCGTCTCCTCTCACGGATCCCCCGCCCTCCCTAGGAAGACATCCTGCTTTGCAGGTAAGGGAGGCAGTGCAGAATGACCACAGGTTTATCCACCGCACATCTGTCTACATCCAGAATCCAAATGCTAGGCCTGTATTTCCTGAACCTCATTCCTTTTCATAACGCTAGATTTTGCCTCTCCTGTGTATCATCTTTGCTTATGACCCTCTTTAAATTGACTCTTCCTGCCTCCTTTTTTGGTTAATTTTAGCTTCATCCTACACATTGTCCAGGTCTGGCACATTAATTAATTTTTTGGAGGGGTATCAGGAATTGAACTCAGGACCTTGCACTTGCCAGGCAGGCGCTTGCGCCACTGAGCTACATCCCCCGCCCCCAGGCACATAATAATATGTTTGCTTTTAGCACAAATTTGGAATAAATACCTAACCATTAAAATAAACACTTGGCCTGTGTCCTACCTTGTAATCTTTTAAGCTACCAGGGTTACAAGAACTACACAAATTCTAACCGTGCTTCCTGCAATACTATAAGCACACAAGGCATGTGCTGCCTGCCTGAGCCAGCATCTGGCATGCACTGTGGAATTCACGCTCTCCAGCCTCTCCTTACACAACCCACCCTTTAAAATATACCAGAAGCTGGGCATGATGGCACATGCTTGTAATCCCAGTTACTTGGGAGGCTGAGGCAGGAGGATCACAAGTTTGAGCCCCGCCTAGCCCACATAGCAAGACACTGTCACAACATAAAACTTTTTTAAAGGGATGGAGAGAATTGTGTGGTAGAGTGCTTGCCTAGCATGCAAGAGGCCCTGGTTTCGATTGTAAGTATCACCAAATAAAATAATGCATTGCAGCAGTCCTCATCTTCCCAGAAGCCCTCCTTGACCCCATGAGCCCCAGATCTCCCTCCCTTTGTGGACAGCTGGAAAATCCATGCCACCATCAAGCCGCAAAGAGACAGGAAGAGATGAAGATGGTGGTTTTGCTTCTGCTCGTGGAGTCTAAGATGCTACAGGATTTCCAAAAGCAAAACCAAGCAAAATGAATAACTCCTCTTCCTTGAAAGCTAAGCTCTACGGGACAAAGAGATGGAAGATGAAAGTAGGGGCTCAATAGAAGTCTGAGGAGGGGTCACAGGGGGGACACAGCATCTTCACACAGGGCCTGGGCCACCGTACAGTGACCTGTCGCTTTGCCCACAGTGTGCAGCACTTTCCCCAAGACAGCCCCCCCTCACCTAGGGTCCGCAGGGAGCCCGTGGCCCTGGCGTGGCCGGATGTCCCACAGCCCTAACCCAGCAGTGGCTTCATGGCCCCAACTTGATAGAGGGAGTCAGACCCAGGGCTTCATTCAAAGTGCGGGAGAAAGACAAGCTGTTTCCCACTGAGCTTAAGTCTCAGAGACAATGTGTGTGTGCAGACAGTTTTTGTATCCGGCCTCCCGCAGGGAGCCAGGGGGTTCAAGCCCCGCAAGGAGGAGGCAGGAACCAGGAGAGAGCGCGAGACCAGGTGACAGGGTTTAAGAACATGGATCAAGCTATTCCTGAAACTCAAGAGCCACCCTTGGGTTTTGCAGACCGTTGGCTTCTTTTTGGCCCGGGCCCTTCTGATTCTGACTTCCTGTCGCTGGAACTCTGAACACCTCGGAGAGACCGTGACGGGGGTCAGGGGCCAGCCCTGGGTCGTGTCCTGGATCTGAGTGATCAGGTGAGTCACCTCATCGCACATGACGCTGAGTGTCTGGGGCAGCGCCACATTTCTCCTCTTGCTGGCCCTGTCCAGCCTCGCCACCCCCAACCTTCAGCGTGCACACGTGGCCTTGCCTGCTCAGGTCTTCTCTCTTGCTCATTTCGCTGGCTCAGAACAGGGCCGGCACAGGTGGCCCCTGGGAAATATTTCTTTTGTGGTCCTGCCTCAGTTTCTCCACTTGTAGGCCGGGAGGAAAACACTACATTTTCTCTTGAGAACCCTGCGGCAGGGCTGTGCTTTGCTCCCTCGCTGCTACACAGCTGTTTAGGGACACCGCCTGTCTCCCCTAAAGGCATTGGGAACCCCCAAGTTCTCCCAGCAAGCTGTCTCCTACTCACAGGAAGGAGGCGTTGTGACTTCCTCCTTCCCTCCTCCCTCTGCCCATAGTCTTCTTTACCAGAAAGTTCTTCTAGATGTCTAATCCAGTCTTTCATGTCGCAACTCAAGTCAGAGTCTCTGGATCTTTTTTCTGGCCAGGAGGTCAGCAGCTGCAGTGCTGACTTGCCTCCATTCTGGGCCACAGGCGAGCAGGAAGGAATCCATCGAAAGCAAGAAAGAGCCCTTTGAGAAAATGAAAACTCCTTCCCCTGGGAGCGGCTCTCTTTTTCTCCCCATGCCCAGTTTCTGGCTCATCAGAAGGTTTCTTTCTTGCCTACACCTTTGAATAAAGTTCTTCTGGAAATGTGGGTACAAAGAGGAGAGCAAAGTAAATAAACTATCTGTTTAATCATCTTTATTGTCAAAACAATCACCGAGCCAAAATACCTAAGCTCTGAATCATCCCAACTGACATCCCTTAGGCTGGAGGCGGGAGGAGGGAGGCGGGGAGAAAACATCTCTGAACCCATTTTCCAGATGAGCTCAGAGGCTGGGGCTGCGCCTGCGCCTGCTGCTTCAGCCAGGACCTAAGTGCTCTGCCTCCTCTCTATTGCAGTCTGAAATCCCAGCACGAAAATGTGGGTCTGTCACCCCTGCACTCCGGGAGGCTGGGGCAGCAGGATCACAAATTCAAGCCCAACCTGGGCGATTCAGCAATTTAGTGAGATGCTGTCTCAAAATAAAAAATACGCCAGGCGTGGTGGCGCACGCCTGTAATCCCAGCACTCAGGAGGCTGAAGCAGGAGGATCGTTGAAAGTTCGAGACCAGCCTGGGTTACAAAGTGAGCTCAAGGCCAGCCTGCACTGCATAGCATGACCCCACCTCAAAAAGACTAAATAAATAAATAAATAAATAAAAAAGGGTTGGGTTTGTAGCTCAGTGCCAAACCCTGGGTACCATCCCAGGAGAGCAATAAATAAGTAAGTGGGGTCAAACAGAGACACATACTGTGCCCAGGATGCGGGAACCCTCCCTCACTCATTCATCCCTCATTCATTCATTCATTCATTCATTCATGAGAACACAGAACCCCTCAGTACCTGCCCTGGAGCCCAGCTCAGGGAGGAAGGGGAGGAAGCTGACTTTGCCCGGCAGCGGTATCTGGAAAGCCAACGACCTAATGGCTGCAATTGTTTTCCTAGCATCTCCTTTGTCACTGAATTTTTTCTGTGGTGTTTCTTGTGGTCCAGGGATTTTTCTTGTTTGTGTGGTGAAGTCTTTGCCTTTCCTTTTGGTCCTGGCCCTGCAGACCTGTGGACCTAGAAAGGGCTCGGCTGGGCGTGATCTTGAAGGCTACATCCAAGGTCTCCAGTGACAGGGGAGAGGAGAGAGGGGGACACCAGGCAGCCCCCTCTCCTGCGCGGGGCTCTTTCTCCTCCATGAGGTCAGGGATCCCCACCTAGCGAGGATTAAGTAAAGGCAGGCAGCTTCGAGGGCCCAGGCTACATTGCCAAGTGACTGTTCGGCTTCTGCAAAGCCCAGCTACCTGAGTACCGCATCCTCGGGTTCACGCTGAACATCCGCCCACCTGTCCCTCGGAGGCCCTGGCCCTCCAGTGCGGACCCAGAAGACACCTGTGGCTGAGGGAGGCAGAAACCACAGGAAACAACCAGTGGGGAACAACTAAACTCACACAGTCAGAGAGCAGAGCCGTGATTCCCAGGGAGAAAAGGGACAGCAGAGGTGTAGGTCAAAAGACACAAACTCCCCAGTGGATTTCCAGGGAAAGGCCCAAGAGATCTGTTGCATCACCTGGTAACCATATTTAATTAGGTATTCTGGGAAATTGCTAAGAAATCTGAAGTGTGAAAATAGCATGTGAAGGAATATGTGTGCTACAGTGTGTACATACTTCAAAAACATCCCTTTTTTTGAGACGGGGTCTAGCTATAGCCCACTTTGGTCTCAAACTCTCCACCCGCCTTCCCAGCCTCTGCAGTCTGGGGTCGCTGATGTGCATGACCATGCTCGGGTGAAAACATCATCTTGTACACCATAAATGTCAGCTCGGCTCAATTAACTAATTAGAAAAATTCCTGCATGTCAAAAAACACTGCGAATAAAATTAAAAGATAGACAAGTACTGAAGTGGGCTTGGTGATACATTCCTGTAATCTCAGCTACAATGGAGACTGAGGCGGGACAATCACAAGTTCAAGGCCAGACTGGGCAACTTAGTGTGACCTTGTGTCAAAATAAAAGGGGCTGGGGATTCATCTCAGAGGTACAGTAAACCTGGGTTCAACCCCCATACTGAAAAACAGCAACAAAGATAACTGGGAAAAATATTTCCAACATACCTGATGACATAGTATCAAGACTCTTCAAATATACAGAGCTCTTAGCAGTCCATAAAAGCGGCCAAAGGCCTAATCATAATGGTGACATCTATAATCTTAGCACTTGGTAAAGGCAGGAGGGTCATGAGATCAAGGCCAGCCTGGTCTATACAGTGAGATCCTATTACAAACAACAATGAAACAAAACAACAACTAAGAAAAAGAAAAAAAGTTTGAAGAAAATGGTAAGCAAATCACAAAAGCTGAAGCGCAAATACACAATATGCTTGTGAAAAATGTGTAAATTCATTAGGAGGCAAACAGTTGAAGTGGAAGTTATAATAACATCTCTTTTCTGTGCCTTTCAGGGTAGCAGTATTTTTAAAAATGGTAACCACTGTGTCTGCAAGGATGGCAAAACGACACATTTGCAAGTAAACTTGGCCATCCTGAGTTCTGTAATATACATTAAAATCCTTTAAAATGTGCAAGTTTTTACCTCAAGGTCTTAGTTACTTTTCTCATTGCTGAGACAAAATACCTGGTATCCAAAGTGAAAGGAGGAAAGGTTTACTTTAGCTCACAGTTTGTACAGGTTTCAGTTCACAGTTGGCTGGCTCCAAGGCAGGGTGGCATAGCAAAGGGGCATAGGAGAGAGTTCATGGCAGGCAGAAGGCAGCAAAGCAGCAAAGGATCAAGCAGCAAGCGCACAGCAGCCCTCTTCTGTCCTTTACAGTCTATCCAGGCTGCTCACGCTTAACATGAGTAGCTCTCACACCCAGGGAGGGCCTGCTCGGTATCTACCGCCAGAACTGTGCCAGACTAATCGGTGGACTAATTTAGTGATCACACACTTAATCCCAGCATCATGTGCTTAATCCTCACTCACACACTCTAGATCCAGCCACCTCTGAAAAGCCCCACCTGTGACCACCTAAGGCTTTGGAGGGACATCTCGACACAAGCCGTAACATCCAGCATTTTTATTCCTAAGGAATTATTTAGAAATGATGAATAAGGAGTGAAATTTATTCCCGTATCTTTTATATGGCAGAAGCTGGGAACAGCCTGTAGGTTCAGAATTAAGGAACTGGTGAAATACACTATGGTATACATTTGTGATGTATTATTATGAAGCTGTGGAGAAACATAGAAAGCCCTTCCCAGACCTCACTGCAGTTTGCAGGAGTTCACATGAAAAAGTTATTGGAATTCCAATAAGTAATTCCCATCTACCACTTCCAGGGCAATCCACAGTGAGAATAAAGACACTAAGGCATGTTTGTAGTTGTGGGGAGGCAAGGGGGTCCTAAATCCAGCTAGAACAATGGCTAACCAGAACAAGCACCTTGACTTAGGGCCAAACCTGGGTTTAATTAGTTTGTGAAGAGGGGAGTGGCTCAGGGATGAGTGACTGAGAGTGTGGCGGGAAGCAGGTGAGTGTTGTGAGCTGGGCTAGGTAGGAGGCCGGAAATCACTTCTGCAATATGCAGAGAGAGAGAGATACAGAAAGAGTGATCTGAATAACACAGATTGGGGCAGCGTCTAGTATTTTGGTGCTTCAATTTTGATATGTGATCATCATGCCCGAAGACATCAAGGCTTCTTACATCTCTCACTCAAAGCTCAATCTCAGCCGACAGCATGGCAGACTCGGCCTAGCTCGCACATACTCTTGGGAGCTGTAGGCGGAGCATCACTCACCTATCATTGCTTTAAAGACTACACATCAGCACCTCGCTAGACCCATTTGCATTGCTTAAAGCCAATTGAGGAGATAAAGACAAAAATCTAGCCAGCTCTGCACATATCAATACACGGAAATAGGGCCAGGTTTAGCCAAAATGGAGACAACTGCTCTTTTTTCAGGGAGAGTCGCCCTGGTGGTCCTCCACAGAGAAGGGTCATGCTTCAGAAGGGACAGTGACAACAGTTTTTAAATCAGGTTACATAACAATATGTACACATTCCTCAGTTCCTGACAAGTACTCTTACACTTACACAAATCCAGAAAATAATCCAGAAAAAGTATTCACTAGATTGTTAACAGTGTTTTTCTTCTAGAGGTAGAACTGATGTGGTGGGGGTTTCTGGCATTGGGGCGTTCTGCTTTGTTTTGTTTTGAATCTGTATTTCCACTGATAAACACCAGAACTGGCGAGAGAGGGAGGTGCCGTGAGGAAGGAGTGTCAGACTGCTGCTGCTCGTGTGTGCCGTGTTTGCTGTAAGCTCCCTAGCTGAATAGGACAGTACTTATCAAGGGCCTTCATAGATGTGAATCATTACACCGGTAATTTTACTTCTAGGAATTTACCCTAAGGAAATAATCAAAAATGTAGGCAAAGATTTATACCCAACGAGGCCCATTGTAGAGCTATTTGCAATACCAAAAAGTTGGAATCAGTCTAAATAGCCAACAATAGGGAATTGTTGTAGTAAGCATAGGTTTGCTTTTACAACGAAGCGCTATGCAAGCACAGAAAGTGATGTTGATTATTGGATAATAAGACAAGACATTCTCAACAGGAAGGAAAAAAATTTTTTTTGAGGCTGGGGTCATGGGTCAGTGGTAGAGCATTTGCCTAACGTGTGTGAGGTCCTGGGTTTGACCTGCAACGCTGCGAAAAATAAAATAAGTGACATCTGCAGTACTGTAAAATATGCACAACAGAACACTGGAAGATGTGTTTCCAAAGATGATCACAAGGAGATGGGATTCTGAGTAGTTTTTGTTTTTTCTTTGTACTTCCCAACATTTTGCAATTTCAGCACGATAAATATGTCACCCGTACAACTGAGCTTTTTTTTTTAATTTTAAAGGGGAAAGAAATTCCCAGGAGGATTTACATTAAAAGAAACCAGCCCACAACCTTTGTAAATTCCCAAATGAGGCCAACTGTTGCCAAAGAAGGTAGAGCTACCTGGGGAGCCGGAAACGCGGAGGGGCTGTGATTACCACACGCCCGCCCCAGCTTGCTGCTCTCCGAGCCACCTGAAGCCATTCCAAGCCGGTCCACACATCTTCGGAGGGCTGAGAAGAAAACCGACCTGTTTGCAATAACCAGGGACAGAAGTCAGCGGACTTGAGCTGGCGTTTGCCTCTTGCCCTTGCTCAATCCCTTCTCTTTCTGTTGTGCAAGGGTGAAGAATCGCTGTGTTCTCAGAAAGCCCATTGTCGGGACCTGGGGCCCGACAGACGTTTCTAAATATGTGCTCGAGGCTCGTCCCTTGATCCTGTGGGGAAGAGTCACCCACTCGCTGAAGACGGTTCAAGTCACAGGCAGCCTGTAACGACGTCCCTGCGGGCCAGGACGGCGCTGTTTAAAATTCCAGCTGCAGCTCACTGCTGATGAGGACCCACACGGCGGATGCTTCAAGGGGGAGGAAGCTCTGATACAAGGCATGAAGTTAGCAGGTGGAGGACCACCTGGGGGACTCTCCTTGAAAGAGGAGCAATTGCCTCCATGTTGGCTGAGCCTGACCCTATTTTCAGGTACTGATATGTACAGAGCTGGCTAGGACTTTTCCTTATCCCTTCAGTTGGCTTTAAGCAATGCATATTGGTGCAGCCGAGGTGCTGCTGGTAGCCTTTGAGGATGGCAGGAGTGCGCTGGAATGAGGTGGGATGAGGAGCAGTGCTCCGTGCTGTTGGCTGGGATTGAGCCTCAGGACAGAGGCTATGACTTTCTGGGGCTTGAAAGATCACACATCAGCGCTGAAGCACCGAGCCCAAAACATTAGATACTATCTCAGTTGTGTTATGCAGATGACTCTTTCTGCACATCCTTCTCTCTGCATTTGCAGAGGTGATTTCAGGCCTCCTACCTAGCCCAGCTCACAGCACTCACCTACTTCCCACGGTTCTCACAGTCACTCATCCTCAAGCCACTCCCTCCTTCATGAATGAATAAAACCTGGGTTCGGCCCTGGGTGGAGGCCTTTGTTCCGGATGGCCAACATCATGGCTGGACCTAGGACCCCTCGGCTCCCCACAACTACAAATATGCCTCAGTGTCCTTATTCTCGCCATGGGTTGCACTGGAAGTGGTAGACTGGAATTAACTCACTAGAATTCCAATAACTTTTTCATGGGATTACAGATGTAAACTCTCTGGGCCGTGGCAAACACAGGGAAGGGCTCTCTTTACCCACGGTCACACTAGGCCATCAAGGGATCAGAGGAGACACGGCAAGAAAACCGCGAGGGCCTGGTCAGGAGCCAGGGACGAGGGCAGCAGAGCATCTTCCAGAAGGAAGGGGCACTTTTGGCAGCTGCCTTAAGTGCTGGTGTGGGGGCAGAATTCGGGGCTCCCTGGGAGCGCCTGTGTCTGTGTCCTCCTCCTTCCTCCTTCCGCCAGTCTCCAGCCGCCAGCGTGTGACCTCTGCGAGGTGCGTGCTGAGGGACCCAGAGAGACCCCTACCTGCAAGCCTGGACAGCCCGGCGCAGTGCTGTCTAACGCAACTAAAATATGAGTCATTGTGTGATTTTAAATCTTCTAGTGGCCACTATTAAAATCATAAAAAGAAACAGGCAAAATTTATTCTATTTAGCCCAATAGATCCCAGCTCATAACTTGGACATGTAGTCAGTATGAAAAATGATTAACACAATATTTTATAGTCTCTTGGAAATCCAGTGAGTATTTTATATTCAGGGCCTCACAATTTGGTCCAGCCCGCGGTGGGCGCTCAGAGGCCACTGGTGCCTGGGGCAGAGATTTTCAACCCTGGCTCCGCAATCCGCTGACCAAGGTATCTTGCGGCACTGAGCAGCAGTCAGTCGGTCCTGTGCTCGGTCCTGTGCTCAGTGAAGTCTTCAGCAGAGTCCCGGACAAAGCCCGCGAGATCCAGCAGCGCTCCTCTGTGGTAACCGACGAAGTCTCCCAGTATCGCTAAATGTCAAACATCCCTCGAGGTGAGGAACAAAATCACTCCCCAGGGTCTGATGGCCACCTTGTTGGACGGCAGATGTCTGTCGAGTGAGAGTTGGGGTGCGCTGGAGACAGTGGGAGAGAGGGACATTTTGGGACTGTGACACTGGAGGCAGCCCCCCAGACTTTCCTGGGAAGGACGGTTCAACCAAGACCCTCCGGAGTCCAACAATCACACACGCCACCAAACACTAAGCTGGCTCTGGCCCTGAGAGACTGTATCCCTGCCCTGGGCCTCAGTTTCTCTACCTGTAAAATAGGGACAGCAACACCTGTTTCACCTACCCACCACGGCACACCAGGGCTGCCTGGAGGCTCAAATGCAATGACGGGTGTGACTAGGATTAATAAAGCATAAAAATTAGCTTTAGGCGAGGCGTTTATGCACCATGAGGCTCCCACGGATTTTCCGTTCCTTTTAGGGGCAGATGCTCAGACCTCGCTCACGAGATGTCAGAGATGCAGGGGCACAGACCCTGCCTTGAGCTCCTTGGAGTCAATCCTGCTCACTGTGTGACCTTGGGGACGCTATTTAACCTTCTGACCCTCTTCCCTCATCGGTGGCACAGAGCCGGCAAGGGTACCTTCTCCAGAGATGCGTCGTAAACTTAAAATACGACACGCATGTGAAGGGCTTCTCCGAGTCCCGAGCACAGGGAACAGAGAAGGCGTAGCCAGCGCTGGCTTTTATTGTATCATTAAACTGGTATTCTAGGCAGATGGTCACTTACTGACCTATATGTCACTGCTGCTCTAAGCACGCAGTACAGATAGTGTTCCTAAAAAGAAAATTTGTCTTCTCTGGAATGGATCAGAAAATACACAAGCAGAAATATAAATACATGAAGGCATAAGGGTTATGGAGCAAATACAACAATGGTAGAGGAGAAAGTATCTGGGCCAAGAAGTGGCCTCGGCCTCCAGGCAGAAGTGGCCCGTGGTGGGAGAGCCCAAGGGGCAGGAGGCTGCAGGGCAAAGGTGTGGGGACACTTCCCAGGGAGGAGGCAGTGAGGGCAGGAGCCTGCCTGAGTCAGGAGGGAAGGGAAGGCCAGGGTGGCTGTGGCCCGATGGGGGGAGTGGCAGGAAATGAGGTCAGCGAGGTGGCCAGGGCCGGCTCACGTAGGGCGCTGTGAGTAACGGCAGACATTGCTGAGTGTACACCATGGGCCCTATTTACACACATCCACTCATTTTCCCCCCAAGACCACCCTGCGAGAAAGACACTATCAGGGTGCTCACTCTGCAGACAAGGAAACTGAGGCCTGTAGAGACCAAGGTCAAGGCCTGCAAGGTTTAGGTTCCCTCAGCCAGGAAGGGTGGGAGGATTCACGCAGCCAGTCCGACTTCAGCAGCAGGACTCCGTGGTAAAAAGTAAACAGGGCAACGAGAAGCCCCAGGGAAGCCTTGTGCACTGCCCCCCTCAGCCCACCCTCGTCCCCTCAAAGCAGGCACAACCTCGGCTTTCCAGACTTCCCTAAACTGGGGCGACAGGCGGCCTCTCAGCCCTGCCTCATGCATGCCACAGCCTGACGCAGGCCGCACCCTCAGAAGCTGACAGAGAGGAGACAAAGGGCAGATCTCAGGATGCTGTTTTGAGCTGGAGAGCACCCAGGCCCCGTGGCCTCCTGCTCTGGGGCAAAGGCGCTGCGTGCAGCCATCAGAGTTGACACCAAGGGCTCCCATCCTCAGACCCCAAAGCCAGGGCCCAGAAAACCGCGACAGGCCCAGGATGGTGTTGGGAAGCCTGAGCCTCAGGCCCAGAGCCAGGCCACCTCCAACTGTGAAGAAGGCAGAGCTGGCGGCCAGGGCTGGCCACAGCGCTCTTGGCAGAGGGAAAGGAGGGAGAAGCCCTCTCAGCTGCTCCTGTCAAACAAAAGCAAAGTTGAAAGGTGTTTTAAAACAAAAAAACAAAGAATTCACACCTGTCAGAGCCCTTGAGCAGGGCTGGCTGGCGAGGCTCCCGGGATGTGGACGGAAGGGCAGAGGTGTGATTTCCCTGGGGCAGACAGAACCGGGGAACCATGACAGGCCCCTCCTGAGCACACTTCTGGGGCAGCCTTGGGCCGTGTGCAGAGGGGACAGAAATACTCCTCATAGGCCCCAGGGCCTTGTCTATGCCCTTCTCTTTCACCTCGGCAGCAAGTCTGCCACACACGTTTTGGCCTCCCATCACTAATGGCCTGGAAGGATATTTAAAAATGGAAGGAAAGTCTTTCCACTCTGCAGGTCGGGTGCTTTAATTTCCCAACACTTGAAGAAACGCTCCAGGCTATTAACAGCAGCAAACCTGATAATAAACAATATAGCCACAGCACCGGGTGCTGTCGCTCTCCCAGTGCCTCTGGCTCTGCACGACTCTGAACCGGGCTCTATTCTTACCCCAGTTCAACAGACAGGGCCCAGATGGAAAAGAAAACGATGTTTCTCTTCTGTTTTCACTGTCGCCGGTGCCCCGCTACCCATTCCTCCATAAATTATCTTGTATTCCAGTTTATGGAGGGTATGTACCTCTGCGATTTTTACATAAAAGTAGGATTATCCACCCCAAAACAAAGAAACCTAATTTTTGCCCCTTTGGAGAAGATAGGGTCTTTATTATACAAGTCATGAAAATAAAGATTTCCAAGGTCAACTAAAATTCTTTCTTAGGCTCTTAAAGATAACCACACACCGTAGCCTTGTGACTAAAGAAAGGATGGCTCAACTGGGGCAGCCTAACCTTCTTCAACTCAGGGTTTTCCAGACCCACACACACCGTAAATCTCCCTCCCACAGCATCCGCTCACATTCTGCCCACTCACTTTCTCGGTAACAAACGCTCCTCCCACCAGGAAATGGCTCCGCCCCTTGCTCCTACCTTGGGTCGTAGTGTGGGCTGTCAATTACCAGGTCCCGCCTCCCAGCCACAATGATTGGCTAGAAACTGTGCCAATCAAAGTCGGTCCCCTTTTCAGACACGTGGGTAGGAAAAGCCACACCTGGGTAGAGAATACCTTCCCCAGGCAAAAGCCTCCATCTAACAGGCTGAGGTTGTGATCCCCTTCTCTGGAGCAGTCTGAGGAGATGAGCGCAGACGGAGAGAACAGCGCGACCCTAACTGGATGAAGTCCTGGATCCAGGAGTCCCTGGTGCCCCAGGCTTCTTTTTTGTTTCCTTACGGGGCAACTCCCGAATCCCAGCTATTCGCAGTGAGCATGTAACTCAGTGGGACTTGGCAAAACTGCTGCAAAAAGACAGATTTTGAAATGCTGGGTCAATTTGAACTTAGAGTCTGGGTGTTATGTGATATTAAGCAATTACTGTCTTAACCGGCCACAGTGCAGCACGCTTGTGATCCCAGCATTTAGAAGGCTGAGATAAAAGAACTGCTGCAAGTTCGAGGCCAGCCTGGGTTACAGAGACAGTTCAAGACCAGCCTGTACTACATAGCGTGACCCTGTCCCAAAAAGACAAAAAGAAGAAAAGACAGAAGGAAAGAAATTATTGTCTTGTTGGCTGTGATAGTGAGATGAGGGTTATTTGAAAAACTGCAGAGCTGTTGATGCATCCTAAGGTGAAATAAAGAAAGAAGAGAAAGAAAAGAAAGAAAAGAGAGAGAGACCGGGGTAGGAAAGGTAGCCCAGGCTGGGGTCTGGCCCAGCTCTCCTAGGAAGCAGGGTCAGGATCTTGTAATGAGAGCAAATTTCTGGCAGAGTGAAAATGTGACTCGGAACTTCCAGAAGAGGTAACTGTCTCAGCCTCCTAGCAACTGGGCTTTTAATAAAGCCCACACTTCCTCTGCAGTCACCTGAAACATGGTTGTTTTCATTGGTAGCTATTCCTGTGGGCTGCTGCCTGAACAAAAGCTACTCAGAAATCAGGGCTCTGGGCAAGTTTTCTTAGACAGAAGGGAAGTCAAGGGAAGGTGTGCTCACCAACCCCAGCCACAGGACAGAGCTGAGCTCCGGGCCCATGAAGCAGCTGCTAATGATGGGGCTGGGGGCGGCGCCCAGCTCCGTGCCAGGCACCTCCCTCCGGTTCTCAGTGGCCCCCACGTCTTCCCCAGGCCACCACGGATGAGGAAGCCCACACGTCAAGGGTGCGCAGACTTCCCAGTGTGATCACACCGCATTTCACTTTCCCTTGTGCTGCTAGGGAAACAATGCGCCCAGCCGTGCGCTTCCTCCGGTACCAAGAACCGAACTCACGACCTTGCGCTTGCCAGGCAGGCGCTTTTGCCGCTGAGCTAAATCCCCAGCCCGACCATGAGGTTTCGACTGGCGGTTTTCTGTCCAGGGACACAGGCCGTGTACAAGGAGGAAGAGAAGCTGCTGCTCCGGGTGCGAGGCGTCGCATCTGAGCTGTGGCCAGGGTGAAATCAGACTCTGCAGTGCGGAGTGTGTGGGGGTGGGGCTGTGGACAGGGGTGGCCAGCAAGCAGGAATGGAGTCCCCACGCAGCCTCAGAGGTGCCCCCCAGGGCCTGACTCCTTCCACCAGGCGTCACCTCCTGCAGGGTCTGCAGCCCGAAGAGCTGGACGCCGGGCACTCTACGGCACCTCGACATACGATCACAGCACACCAGAGACACACCCCAACTTCAGAGAAGCTGCAATACACATCTAACCATGTAGTATCCTAGATCAGATCCTGGAACAATCATGGAGGAGCTAATGAAATCCAAATAAATAGGTGAGCTAATAGCTTTGCCCCAGTGTTAATGTTTCAGTTTTGACAAAGGTACCATGGGTGTGTAAAAGGCTGATCTGAGAACAAGCTACGTATAATAAGGACTCAAGGGGACTCTGTATTACCTCTGCAGCTTTTCCCCACTGGATTATTTCAAAGTAAATTTTCCAAGGAAGATTATTTCAAAACAAAGCAATAGTTAGTTTTTAAATAATTGGTAAGATACTAGAGCTCAGGGTAGGGCACTTGCTTGGCCAATGTCAGGCCCCAGGTTTGGTCTCCAGCAGCTATACAAAATAAAAATGTCTAAAAGCTGATGAAATAAAACCTGATCAAAGTACTAATAGTAATCCAGTACTCCTGTGGGTAGACACTGGGATGGTATAAGTGAAAAGAGAGATTCATAGATCCAAGGGGCAGAGTGCAGAGTTCAGTTATAACATCTCCCAATAGCAGCAGTGTGAAGGCAATTCAGTAAAGAAAGAAAGACCTTATCTAACTGAAGAAAAAATAAAAATTGAACAAATAGTTAAAAAAAAAAAAGGAAAGCCTTCAGGTGAGGTATAGCTCATCGGCAGAATGCTTTCCTGGGATGCAGGAGGCCCTGAGTTCAATTCCCAAAACCACCAAAAAATAAAAATTATAAATTATAAATATAATAGTTCAATTAAGCTGTAGCTTAACAACCAACAATTTTTTTAAAAAAAGAAAAAGAACGCTGGGCGTGGTGGTGCATGCCTGTAACCCCAGCACTTGGGAGGCTGAGGCAGGAGGATCGTTGCGAGTTCGAGAGCAGCCTGGGCTACAAAGTGAGCTCAAGGCCAGCCTGAACTGCATAGTGAGACGCTGTCTCAAAAAAACAGAAAATGAAAAAGCATTTTCAACAAATGGTTCTGGAACAATTAGCTATCCATACACAAAAAAATGAACTTTATCTATACACAAAAAATGAATCATAGGCCTAAATATAAAACTTTATAAAACTAAGCTGAATATAGTGGTGCATACCTGTAATCCTAGCATTCGGGAGGCTGAGGCAGGAGGACCACTGTGAGTTTGAGGCCAGTCTGGGCTACATAGTGAGACCCTGTCTCAAAACAAATAAAAAACTACAAAACTAGAAGACAACATAGGAAAAAAATCTTCTTGAGTTTGGATTAGGCACGATTTTTTTTTTTTTAACCAGTACACGTAAAGCATGAACCATAAATGAATATACTGATAAACTGGACTTTAATCATAATTTAAAACTTGTGCTCTTCAAAATATAGTGTCACAGGCAGGGGATATAGCTCAGTGGCACAGCACTTGCCTGGCAAGCATGAGGTCGTGAGTTCAGGTCCTGTACCACACACACACAAAAACACTGTCACAAAAATGAAAAGACAAGTCACAGACTGAGAAAATACATCCACAAAGCACATCTGATAAAGATTGATATCGAAAATATTTAAAGAACCCTTACAACATAATAAGCAAACAAATGACCAATTAAAAAAGGACAAAGCAGAGGAAATGACCACCAAAGGACATACGTGGAGGGTAGGCAAACTAATGAAAAGACACTTGATGCTGTTAGTCACTAGGGAACTCAGAATAAAGCCACAGAGCCATACCTCTGCATCCTGGAATGGCTTATAAAACGTCTCTCCCAAAGCTGGACACGGTGGTGCATCCCTAAGATCCTGGCTCCTCAGGAGGCTGAGGCAGGAGGATCACCAGTTCAAGGCCAGCCTGGGCTACATAGTGAGACTCTTTCTCAAAAAAGAAAAAAAAAAATGCTTCCCACTCAAGCCTCTAAAAAGACAGCTGACGATACCAAGCTCACTGGTGAGGTGTTGGTGAAGATGTGAAAAAGAAGTGTAGGTGTGAATGCAAAATTGAACAGCAACTCTGGCAGACATTCAGTGCTTCCTAGATGTTTACCTGAGATAAATGAAAGCGTGTCCATAAGAGAAGCTGCCTGCGGATGTTTAGAAAGGCTTAGTTCATAATGGGCCCAAACGGGAAACAAGCAAAAGGCCATCACAGCGCCTGGGTAAACGTCGCTGCCCTGCACAACGGAAAATGCTTCCTGTGAGAGGGACCCACTCCTGACACTCAGGGCGACAGAGAGGGTCTCAGGCGCTGCTTCCTGGGGCTGAGGACACTGTCCAGGCCTGTGCGGAAGGGCAGGCCGCGGGCACAGAAGAAGGATCACCTTGCTAACTGGCCCGGGGGACCTGCAGGGCGGTGGGAATGTTCCGGAGCTTGGCAGGCCGCTGTGTGCAGAGGTAGGAGCTGGGCGTTCCCAGACCGAGCCCCTGGAAGAGCTAAGTTTGGGTCTGTGCAAACTGTACCCCGTCCCCTGAGCCCAAAGGAAAAGAAAGCCCCAAAGAAGATGCAGCTCGTGATTGTGCGTTACTTTCGTGCGTAAACATCTGTGGCAAATGTGAAGTAATTATCATCTGGACATCAGGACACGTCATCTAAAGCAGACCCGACCGACTTCCCTTGGAAAGCTAGAAAACGCTGGGACACAGGGCTCCTTCTTCTCCTCTTGCCCCAGCCCCTACTGCTCCCGATGGCTCTCTGCCTGTGCCAGAGTCACAGAAACCTAAATGAGCTCAGCCGAAGGGCCACATTTCTTTCTCCTTTGCAATGCACGGAGCCACTGAGATATAAGCAGAAGTCACTAGGCAAGGTAGCCCATGAGTTTCCCAAGAGGCTGACTCAGCTGGGAGGTGGGCTGTTTGCCACTGCTGTTCCTCATTCTTCTTGGCTGGAATGTGGATAGGATGGCTGGAGCACCAACAGCCACCCTGGGACTTAAGGAAAAGACCAAAGGAAACAACTACCTCGCTCTGGTACCAGTGAACGTAACCTGGAATTCTATAAAAAAAATAAACCCTCGCTATATTGACCTCTAATTCTTACCTGACACAATAGATTAATGATCGTGGTTCCCTAAGCAGGATACTAAGACTCTCTACACAATTGGTCATTGAATCACTACTGTGATCCTTTTAGGTAGATGCCTTGATGGCCCATTTTACAGAAGTGGCCACGGAGAAATAAAGCCCAAGATCATCCATTTTGACTCTTGGGGGGCTTATGCAGTAGTTTGAGTCTGGGTCCAGGGCATGTGCCAGTAGACATAAGCTAAGAAAGCAACTTCAGGTCCCAGCCTGGTCTGCCTGCACCGGCTGCGACTCACGCGCCCTCTCCGTGTCCCCTTCTGGCCAGGGGCTGCCCTTCCGGGCTGTGGCACCCACAGCCGTGGTGCGGCTCTTCGAAGTTTTTTAGACATCACGCGCAGTGCTAATAAGAGGCAGCTACCATCTCAGGCCCCGCCTGCCGATCACAACAGAGGTGCAAGGCTCCTCCCGCCACCACGGCCCCACCCACCCCCACCCCCGAAAAGGGGGCGCTCCCCATTCTCAGCCCAACACCTGGGCTCCTAGCAACGCCGCTGGTTCAGCCCACGGAGCTCCCTCGGGAAGACTCCAGCCGCTGGGGCCCCTCCTAGCGCATACCACACACCTGCAAGATCACTGAGCTTGACAGTGTGGGGTCCCGTTCCCCCGCCCGGACCCCAGGGTCCCCGAAAGGATGTGCGCCAGCTGCTGCTGCAGGGCTGCGCCCCATCCGAGGCGCCTCTGCTCCATGGCCAGCATCCCCTTTTCCCTGCTTTGACGAGCTGCCCGACGCCAGCCCAGGGCACCCACTCAGCAGGGAACCGAGCTGTTCTGGGCCGGCCTGCGCTCAGGCCAGGCCATCCTCCATGGACACGAGGCCCAAGTCAGCCCAGTCCGAACCGGCCTCGGGGTTGGTTTGCAGTCTTGGAAAACAAGTTTTTTCCACCAGGCTTGCTAAACTGGGGGGATAAACAGAGCTGCTCAGCTGCCAGGGAACCCACTGTGTCAGGAAAGTGCCTGCCTGGGGGTGCAACGAACCAGTGGGAAGCAGAGGGGAGCAATGGCAGCAGAAAGAGCTGCCGAACCCTGCAGATGTTATTCAGACCCCTGGATCCAGCCATGCCTGATTCCCAGATCATCCAAATGAAAGCACGAGACCAGGATTATCCGGACCAAGGCTGAAAACCCGCACCTGCTGCACTGTGGTGCCACACAGCACTGCCCCTTCTGATAACGATAGTCATCCTTGTAACAGGGCCTAACTCGCCTCCTCTGACCCTTTCCTCCCTCACTGTGGTCCGTGTGCTCCTACAGGGTTTGGCCCTGCCCCCAGGCCAAGACAAGCCCTTGAACTGGGGCAGGAAGTCAGACTCACAAGAGTCACAGTGATTGGCTCCCCAAATGTCACGTGATCAAGCTGCACCAACGGGAACCAGCCCTCAGGACCTCACTGGGTGCTGGCTGCTGAGTTGCTTAACTAAGACTGGAGCTTTCGGTGCCGAGCAAAGAGCCACAGCTCTGAAAACCGGAGGCAAGGGGCAGAGCGGCCACAGTCTGCGTTCTCCGTGTCAGAAGCCCGTCTGTCCTTCTGTGTGTCTGGCTGACACAGTTCGAGTTTTCTTTCTGTCACTTACAGCCGGTGGCTCACACTGGCGCTTTTCGTGGCTCAGCCAGACCCGCACCCTCCCGGAGCGCTCATCCATACCTAGCCTCTCTTCCCGGGCTGAGGTCCAGCTGTGCACCCAGAGGGGACAGGGGTGGACAGATGAGCCCGGGAGGGCCCAGAAACACTTAGGAAGCCGTGGAGCCTGCACCACGAGCCGGGTCCCGGGTCACAGCGCGCGCGCAGACCTGCCGGGACAGGCTCCGGGCGCAGGCACCGGCCTCGTCAGGCCCTGAACAGGATCCCTTTATTCGTGGCTCCGAAGGAAGTCACGCCCTCTTCCTTCTGGATGCAGTCCCTTGGCCAGCACCGTGAGGGGAGAAGCAAACGATTGTTCCTGGGCCTTGGCCCGCTTCTGCCTCGGGCGGACAGAGCGGACCAGGGCGTACCCCGACCCATCCAGAACCACGCAGTCCTGGCCCGCATCCATCAGTGGCCAGAACACTGCGCACTGGTGGCCCCCAAGGCGAGTCCTGGCCACCGTCCCTGCGCACGCGGGGCTGCTTCTCTCAGATCTCGAAGTCTGAAGCCAGCGGCTCGAAGACGGAGAAGCAGCTGCCTGCCCAGGATGGGGAGCCTCCAGGGTGTGGCCCCCCTTGGCCACGTCTTCTTCCTGCCTGGGCCCTCAGGATTTGGACCCAGGGTCCAGACCCAGCCCATTCGGAGCCCTCACCAGCACCGCCCCTCCCCCGCAGGCTGGATGCCTGTAGGGAGCAGACAGTGCGAGTTTCACCCTGTGGGCATGTCTCTGCTTGCCGCAGTGATCAAACTCCCAGTCTCCTCCCCAGCGTAAAGGAAAGAAAGCAAAAGGCACAGGCAGGCCCGGCCTGGACATAGCATGCCCAGCCCACAGGCCTGGCACCTCCAGAGCCCCCCCTCCCCCCCGCACCGGATGGGGACACCGGGCCAGGGGCTGCCGCCGCTCAGAGGCCGCAGCAGTCACCACTGCCCGGAAGGGAGCCGGGGTCTGGGCTCACCCCCCTGCACCCTGGCCCGGCACGCGCCGGAGCACTCAGGCGTGAGTCACTGCCCTTGGGGTGCCACGCCGTGCTGCACACTGAACGGGAGCCACTGTCACCGCCAGAGGTGAGCACACAGCAGAGAGCCGTCAGCAAGGCTGCGGCGGCTGGGCAGGGTGTGGCGCGAGGTCGGCCCCTGAAGGGACACCCGCTGACCTGCATCAGAGGGGCCGGTTACACAAGCTCCCACTCATGTCCCCCGGCCCCTCAGAATGTGACGGGAGATGGGATCTTTGCAGATGTAAATAAGATAAAGACACAAATGAGGTCATCCTGGATTAGAGTGGGGCCTAAATCCAATGCGAGGGCCTCTGTGAGAGACCGAAAAGCACACACAGACACGGAGAAGCCGCGTGAGGTCGGAAGCCAAGACAGAGTGGCAATGGTGTCTGCGAGCCACAGCTCACCCAGGCCAGCTGCAGCCACAGCCGCCAGGTGACACGAGGGGCCCGTTTCTCTCTCAGAGCTCCCAGGGGGAACCAAGGCTGCCACGACTGTGATTTTGGACTTAGGGTACCTAGACCTTTGAGAGAATAAAGTTTTGTCTTAAGCCACTCTGTTCGTGATAAAACACGGCAGCCATGAAAGCTGATGTAGCAGCACACCACACTTTCCTGTGGCGCAAAATGCCCTATTTAGGGTGGAAGGCAGCTCAGCAAATCGGCGGCTGAGGATGGCTCACTCACCATCCTTACCCGCGCTGCCATCAGCATCATCGCCGGTGCCCTGACCGCCCCCCTGCCACGGCTGCCGCCGTCACAGTGCCGTCACCAGTATGGTCACCGGGTCCTTCGGTGAGCGTGACTGCATGCTGTGTGCCTCTGCTTAGACCCTCCCGATGCGACAGCAGGTGGTTTAACTGCTGCATTTTTCATACCAGAAAACGAAATGCTAAGAGGTGAAATAACTTTTCCTTGCAGTTCTGAGCTTCACCATCCAGGCCCCCAGACCCAGGGTCACCAGCTCAGAGCCCTCTGGCCGATCTTTTACCCAGCTGGGGCTCGACTCCGCACCACAGTGGGTTCATCCAGGCGCCACCACGCAGGGGTATCTCAGGGTGAGTAAGATGGGGGCAGAGCACTTGGCACTCCCGTGACGCAACTGTTGCTGTCTTGTTCCCGCCCCTCTGCTGCCACGGGGAAGGAAGGGTCTCCTTTGTCTCCGCTTCCAGCCATGGCCCTGGAATCACGGGAACAGGGACACGAGGAGCTGTAGAGCCTGCTAGGAAACCAAGTCATTCTCAACGCTGCCTTATCCACCAGCAGTGGCCCTGATGACCCTTCAAGACTGATCGGTGCCAGACCCCCAAGAGAGGACCAGCGACACGATTTACAAAATGAAAATGTTAAAACAAAACAAAAAACAAACCACTAAGCATTTCAAGACATTGACATGAACAGGGCATTAAACCGAGTGCGGGACAGGTGTGGGGGCACACGCTTATAATCCCAGCACTTGAGAGGCTGAGGCAGGAGGACCGTGGCGAGTTCAAGGCCAGCCTGGGCTACAAAGTGAGCTCAAGACCAGCCTGAACTGCATAGCAGGACTCTGTCTCAAAAAGACAAAAAATAAAATAAAATAAACTAAGTGTGGGGCCTTTTCAAATGCAGACAGCTGTGTAACTACCCAGGTCCCATAATTGTGACTGAGGCCTTGCCCACGGACGTCACTGGCCTGCAGAGCTGCCTGCCCAGGGCCCTGCACTGCTCCTGGATACGCAGTTCCCACAGCGTGGAGCTCTGTGCTGCCCAAAGCCCCAGCACTGGAGTGCAGATCGGAGAGGGCCTCCAAAAAAAAAAGAAAAGAAAGAAAAGAAAACCAAGGGCCTGGGGATGTAGCTCAGCTGCATAAGCACCTGCCTGGCAAGCGCAAGGTGCTGAGTTCGATTCCTGGTACCAACAAACAAACAAACAACAACAACAAAAACACAGAGAAGGCCTCCAGCTGGGGACGTAGAGAGCCCAGAATGAGGTGCAGGCGGCCGGCCTTCCTGATGCAGAGCTTTACACTGCAGCCTGCCTGGCCCCGCGTTCAGCTGGGTCTCAGGAACCAGCTCCGTGCACAGGCAGGAACAGGGAGCAAACGCCGCTCTGCCCTGACCAGGGCTGCATTAAACGGCCCACGAAGTCTGTACGCAGAAGTAGGCGTTGTGGCTCCCGCAGCTCGTGCCTAGAGCCTGGCTGTCAGCTGAGCAAATAAGAAAGCTTGAATGAGGGGAGACATGGTGAACAATTGGAGGCTCCAGCATTGCAGGATGAGCAACGGAGAGCCGGAGAGGGGGAGATCGTTCGCACGACTACTAAGTCGTTGTTTACGAGTTCTTTCATTTGTCCAGGCCCTAGGCTACGGCAGGAGCGAGCAAACTTGTTCTCTAAAGAGCTACAGCCTATCTATTTTAGGCTTTGAGGATCACGTGATATTTGTTGCAACTGCTTGACCCTGCTGCTGGGATGCAGCCTTAGCTCTCAGAAAGTATGTAAAAGAATGAGTGAGGCTGCGGTCCAATACAACCTTATTTGCAAAAGCAGGAGGAGGTAGACTTGTCCCGTGGACTATACAATAGTTTGCCGACCTCCAGACTAAATGATTTCGATGCATCATGGCATTTAATCACCTCCCTAAAGTGTACTCCCAAATCCCTGACTAACAGCCTGCTGCGCCCCTTACATCCATTTACGTATTTACGACTTTATTGTCTCCTTTTTCCTCACTAGACTGTAAATCCCATGAGTTGCGGTCTTAGGAGTTTGACTTCTCACCATAGATCTTGGAAAAACAGATGCTCAATGAAGTATTGGCTAAACAAAGCAAGAACCTCATTCCTATCTCGCAGATAAAGGAACAGGTTTAGAGAGGTCGCTTGGTCAGGATCACAGAGCTGGAAAAGAATGATCTGGTTCTTCAGAGACTGCGCTCGGGGAACTGATTGCAAAACCTAAGGGTTGCAAAGGTAAATGCGTACGAGGCCAATCAGGTCATGGGGATGCAGACACAAAGTGGCCAGGGCAGAGCAGCAGGCAGGTGGAGACGGGTGACACTCTGTCTAAAGGGCCGCGGTTCCTCGGCTCCAGCCTCCTGTGGCCTTGTGTGACTGTGGGACCAGCACGTCTGCACCTCCTGGCTTTCACAGAGCCGTTGGGAGCCCAGGCGTCCATGGGCAGTTTTCCCACTCTTAACTGTGGGCAAATAGTTCACATTTCCCCCTAAACTCTACCCTGGGCAAGCAAAGCATGTCATCACTTTGTGGCCTTTGGCTTGGAAACTATGAAATACCTGGAAAGTTCTGTCCGTTTAATCCTTCTTTCTCATTCACCTAGCTGGTCCAGCTGCTCAGAAATCCCTGAGCGGCCAGATGTACTGAAAGGGATGCATGAAATTAGAATATGAAAGAGTATCGAGCCATTGGCTCTAGAACACCCTCCCGCTCTAATCTCTGACATACAGAGGCATCGGAACCGGTGACATTCTCCTCACGGAAAACACATTTTCTTTTTTAATCATAAGCATTCCCCTGAGAAACTAGATTGGATCCCCTGAAGGCATGGGGATCCCTAAACACGGCTTGAAATAGATTGAACTGGGATTTTGCCCTTGCAAACCCAGAAACTGTGACTGTCTGCCAAGGGCTACACGGGTGCCCATGATACTCCAACCCCAGTCTGTCCCTCCCCAGCCCAAGGTCAAAGAAGCCAGCTCCCCGCAGATACCAATGTCACAGGTGAGAGTGGGGGGCTGGCTGTCCAGGGCCCCCCTTGAGGGTTTTAAGACTGCAGCACAAGTGCTGCATAAGCATGCCTGCCCAAATACTCCTAATTACAGAGAAAACACCTATTACCTGAGAGTCTGGATGACTTGTCTGGAGCAAGCTAAAAAATGTCCTATGTCCTAACTTAAAAAAGCTATGAAGAAGTTTGTCATTCTACTACATGATATGGTGACGCCTGTCTTAAAAGGGTTTCTGGCCAGCTCAGAAAGCCGTGTCATATTCAAGGCGTGATTCCATTGATCCCGGCACACACTACCTGCCCTACATATGATTACCAACTCTTGCCCTAGATATGAAGCAGGCTCAAAAGCCTCCCGATTTCCAGGCTGAGAAGCAATGCCAGAAGCGCCCTTCAGGCTTGTTCTCCAGGGCAATTCCGCTCAGGCTCACACTCGCATACTGTCCCTAGCATCCACTACCCCGCGGTTCACGGGTACATCTTTCTGTGGAGGTGGCCTGGGGACAATTTTATTTGAAAGTCTTATCCTGTCATCGTCAGTCCAGGCATATACCTGAGATGGTCTCGGAGTGGAGGGCTGACGAGGACAATCTTCATATCATCATGCGCGGTCACAAGCTAGTGTCCCAGGGATGGTAGCAGCCCTCTTGGCTACTATGTGGGCCACCCTCTAACCTAGCTCTGCCCGCATCAGCCTGTGTACCCCAGCCGGAGACAGAGAATATACACTTCTTTCTCCTCCCCTTCAACCTGACCTGCAAACCTGAAAGCCCATCCAATGGCATGGTCAGGCGCCAGCTCTACACGCCAATACTATCTCCTCAACCAGAGCACCTACTAGTGGAAGCCTGGAGATGTAAGTGATCTGGCCACAGTGAGTCCACAGGGAGACCCAGGTTCGGGGACCAGCGGTGAACCTGCTGGGCAATGCGTGAGGCAGACAGAATCGGGGTCAACACTGCAGGTCCACAGGACACCGGGAAGCCCTCACAGCCCATTGCTAGGGGCACAAGATCTGGACCTCAAAGACACCTGCCTGCAGGGAAAGCCAAGGAGCTTCTACTGTAACTGTCCCCCAGAAGTGCTCAGCACCTCAAGGGCTCAGCACTTTCCCACCCACAGAAAACACTGGCCTGGTTCATCGCTTCTTCATTTACTCGCTAAAGCTGGTGAGCGTTTATGGAGCTTTTACTGCGTGCTCAGCGCTGCTACAAAACTAGGGGCTTGGTGGAGAACAGGGCCATATCTCTGCTCTTGGGAAGAATATTTTGTAGAATTAGACTAGCACTGCGCTACAATGAATAACGTAATAACACTCGCGCAGACTCACCGAGCACTGAGATCGGTTTGAAATTCTGTCATTTTAGTCCTCATCCTAACTTTTTTTTCCTATCATCTGCATTTTGTAGATGATGGTTCAGATAAGTCAAGTAAGGGCCTGAGACTCAGATGATAAGTGGCAAAGTCAGGCAACGGAGCTCAGAAGGTCTGAGTCCAAACCCTACCACCCATTACTGCTACTACTGGAGTGATGGTACTGAGAGCTTTGACTTCACGTAACAGGCACTGTGTTAACCTCCTCGCATATATCCAAGCATGCGCTGAGCACCCACAGCTAGCCAGGCACTGTTAGACAAGAAACGGTCACAGACAGTGGGGAATTTGCCCAAGTCCCCAGAGCTGGGCAGAGACAAAAACCCCAGTTTTTACAACTCATGCTCTCTGCTGCTTCCATATGTGCTCCAGTGCCTCCCCAGGATATAATTTTGGTTATCTGGAATGTTTAAACAGACCCAATGAATATTTAAACAAATCATCCATATTAAATTTTGGGTTGTTGCCCCTCAATTATTGCATCTCAGCCCGGAAACTGATATTTTCTTATTTGCTTGCCCGGAGGGCTGCTAAAATGAAGATCAACACAGCTCAGAGAGCAAATATCAATTTTCACTTTTGGAAAACAACCTGACATTGCCTGCAGGAGAAGGCGGTGCCTTTTGCTCTGAACTGGAAAGAGGAAGAGAAAGGGAAAACACTTTATAAGTGACGACACAGGCTTCTTCAACAAAGCGTCTCTTCTTCCCTCCCGGCCTTGGAGCCCGGCAGCCGGGCAGGCCACATTCCTCCCTGGGTTCTTCTCCTGAGCAGGTTGCTCAACCCAGGGTAAAGGTGGCTGGAGTCCCTGGAGGGGGTATATTTTCATTTGTGCTGTGGCTTGTGTCTAGATGTCCCCTCAAAGCCTCACGCAGGCATAGATGGGGCTTTTTTAGAGGTGGCTGCATCTAGACTGTGATTGATTCATGGTGCACTGCTAGGCTCAAGGGCACTAGGATTAAGGGTGTGAGCCCTCTACCTGCTGTAAGTAGCCTGGATAAGATATAAGAGGTAGAAAGAGCTGTGGCTGTCCCTTGTTGCTTTGCTGCCTTCTGCCCATCATGAAAGTTTTCTCCTCTTTGATGCCTCTCTGCCATGCCTCCTTGCCTTGGAGCCAGCCAGTGATGGACTGAAACTTCTACAAATTGTCAGCTAAATAAACCTTTCTTCCTTTAACTTTGGGTGTCAGGTATTTTATATCAGCAAGGAGAAAAGCAGCTAAGACAATCTCCCACTTCCTTTCCCTGCCTAGTGCAAGTCATCACCTGCGGCCCCACCCTCTGACACCAAACGACTATATTCCTTGGCCACCAAGTAAGGCCCATGGGTCACCAGCTTGGGTAGACCACTGGATTTAGACTCAGGTGATACAGTTGACCATGGTGGAACATTCTGCTGGCCTAGGGACACTCCAGGATGACAGACAGAGGCAACTCCTTCCTGCAGGGCTGCCCTCCCTACCGCACCTTCCCCCCCTTTTCTGACCAGCTCCTGCACATCCTCCAGATCTCAGCAGCTCTTTCCCCAGATTCTCTGATAGCTAGGTCTTTCCTACTATTCAGGGCTCTGCTTATTGTCACCTCCTCCGAGATCCCTCCCTGATTGCCACAGTAGCTCCTCCAGTCCCACTCCACCACCTCACCCTGCCTCCTTGTCCTGTCAGCACTCCTCTTGGGGTGCAGTTCTCTAGACTCTTTCTGGTCTGCTTCCCCCCTCCAAGTGGGGATGGGACAAGACCCTCACAAGGGGTCCTGGTCCTGACAAGGGTTCATACGCTCTGCTCCCCTCTCATCTGTACATCAAGAAGATGGGCGACTCCAGCTCGCTGGGAAAATCCAGGGAGTGTGAAATCAAAGGGAGTAAGTCCCCCCTTTTCCCAGACAACTGGAAATAGCCCTAATATCCAAGCTCAACCCCAGCACGACCTGGAAAGCTGGAGGGCAGGCTGCTTCAAGCCCCTACCCCCAAAACTTGTGTCAGTGAAACTTCTCAAGTCCCAGATCAGAAGGAGGCCATGGACAGCAGTTACTACAGCGCTCTGGGAGGAAAGCCCACACAGCTTGCAAAGGGCCTGCCCTGGGTGAGTCACCTCACGTCTCTGCCTCAGTTTCCTGCTTTCCGATGCAGGGCCATTGGGAGGGGTGCAGGCGATACTAACATAGGGCAGGCTACTTAGCACCCTATGTGGACAATTATTAAAGTTTTGGCCTCTACCCTTGAGCCAATGGGGATGAGGCACTCCCCTGGTCCAAGGCATTGGTCAGGCATGGTCCAATCAGCATCAAGCTTGGGTTTTTATGTTTCTCCCTTTGGCTTGCAGTTCTGAGGCCTCCCGTGAGAAGGCCTGAGTCTAGTTTGTTTAGAGCTATTTGAGTACAGTTTGCTGCTGGGATTGGGATCTGGGCTTCTATTTCTGATGATTTTCCTCCTTTCTCCTCCCCACTCCCCTTCCTCTGCCCCTCCTCTTCCATCCCTTTATTTTCTTAGAAAAGAGAATTCATGTTTTGCCAAGGAGAAAACAAAACACCGTCTGTCCTCCTCAGTAGCAGTTGGGGTTTCCGAGTCTGGGAGGAGGGGTGTGGGCTGGGAATGTGGCATAAACCTGGCCACGGATGCAAGCTGGGCGGGGAGGGACACAGGTGGAGGGCACAGGCCCAGAGCTCTGCCCAGGAAGAAGGGTGACCCCAGTCCCTCCGAGCCTGAGGACCCCTCCTACCTCTGAGAGCTGCACCCAGCAACAGTGCCACAGCCCAAGTCCATCTTTGCAGAAGCGCCACCTGTCTCAGCCAATGTGGGTGCTTCCTCCCTGCCTTCCACGGTTATTGGCTCAGGTAACTCAGACCTGAGCCAATCAGCATGAGGCATTCCCCAGGTTGCAGGCATTGGTCAGGCGCGGTCCAATCAGCATCAAGCTTGCGGGTTTTTCCGAGATTGAAGAACCTCTTTGTCTTTCTCCTTTGCCCTCTGCGGTACGTGTGTAATGAGAATAAAGAAACAGAATCCAGACCTGACTCCATCTGTTCCTAAAGCCTAGACACACCGCACTGCCCATTACCACCAACCGCACTGGTCACTCAAATGTCTTGGGACCCAGACCAAAAAATACACCCGCAACTGTAACAGTGATTGTATGAGCTCGGCAGGATAGTGACGCGTGTGTTCCTAGTTCTACAGCGGTGACGGTTCGGAAACCAAAACAGTTGAAAACAATTAGAAGCTTTTACAATGTTCCTTAAAGATGCACAGAGGAGGAATATTCCCAGAACAGTGAGCACAATGCTCTAACATCTTCTATCTCTGAATGTCTCATTGTTCTCTCCTAGGATTTTCCTTGGGAAAGAGGAGCCTTCCCAAGTTGCAAAACTGAGAAAGCTCTGTGAGCAGTTGAAGCCCCTTCATGAAAAATCCGGAAAGGAGAGAGAGAGAGGGAGAGACAGACAGACAGAGAGGGAGGGAGGAAGAGAGAGAGAGAGAGAGAGAGATTTAAGCCCCGGAAGCAGACAGGCCTGAAGGTCTACCTCCTGGACATTTATCATAACTCTGACCAGTAAACTACCATTTTGTTTAACCAGTTTGAGTTGGGTTTCAGATGCGAATCAAGAGAAGAGAAGAGAGCTGTGGCGAGCACTTGCCTACTGCACGCGAGGCCCAGCACTGAAGAAGGAGGAGGAGGAGGATGTAGTGCATAGCATTGGGGTTTCCGTAGCCACTTACCATATAAAATAGGTCATGTCCCTAACACACAGAAATAGTAAATATTTGGGACAAGGGAAATGGTAATGGCCATGATTTGATCATTGCACTTGTATACACGAATCACATGACTGCACTGTACCCCATAAATATATATAAAATGGGTGTCCGTTCAAAATTTTTTAAAGGCTATGAATTTCATCTGTTTATATGTTGCTCTTTGTGGTCACTTATAAAATGTAATTCGACCATATTTTTAAAGACAGAAACTCTTTCTCTACTTTGAAACAGCTGGCTCCGAGCTCTTTCCTGGAAATGTGAGGGTTGATGTGCTCAGAAACAGGTCTGGTTCCCCCAAGCGCCGAGCCCTGCGGCCTCTCTGGCCTCAGTTTCTCCATCCGCAGCAGAAGACGGGATCCCAAAGGAAGCTGGGTGCAACCGGAGGCTCAGGAAAACTCCGGGATCAAAACTAATTAAAGCGTGGAGCAAGCCGCAGATGAAAGGACCTTGTAGAACTCCTTAACAATTCTAATAAAGAATTTCCCCTTCAATTACAGGGTAATTTTCTTCTCACGCATTTGCAGTTTCCTGGGCCACTTTCCATGCGGCTGGACCAGTCTTTCTGGAATCCCTGCATTTTTTTTTCTAAGAGACAGGGAAGGCAGTGGAGATGAAAAGAAAGGAAGACAGCGGGTCCATTTTAGAAATGGCTAATTCACGGGATTTGAGAGCGGCAGCTAATGAGCTTCCTGCAGGGTCTCCTCCTCCGTCATTTCTATGTTGCTTCCTCCCCTCCCTTTCTTCTTACACAACACCACACACACACACACACATGCACACACATGCGTGCACGCTGGCCACTTCTGGACAACACCCCCAGCTTTCCCACCTCGGGGCCTTCATCTCTGTCTCCTCTGTCCCTGCAGTGTCCCCCACTACACACACACACACACACACACACACACACACACATGTGCACAGCAGATGACAGCTGGCCAGCCCTTCTCCCTGCCCCGCCAGCCCCAAACCCACTGAGCTTCCCGTCCCTCCACCCTGCAGCCCGAGCTTCTCCGCATTGAATTCCTGAAGCACTTTCCCTGTGTCTTCCTTCCATTCCATCCGGGCCATGAGTGCTGAGGGGGGCAGCTTGGCACAGGGCTCCAGGGTCTGGCACAGGGCAGATGGCTGAAGGTAAAGCTGTATAAGTGGGTGAAGCGTGCAGTACAAGGGCCAGTACTTCTCTCAAATCGCTGAAGGGTCAGTACTTGGGCTACACTGGCTGAGCGGCGCGTCAAGCCATTAACATAGGTTCTCATGGACCCACTGTCAGTGCGGCCGGGTTGAGGGGAGAGCTGCTCTTAGCTCAGAGACTGTGAGGTCTGCCGGCCAGATCTGACCTATGGGATCCAGTTTGCTGATCCTCGCCAGGTCTTCTGTGGGTTTAGGGGTGTGGCAGAGCCTGCTCTTGCTCCTTTATTGTCCTCTTCTGCAGGAACAAAACCACCAATTTCAGATGAGCATTTTTCTCCTGGAATAAGGACTCCATTCCCAGACTCCACTGCATGTGACCATGTGACCACGTTTGTCCAATGAGATGCAAATCAAAACTTCCTTATAAGGCAGTAACCACTTGATATTTCTCCACGTTTTGTTCTTTGTCCTTTTCTCCTTCCTAGTGCCTGGAATGTGCATGCAATGGCTGGAGCTCCAGAAGTTATCTTGGTCCATGACATCCTTGGAAATGGAAGGCTTATGTAGCACGACCAAAACATAGAACTGGTGACTCTATGGAGTGCCACCCACACCAGGCCTGGCCTGCTGACTTTGTTTTCTTCAATAGAGATCTTTGATTGCATCATGAAAATATCACAAATTGGTCCTACACTCCAGAAGTTTGTTTCTGTGGCTGGATAACTCTTGGGTCTTATTCATTGGGCTGATGCACTGTTCCCTTTTCAGAAACGTAGATACCATCCAAAAATTTTCCGATATCCTTGTTTTTGATGGTTGTGGTTTGCTGAATCAAAGCAGCTGAATGTGAAGCAAGCTCAGTGTCATTTCCTTCAAGGATTAGCTCATCTTTCTGGGCTTGAGATACTGAGCAAGGAACTCCTGCCCTCATACAAACCTGGCCGATGTGTTTTTCACCCTAGAAATTCCGCATTTTGACAAGGGAGCCATTTTCCTGAATAACAGCACTGCTGGAGAAGTGAGCATCTGCAGACTTCGGCTCGTAACGGAAGCCCAGCACTACGCCCTCCGTCCTGTTCTGTCCATGCCTACAGATCGTGCGAACAGTAGCCTGTTCCCTTCTTTTTCCCCACTGTTTGTTTACTCCAGCCTCTTCTTTTTTCTTTCCAAGAAGACTGAGCTCTACCTTGGTGTGGTTGATGTCCCTCCGCAGGGACCCTTCACAGTAACTGCATCCCTTTGGAGCGATGTCCACATTTTCTGGAACACTGACAATCTGACTGCTGAGTATTGTCTTCGTTCTCACAGGAGATTCTGCCAAGAGCTCTGCTGACCGAACTTAGGACCTTGCGCTTGCCAGGCAGGCCCGTAGCCGCTGAGCTATACCCCCGGCCCTCTGCTAACTTTTAAAGCATTGAAAGAAGTAAAAGGTTTCTCTTGTTCAAGTCTCTGTGACTCAAGGGCTTTTCACTGTCACCCTGACATGAGATGGGGGAGGGGAGAAGGGTAGCGAAGCAAGCGAGAAACTCCTCCTGTCTCTCAGGGTTTGGTGAAAAGGAGACAGACAGCTCTAACTCTGTCATTGCACTGTCCACCAATGCTCTGACGAGGACCAGTTCAGCTCTCGAGGTCGCAGAGCCTCCACAGAGGGGATCTTTCTCCGGGGTTTGAAAGCCAGGCAAGAAGTTCCCAAAGCAAAAAATGACTTAATGCAAATATCACAAACCAAGGTTCTCGCAGGCCAGACACAGATTGTGAATCTGCTTGGCGGGGGACGGGGGAGATATGGGCAATCTCCAACTTGTGATTTTGCAAAGTGACTGTCTGTGAACCCTCGCTTCCACTCACGCTGGACAGGACTACATCCTCACACTGCTCAGGAAGGGGGTGTGTGTGCACATGTGTACACACGCCCCTGTGGGTGTCAGAATCCTGCACACCTGATCGTTCAGTTTGCATCTCCTGAGCAGATACTCTTACACACTCACCATGGCTTTCATGTCATTTACTGTCACATGGCCCAGGTACGTGACATAACAATAGCATATTATCATGTTAATACCAAGGCCACAGTACCTATGCCATCATCAGCTGCTGCAACCCAGGCCTGTCCCCAGCCTGGCTATCCCAGTAACGTCCTCAGCTTCCACCCAGCCATCTCTGCTCTTCAGGACTCATCAAGGACGGCTCCTCTGTCATTTCCGCTCTTGTCTTCTTTGACACTGACATTTTTTTAGGAGTCCAGGTCAGGTTTTTTGAAGACATTCTCTCACGGTGGATTTGTGCTTTGTAGTATGTGAATGAATGACCACAGCTTGTAAGAGCCTCTAAGAGCCCAGTGTTTACTGAGCGTGCCGCCTTCCACTGCTGGCCTCTGGATCTGCAGAGCAAAGGTCCCCAGAGCAGAGGGGGGCTTTCCCTGCTGTCCCCCTTCCCACCTTCTCTCTCCCTGGCCCTGTGTTGTGGAGGGGTGCTTGCGAGTCCTGCTGGAAGGGAACCAACAAGAGCTGGGAACACAGGTCCCTGACCCTGGAGGTGATGCCCACAGCTCCAAGCAGCTGAGATGGAGCTGGCGAAGGTGAGGCTGGCGCCAGGTGTGGCGACAGAATCTGCCAGGCCAGGGCAAAGAGAAAATGCAGGGTCCCTTGTCAAGAACCACTAAGTGTTTCCAGAGTTCTAGGAGAACCTAAAGCCCCCTGAGAGCGCAGTCCACAGCCCCTGGATCTTCACTGTCACCAGTTTGGGGTTCAGAGAGCTCCAAGCTCAGGAGGTGGGGCAGGCTTCCTGCCCTGCAGGCTGACAAGGAAGCACCATCTTCGTAGAGCCAAGCAGACAGGACTGCGTGGCTGCACAGCCAGGGAGCCTGAGAGGCCAGCAAACAGGGCCACTGCTGGGTGAGTCACAGGGGTCCAGAGCAGGGGGTGGCCCGGGCCCCATCTGCAGCCTAGCACCTTCCCTGGGGAGCATCCTGACTGCCTGAGCCTCACAGCACTCAGATATGCCCTGGAGATGAGGCACAGGGGCTGGGGACAGGAGGACAGCAGGTTCACACTGCTACAGCTGGGCTGAGCATGGAGCAGTGTCCTTTCACAAGACTTTCCAGCATCTCAGCACCTGCACTGTTTTCTTTGTATTGCTCTTTTAGCAACTTACCTTCAGGGCATTATTTTAAACCGAAATTCTCCCTCCCTGCCACTATTTTTACCACTATTTTTTGGTGACTGTTAACAACATGAACACAGAAACCCCAGGTCAAAGGCAACAAAAGTAAACAACAAGGGAGGCACTGGCAAATGTAGGGGAGATGTTTCCGCAAGCTGGTCCCTACCTTCCCGGATGTAACCAGACGATTTGAAAAGATTTGCAAACAGAAATCTCAGCCTTTCTCCTTCTCTCCATCCCTCCTTTCCTCCCCTCCCCACCCGCTCTGCTGCAGACCAGGCGCACACAATGACATTCAGTGCTCTGCTTCCAGGCCTCCAGAAAGACTCCATGGTGCATGATGCACATTGGGAAATGCAGATGGAAGTCAGTGGTTCTCAAAGCGTGGTCCCCGATTCCCCTGCAAAGTTGTGGGAGATGAGGCTGTCAGGCTCCACCCCGGGCCTTTGACTGGACCTGCACCCAATGCTCTCGTGAGTCCCACAGGTGGCTCTGATCCCAGCTACTGGAGTCCGAAACCTCTGCTGCGCATCCCAAGGGTCAGCAGTGACCTAGCAGGGGCCACTCAGAGCCAGCCTGCCCTGACCAGGAGGGAAGACGCTTTGTGCCTCAGGTTGTCCATTTACCAACTAGAAGGACGATAAAGCACCTGAAACAGAGGACCTCAGCGAGGCCCAAATGAGGGTCATGTGGCCGGGCTGAGCAGTGGCCCAGCAGCGCGGCACCACTTTGCATGACTAATAGCTGCCGTCACTAGTGATCTGGGTAACAGAGCCAGCCCAGCTCACCGGAGAAGGAGGGGAGTCCCTCCTCCACAAAGCTCTGCACCTCTCCGCCTACTGACAGCAAGTGCACCCTCCTGAGATCTGTAGAAAACTCAGGTAAAATCAGTTATTGCAGAAAAGCAACAAAATACAATTGTATGTGTGGCTGTGCATATAAAATTAAATCTGTGCATCGGCCTGTGTTCGCGCCTCTGGTGACCTTGCAACCTCCTTTCTGCCCTCTGCGCTGTCTGATGTGGTGTGGTCTTCAGTCTCTGCTTTCATTACAACAGGCAAGCATTCAGTTATAACTCAGCTGTTTCAATGGGGCTCGAGGTATTCTGTCCCCGTGGGGACACCTGACAATGCCTGCAGATACTTTTCCTTGCCCCCGACTTGGGGAAGGGAAGGTGTCACCACCAGCATGTCGTGGATGGACCCCGGGACACCCCTCAGGCTGGGACAGGGAGCAGCGGCAGTGCCAGCTGGGTCCTGGCTGACAAACCCGAGCTCTCACCTGTTTCCGTTTCGATGTGCCCCTGTGCGTGCGCTCCCTCCCCAGGAATGCGCAGGCCTGCTCTCACTGTCCTATCACAAGGGAGGAAACTGAGGCACAGAGCGTTACGTGCTTTATCCCAGCTCTGCCTGGCTCGTAGCCCTGGCCCTCAGGAAGTGTCCCCTAAGAGGGCCCCGGGCAGCCACGGGTCCAGTGCAGCCTCATCTCCTTGGCTGTAGAAGCCCTGTAGACCCAGTCCTGGACATGTCCCTCTGGTGTCACCCTCCTTGCTTGTAAAAAAGAAGCCTGTGACGCAAGCGTGGGGGGTCACGCATGAACCCCACTCTGTCCCCTTCACAAACACATCCCCAGCTCATCCCCCCACCTTCACAGGTCACGCTGGTCTTGTTCTGACCTCCCGACTGCCCTAAGCACTCCTGCCTCTGTCCTTTTTCCATTCATGTAGTTTTTTTTTTTTTTTTTTTTTTCTTTTATTCCTCGGCTCTTCAAAAACAGTGCCAGACTCCTGGTGTCAAAAATTAAACACAGCAAAGATCTCCCAAGAAATCCAGTGCTAGCCCCCAACCCTCGCCCGCATGCCCAGCGCCACGTGGCACACCACAGCACCCCCAGCCGCCGCCTCGCAACCCAGCCGTGGAGCTTAGTCCTCGGGACACACAGGTTGGCGTTCTTCCGAACACCCCACCCGCCACCTAGCCCCCTACAAGGAGGGAGCGAGAGCAGCCGCCCCCAAGGACCAGCGGACCCCAGTGACGTGGGCTAAGTCCACCTTGGGATTTTTCAGAATAATAAACGGAGGGGAAACAGGATGAGACTCCAGTGTCTCTGGGCTCAATGTGGAAATAATCATTCCTAAGGAAAACAACAAATTAAAAATTTTAAGGAGCTTCCTGCTGCATGATTTAATATCTGGTTGGGCTGGAATTACTTCAAAAGGCATAAAAT
>NW_004955445.1:2554659-2579944 GCF_000276665.1 Chinchilla lanigera
ACACACACACACACACACACACACACACACACACACACACAGGGCCACAAATGAATCAAATGTCCAAACACAGAAAGAACTTCAAAGCCATGTGGGCCAACTCCTGCGGAGGTCCAGGACGGTGTGGCCCAGGGGAGTGAGGGAGTTGTCCCCCGAACAGGAGTAGCTGGGGATGGCAAGGGTGAGGACCAAGACAGCGTCTCATCCTTGAAGGTGTCGCAATGACCAGCACTTTGCAATCATCAACGCTTTCTCCCCTCCCACAACCCGCCCCAAACAGATCGCCTCCTCACCCTCTTCATACGGACAGGGAGGGGGAGGCACAGAGAGACCAATTTACCACGCTAAGCCAGGAAGCCTGTTCTTTCCTGACGGCCATACCTCAGAACACTGCTCCCCAAAGATTCCCACGTCCCTGCACTCTCGGAGGCTGAGACAGGAAGGTCGAACGTTTGAGCTCAGCCTGGTCACCTCAGAGAGACCCTATCTCAAAATGAAAAATAAAAAAAGGGGTAGGGATGTGGCTCAGTGCCAAGATCCTGGGTTCAGCCTCCAAGTACCCCCCCCAAAGACGTCTACGTTTTAATTCTTGAAACTGTCATATTGAAGGATTTAGCAGCTGTGATTAAAGTAAGGAGCCTCAAGTAGGGGGTGATCCTGGGTGATCCAGGTGTGATGAGACCCTAAGGAGGCGGGGGCTGGAGCTGGGGGAAGTCTCATGAAGATACAGGGGAGGCGAGGCTGGCAGACAGAGCCTGGGCAGCTGCTGCAGCTGACAAAGAAAGGATGGAGTTCCAGCCCAGGCTCTCGGGGAGTGCAGCCTGCTCAGGACTTGATTTCAGCCTGGTGAAACGTATTTCGGGCTTCTCACCTCCAGAACTGAACCATACTAAATTTATGTGATGCGGATGTGGTGGCGGCACATACCTGTAATCCCAGCACTCAGTAGGCTGAGGCGGGAGGATTGCCATGAGTTCAAGGCCAGCCTGGGCTATACAACAGTGAGCTCAAGGCCAGCCTGCACTTCACAGGGAGACCTTCTCTCAAAAAACCAAACAAAACAACAATAACAAAAATGTTGTTTTATGCCATAACTCTGTGGTAATTTTTTAAAAATTAATTTAAAAAATATGCACATTTTAGATACACATAATGGGGCTGGGGATATAGCTAAGCGGAACAGCACCTGCCTGGCAAGTGCAAGGTCATGAGTTTGATTCCCGGTACCAAATATATATATATTTCCCCCTCATTCCGCACCGTACTTGGCTTCCTGGAAAATTCAAGATGACTGAGACTGCAAAAACTGCTTTGTGTTTCATGTTTGGAAACTGAGTTCTAGACTGGGGTCCCGAAGGATAAAAGGATAAAGTCATGTTCGTGCCTGAGGAAATGGGGGAATGGGGGAATGGCTGGCAACTTTCCAGAGTTGGGAGGGGGGGGTCGGGGGTGGGGTGGAGCAGGGCATCTTCCCCAAGACAGCTCGGCACCTCAAGGACTCCTGGCATCCAGGGTACCTGGACATGAGAGCCCCACTGCCATCCAGCCACTGTGACCATCTCTGAGTGTCCCCCAAACTTCCCAGGGTTCCACCAGGTAACGTATCACCACTGTTCCAGAGTTACCCCCTGCCCCCGGGACTAAGCTGAGACCCCTAGAGGTGAGGATGCTTTGGATTTGTCTTGTACCCGAGAACGATGTTTCTTGACTGGTAGGCTCTGACTTCCTGTGCTGGTGCTGGGTGCCTAGGTACCCATCCTGCCCGTGAGATGCCTGTCGGGTGCCCTGCTAATCAGAGAGCTGGTGACCCACTCCTACTCCAAATTTCAGCTACTCAGACACATGGGTCTGGTCCGCAAAATCCCAACCAGCCTCTCTTGGAAAGCACACTGAACTAGAAGCCGGGAGGACTTATCAGCCCCTGTTCTCATGAGCAAGGTCAGAAGCTGAAAGTGGCCGCCAGTGTCCCTGACCACTGACCGCTGACCGCTGACCACAGCGACATTAACAGCAGCATCCAGTGTGGTGGAGGAGCTATTCCCCCCAGGGTTCCTATATTAGCTGTGTAGTCATCCTGACAGTGATGGGGGGGTGTTGCCCTGTCCCAGTTACACAAACAAGTAAACCGAGGCACAGGAAGTTACAACAGACAGCACACTGGGGGCCAGCACCGGGAGGTGGCCCCGAGCCTGCGCCCCGTCCCCTCCAACACATTCTGTGAAGTGGCCGGGTGGGCTCTGCAGCCCTCAGAATAACAGATATTAGAAATTTTTGGCAAAGGCTGGGGTATTATGCGGGGCTTACCCGCAGCATAAGAGTGAAGCCAAACCTTCGTCCAGTCCAACGCGGAGGCTCACACATGCAGATGAGGGCGGAGTCCAAGGCACAATGGAGCCCCGGGAGACCATCGTGGTCCTGTGACATCAGCGTGTCCCTCATTCAGCAAATGGTTCTGGGGGCGCCTCTTTGGTGCCAGGCCGGGTGGGAGGGGTTGGCAGACAGCAGTGGGAGCATCCCCAAGGCTGTGGCAAGTTCAGTATGTGCCTTAGAAAGCTTGCCAGGGCTCAGGGACCCCACTCAGGGTGGAGACATGTGGCAGACACACCCGCAGGTCAACAAGGTGGCAGGAAACCGGCACGAGGGCAAACTCCAGCACTCACCATCCGGGTCCTCCATCAGACCTGGGATGACCCCTCCCAGACCCAGCCCAGACCCAGAAGCCTTTTGCCCCTCATGGAGCGTCTGGACCTGGCACGGCCAAGACTGCCCTTGCTGGGCGGGCTGGCACCGCCCCGTAACTCTAGCTGCTTGGGAGGCTGAGACAGAAGGGTCCTGAGGTGGAGCCCAGCCGGGTGACTGAGCAAAGCCCTGTCTGGGCGGGGAAGCGCGGGCGTGTGCGGAGTGGAGGTGGGGCGCCCTGAGGAGGTGACGCAGGGGTCTTTTCTGAGATGATGCTTAACCTTGGGGCTGAAGGTCAAGAAGGAGCAGCAGCCGATGCCGCAGCTCGGAGACCTTCAGCAGGTGTGGGGGCCCAGGAGGCCGGTGCCCGTGGCACTAGGGCTGAGGGGAGGGAGGAGCAGGAGAACAGCACCGCAGGGTTGGCGCCACCGCGGGGACCCCTGTGCTGACCACGCCTGCCGGGCCTAACCCTAACCTGGACGTGGACCTAGGCATTTCCCAGACAACACTGCTTTCCGATCTACTACCGAGGCCAGGCCCTGAGCAGTGCTCCCCCTCCCGACCGGGGACACTTCGCTGGCATTATTTCATTCGAGCGCTGGCGCCCCCGAGGCGGGCGCTATAACGTCCCCCATCGCGGGAGGAGAGGGAGGCCCAGGGAGGAGCAGGAGCCCCTCGCCCCGCGTTGCCGCCGGCCCTGCCCCTTTCGCCCCCAGATCCGCGCGGCCGCCAGCCCCGCCCTGCCCCGCGCAGGCGCCCCGGTTCAAAAAGCGCCTCCGAACAGGTTTTGTGGGTTCTTTTGCAGACTTTTGCATCCAAATATGTCCAAAGAAAAGGCAAATCCACACCTCGTGCTTTGTTTCATAGAAGAAAAGCTTACAGACCGGATCCTTCAGGTTGAACAGAGCAAAGGGAAGCCAGGGAAAGAGAAGGTTCCCGCGATTCCTGCTCTGGGCCACTTTCAAACTGGAATAAAGTTGAAGCGGCAGGTGGAGAGCCGAGATTACAATCACAAACGGGCATCTTTAAAGCTACCGGCCCGGTGGGTTTTGTAAACTCAGTTATCGGGGCGTCCATCTGCATGCATAATCTGCCCTTTTATCTGGTTTACACCCTGCAGCCGGGCCTGCAGAATCCCCTGCCCCACCCCCACGCCCCAGCGCACCCGCCCAGACTCCAGTCAGCTTCCTGCGAGCTGCTGGCGGGCCCTGAGCGGCCCGAGGAGACCATGTCTTGCAGCAGAAGAGGAGGCTGCTGGGGCTAGCGTGCACCCCGAAACAGAGTCAAGCGAACACTGAATTCTTCTGTTAAGGATGTGATATTCAGTGTTTAAGCCACCAAAATGCCCATCAATAGGGGTTTAGTTTAAGAATTATTAAAGAGGGCCAGGCGTGGTGGCGCAGCACCTTGGAGGCTGAGGCAGGAGGATTCTCACCAGTTCAAGGCCAGCCTAAGTTACTTAGTGAGTTTAAGGCCAGCCATAACTAAATAGTGAGACGCTGTCTCAAAATAAAAAATATAAAAAGGGGTGCAGGTGTTGCTCAGTTTGAAAGCCCTGGATTCAACCCCCAGTACTGCAAAAACAAAAAGTCCAAACGATGAATATGATCATTTATTATTCGTGACATTGACAACTATTGTCACCATATATTGTTGCATATTTCAAAAGAAGGCAAATTATAAACAGCAAAGAAAGTAGGGCTCCTTTTATTTTTTGAGAATGGGTCTCACTGTGTAGTTCAAACTGGCCTTGAACTTACTTTGCAGCCCAGGCTGGCCTCAAATTTGAAGCAATCCTCCTGCCTCAGCCTTCCAAATGCTGGGATTGCAGGCATGCACCACCACACCTGGCTCCATTTTGTAAAACAAACATTTACCGTAAATTAAACATAATTGGGACTGGGGATATAGCTCAGAGGCATAAGCACCTGCCTGGTAAGTGCAAGGTCCTGAGTTCGATTCCCTCCCACCAAAAGAGTAATAAACAAAGTATATTCATAAAAAAAAATAAACATAATCTAAAATATTGAGCAAATAATGACTTATGGTCAACAACACCCTTATTATGAGTAATTCACTTATATCGAGCTAAGTTGTTATTACCTCTACAGATAAGAAAGCAGGCTTTGGGGTAACAAATGTCTTGCCCAAGGTCACTAAAAAGATCAGAGTATCTATTTAGATATGTTATTTAAAGAGTAAGAAACAAATTTAGACCATTTTATCTTAAAAATTGCCAAGCTGGGCATGGTGGTGCATAAGTGTAATCCCAGCACTCCAGAGGCTGAGGCAGGAGGATTGCTGTGAGTTCAAGGTCAGCCAGGGCTACAAAGTGAGGTCAAAAGGCTGGGGATTTAGCTCAGCGGCAAAAGCAAGTGCAAGGTCGTGAGTTCGGTTCCCAGTACCGGAGAAAAACAAAAAGAAAAACAAAAAAACAAAAACAAAAACAAAAAAAAACAAAATGAGGTCAAGACCAGCCTAAACTGCATAGTGAAACCCTGTCTCAAAAAGACAAAAAAAAAAAAAAAAATTGCCAAGAGATCAAACCGTATAATTGTAGATATCTGCGTAGGTTGGATCTACAAAAATGACAATTTCATTTAATTCAACCTGAGATATGTGTGTGTTTGTGGATTACTTATGACTTACAAATAAATGATGCAAATATATAAAGAAAACTATGTATTATTAAGTTGTGCACATATTTGGCAATAAATGGTCAAAATACTGTCCCAACAGAAACCTTGCAGACACTGGGTCAGCTCCCTGTAAAGGAGACTTCCTGATGTTCTGTCCTTTCCTTAAAATCTTGGAATCACTGTCTCTGCCAAAAAAACTGTATAGGGCCCGGCATGGTGGCATACACCTTGTAATCCCAGCACCCTGGGAGGTTGACACAGGAGTTCGACTTAACATGGGCAACTTAGTGACTGAGTGAGATACTGTCTCACAATAAAAAAAATTTAGAAAGAGGCATGTGGCTCATGGTGAAGGCCCTGGGTTTAATCCTTAGTACCTGTTGTGGTTTGGGGTTACTTATTGCAAGGGAAACAATAACATAATACAGAACACATTTTATAAAATTATTTATAATAGTCACCCAAAGAATCATATACAAGAGAGTGCAGGAAATCTGTCCGTACACTAGAGACCAAGAATCCAGCTGAGGGTCTGGATCTCATGATAATGTCCTGCATGAGTCCAGCTGAAGGCCTAGAGCTCATAACAATACCTCCCACAAGTCCAACTGGAGGCCTAGAGCCCATGACAACATCACATGCAGGCCTGTTTCACGGATCTGTGCTGGGGAAGGCCCAAAGGTCAGTGGTGGAATCTAGGAAGTCTGTGCCAGTGGGATAAAGGATCTGTGCTAGCAGGCTGAGGGATCTGCACTAGAGTCAGGAAGTGATGCTCAAAGTAAGAGCCAGAGCTCCCCAAAAAAGTACCTCAGCCATCCTCAGCGACAGGTCCAGAGCTGCTCCAATGGTGAAGACAGCTGGGTTCCCATCAGGAAAGCCAATGCGACAAGTTTCTCCAGGAGACAGAGCAGTGCACCATCTTCCCCTCCGGAGCCAGGAAGCGACGCTCAGAGTGAGGACCAGAGCTCCCCCAAAGTGAACTGAAGCTATTCTCAGCGACAACAAGGTCCTGAGCTCCTTGGAGGATGACAACAGCCAAGTTCATCAGGAAAGCCAGCACGACAGGCTCCTCCAAGAGAACCAACAACTCCTTACTGCTTCTGTCAGCTCCCAACAGGCTCCCACCAGCCTCTTCTCTTCTTCTCCAGGTCTGCCTCTTATGCTGCTGGCAACAGTCCCCAGGTGGGCCTCCCACACCCAGCACCGCGCTTACTCAGTTCAGCTGGGAGTTATAAGTTCACCACCAGTTGTCAATCCACCACAGTACCAGAAAAAAAAATAGGGCTGGGGTGTAGCTCAGTGGTAGCACACGTGCCTATCAGGGTTTAATCTGCAGGACTACAAGAACAAAAATAAAACTGTGTAGCTTTGGACAGTTCCTAAACCCCTCTGAGCCTCAGTTTACTTATCTGTGAGATGGACACCACATGGTCCCTACCCCTTGGATGGACTCAGTGACGTCATGGGTGTGAAGTGTTGAGCACACTACCTGCCACATAATGCATGCTCCATAAATGCTGGGTACTATTTCTAACCTTCACAAGCACCATTGGAGTGGGCCTCACACAGGACCCAAGGAAACTAAGCCAAGAGAGCTTAAATATGTGGTTCAAATCACATAGGCAGCCCACAGGAAACCTGTTAACCTCTTTCTGGGCTTAGGCCACATCCTGCCACTCACCGTGGTGCTGAGATGTCTTCTGGGTTGGTACTCGTTGGGTTTGATTCAGTTCCACTCACCAGAGGAGGGTGCGATACTTTTTGAGCCTGGCAGGCCCAAGTTCGAATCCTGCCTGTGCTGAGCTGAAAACCACACCAGCGTGTGAGCTCTCTGTCTTCTTTCTGATGCTCCTCCCTGAACTGCCCCGTCTTCCCAAGAATCACCCGTCTGAGTTCTAAATAGCTGCACACAGGAAGATCTGAAGGTGGTCAGAATTACTCTTGAATATCCCCTGAATCACACAAGTAAACCGGGTTTGCCCTCATGGCCCCACACAGAGAAGGTGCAGACAGGAGACAAGACTGTGTGTGGATTCCCACCTTAAGCAAGAGGACGGGATAAGATATGGCAAGGTGAGCGGGTGCTGAGGGCTGCAGAGCCCATGCAAAAATGCAACTGGGATCCCGGCTTCCTAAACAGTTAGATGTGAGGTAGATGTGCATTTGATGGAATTCCTCCACACTGTTAGTATACATATGAAGATAAGAGAACAAAGCGAGTGACGTTGGAAACACCAGGACAATTTGAGAATTACATGTTTCTAAACTACCCGAGGGGCCTGGGGATATAGCTCAGCAGCACAAGTGTCTACCTGGCAAGTGCAAGGTTCTGAGTTCGATTCCTGGTATAAATAAATAAATAAATAAATAAACTACCACAGGATGGCAGAGCCTGTGCAGTTTCGCACTCAGTACTGCTGTCCTGAAAATCCCACATTTTCACCAGCCTTGCAGCTCCACACGGGTTCAGCTGGGTCTGTGACAGAGGAGCCCGAGGGTCCCTGCGGGGTGGAACTTGAAGGTCCTCAGCCCAGGAAATCCCAGCAGCCGTCCTGGGCAGGCATCACACATGACGCAGGTGGTAGCAGTGGGGTCTGCTCCATCCCATAATAAGCCAAGCTCCGTGCTGATGAAGGAACCAACCAGGCACAGCCAATCTACAGACGTCGAGGGAGAAGGTTAGAATCCTATCACATAGAGCTCTTGATTTCACATGCTGGAAATGAACGCGAGCGTTTTTAGCTGCTATGTGCCGGTAACAAATCTGGGCTAAATTTGCCCCTCGGTTCTCCAACCTGCATTGTCCACATCACAATTCAGAAAGTGGGATGTCACACCGACCTCCGGGGAGCTCTGCTTCATGAGGCCAGGTGACAGGTTTCCCGGTCCTGATCTCATCTCAACATTCACCAAAATTAGCAATAAAACACACACACACATGCGCACACACACATGCGCACACACACACCCCTTTTCCCTCAGTTCCAGGTCAATCTAGCTGTTTAAGGAGGATGTCCCACAGAGGTGGAGCTCAGCTAAGAACCCAAAGTGCAGTCCCGCCTCCCGCACAACAACACCCGGAAGCCTGGAGCAGAGGGAAGAAAGGACCAGACGGAGAACGCCAACGTGTGAACATTCTGTGAGGGGATGGGACTGTGGGAAGGGCTGCCTGGTCACCTCCAGAACAACATCTCTGGGAACTGCTCTGAGAAAACGTCAGGCACAGGGGCACCTGGGATGATCGGAGAACATGCTCATCATTAGGCTACTGTGCAGACCTTAACATTCTGTGGGCTCAGACCACTCGCTCCTCTCCTCTGCAGTCAGAGCCCTGCTTCCTCCAGTGAATGCTCCGCCCCTCTGGACCACGCAGTCCCCGCAGGAGCCCTTGGTTTCCAGGCGGCCCTGTCCCCTCCTTATTGGCTGAGCTGAGCCAGTGAGAGCCCCTCCCGTTCTGGTCCTCAGTGAGCCTGTAGCAGGTGGAGACCCTTGGGAGCAGAGGCTGGTGGTAGACGGGAGGGCTGCTGACCCACAGCAGCCAGGAAGCAGGGGCAGGAGCAGGGGCAGGAATGTACCCTCCAGGTCTTGTCCCAGGACCCCACCTCCTTACAGTACACTGAGCTAAGAAGTCACTGAAGGATGAACCACCAAGGAGTACAGCACCCCATGACCCATTGCTTTCCACACACACCAGGGTTTGGGGGACATCTTAGATCAAAACCAAACACCTGGATTAGTTTTGGGGTCTCCTTTGATTTTGAAGGGTCAATAGATTCTTGTTTCTGCACTTTTCTTGTTTTTTTGGTTTTTTTCCTTTTTGTCTTGTTGAGACAGGGTCTCACTGTGCAGTTCAGGCTGGCCTTGAGCTCACTTTGTAGCCCAGGCTGGTCTCAAACTCACAGTGATCCTCCTGCCTCAGCCTCCCGAGTGCTGGGATTACAGGCATGCACCGCCACGCCCGGCTTCGTTTTTTGCTTTTTGAGTGGGGCTTTGCTCATTGTTGTCTTCCACCAGAGCACTGAGGAACACACCGAGGAGACTGTTACTAAGCAATGACAGAATTCAGACCCCAACACCCTGCTCATCCCCCACCCGCACTACGTGCTATGCCACTTGGGAGCCCGGTGGGTGCCTGGAGAAACGAGGCAGCTCTAGCAGGTACCAGATAACTCCCCGCAAAACCCACCAGCCCAGAGCAATACACAGCATTTCCTTTCTAAACAGTGTATTTGCGCCTCTAATCCCAGCACCCTGGGAGGCCGAAGCAGGAGGATCGAACATTTCAGCTGACCCTGGGAAACTTAACGAGACCCTGTCTCAAAATTAAAAATAAAAAGAGTTTGGAATGTGGCTCAGTATGAAGGCCCTGGGTTCAATCCCTAATACTGCCCAAAAGAGGGGCGGGGCGGTTATTCTAGATCTAATTCTGCTTTCCTTGCAACTTTAGCATTTAGCAGCTTTACAAAGCAAGGAGGAAAGTTCGCTGTCACAAGTGAAGAATGTAACATTTTTATTTTGTTCCAAAATAGCTTCAGGGAAAAAAATAATCAACGTTTAGGGACCAGTGGGGAGGGGGGAGTATATGAGTATTTGTTTAAAATAAAATTTCCACTCATGATGTAGGCGGGCTCACAGACCAGCTTTTTGGGCAGTAAGTGTATTTTTAAAGCACACTTCCTGCGTCCGCAAGAGAACTTAGGAGTCCCAAGTCATCTGGATTTTTTCTCCCTGTCAATTCACAATACTCGGAAAACTGGAAACAGGAGAGAAATCTATTCTCGGGACAATCAGTCCATCTGCATACTGTCGCCCTGCAAGACAAACGGAAGTTCATTTCTGGAGTCTCTTTCTGAGAGCGCAGTCAGTAGTCAGCGCAGGATGTGCCTTCCCTGGGGGAAACAATATATTCTGATATTTTCAGGCAAAGAAACTGCTCCAAATGCATTAAAGCAGACAGGAATTTCCCTCTCTCTTCTTGCGTCAAGTGAAGGCATGAAAGCACGTCATGGTCCTTTGTGGACCAGCGAACACAACAGACGGAGCACAGGCTGAGAGGGAGTGAGCAGCGGGGAGGAGCAGCCTCACGGTGGAGATGCCAGGTGAGCAAGGGCAGCACCAAGTGCCGCAAGCGGCAGTGATAGCTGCCTACCTCTGTACAGTGTGATGAGGACGGGGCGAGCGTTAGTCTCAGCTGGCCTTGAGAGACATCTAGATTTGTAACGCACACTTCTGGGTGTGTCTGCTTGGGTCCTGGGGACGTGATCAACGGGACAGTTTCCCGTCCCAGTCCCCCCCGGCTCTGGCTCTTTCCTGCTTCTGCTTCTCCGATGACATGAGGAGACCAGTTTTGCTCCCCGACAGCCCTCCACCAGGACTGCTGCCTTGGAGCCAGCAGACCATGGACTGAACACTCTGTAGCTGTGAGCTACACAAACCTCCCTGCCATTAGATTGTGTATGTCAGGTACTTGGCTCCAGCAACTGCAAAGCTAACACAGTTGATAATAGAAAAAACTGGGCATAAGCCTAAGGGTAACTCTGTATTGCCTCTGTGTTTTTCTATAAATCTAAAACTCTTCTAAAATCTAAAAGGCTTTTGTGAGCTTTAGGGGCAGGGGTTGGTTTTGTTTTCTTTGAGGTTTTGATGTGGTTTGGTTGTGGTTTGTTTTTGTTTTTTGAGACTTGCTGCATAGTTCAGGCTGATTTTGAACTCACTACATAGTCCACTGTGTCTTTAAATACTTGATCCTCCTGCCTCAGCCTGAACTGCTGGGATCTCAGCCTGCCCTGCTACACCTGGCTCTTAAAAGAGTATTTTAAAAAGTAGCTGGGCATGGTAGCATGTAATTTCAGCATTAGGGTGGAGGGAGGATCAAAAGTTTAAACTCAGTCTGGGCAACTAGCAAGACCCTGTCCAAAATAGAGAAAATTTTAAAAGGTTGGTGCCAGGATTGTAGCTTAGTACAAAGGCCCTGCATTCAATCCCCAGTACTTTAAAAAAAAAAAAAGTCAATATTGTAATTTTGTCTATTTGCTTAAAAAAGTTTTGAAAATTCATTTTCACATCTGAGCATGGTGGCACACACCCATAGTCCCAGCACTCAGGAGGCTGAGGCAGGAGAACTGCTGCAAGGTCAAAGTGAGCCTCGACTGCATAGTGAGTACAAGGTCAGCCTGAACTTCAAAAACAAACAAACAAAAAATTTCATTTGCAAAACCAAATGCCCAATATCAGATTTAAGACTTAATTTAGATCGTTATGTATAAATTTCCAGAATCAGGCGTATGTTATTTTTTGTCAATAATTCTTATCATTTATGTAGGGCTTTTGTTTAAATCCTTAGCAGTGTTAATCCTATAATCTGTAGTTTTTTCTGTTTATCAAAGTTACACCTACCACTTTAGTTATTCATACTGTCTTTCTAGTTCTCAAGGACCTGGCTAACAAATACTCTATGTTAAATTCTTTCTGTTTAAATTAACTGTTGGGGTTTCCAGCTTCCTCTCTGCTCTCTGACTGATAAACTTGTTTATACAAATCATTCAGGGAACAAATATTTACCGAGTGACTTAAAGTGGCAAAAAGTAATGCTGATGAGGGTGCACATTGCTAACAAGGCAAACAGAATCCCCGAGAGAAGCTTCCGGTCTGCTGGGAGAAGAGAGATGGGAGATATGACAGCCACAGACGTCATGATTCCAGGCTCAGACCTTCTGTGAGGAAGACACCCTGGGTGTTCTAGCGAGAAGCCCCAGGTGTCTGTGTGTGTTGTATAAAGACCCGAGGGGCACAATGCCAACCACCTAGACAGAAGGGAGGAGGGGCTTCAGTGCACAGAGGCTGAGAGGAGAAAGAAGCCACCTGGGCCGGGTGAGGCCAGGAGGGCCAGGGTGCCCGCAAGGTGGGGGACAAGATAATAAACAAGGAGGACTGGAGCCTAGAGAGGCCTAGTGAGCTAAACATGGAGGTCTTTGGGGCCAACGTAGGATGCTCAGATCTTTGTCTCTATGGAATGGGACATTGCCAGAGGGCTTCTAATGAGTGGGATGAGATGATGTAGTGAGTGGACTGTGGAAAAGTCACTGTAAAGGGACAAGGTCAAGGGCACAAGGCTGGCTAGCAAGCGATGACGGGTGGGAAGGGAGAGAAGCAGTGCGGACAGACAGTGCTGTTGGAATCCTGCGCAGGAAGGAAGCGGGGATGACTTCTACGGCTTTGCCCTGACCCCGTGGGTTGTGGCCGCTCTCCCCACTGGCTGTGATGGTGAGCGGGACCACTGCTCTGTCCAACTGTGTGGGGTCTAGAGCTCCTTTAGACATCCTGGTGGAGATGTCCCACAGGCAACAAGAAGTACAAGTGCCAAGTGCCAGGAGGAGACCCGGGCAGGAGACCTTCCAGGAAGTCATCGCTGGGTGCTCATTAGCTGGGTGAAGGTGCCATCACCCAGCTAATGAGCACAGAAAGCAGACAGGGCTTGCAGCAGAGCCCCCAGGGTAGGGCAGAGCCAGCAACAGAACTCAGGCGGGTGGGTAGCAGGCTAGAAGGCCCTGGGCACTGCTCAGCTGCCTGGAAGACATAGGATAGTGCCCTGAGAGGGAGCCCAGGCCCCAGTGTCACGGCGCTGAGGACAGAAACTGCTACCTACAGAAGTGACAGCTGGGAGGGGAGGACAGAGCAGATAACACAGGAGGGCAAGGGACATTTCAGGAGTGACATTGCCCAAAGACAAGATATAACACAGGCCAGGCCACCAGGGCAGGGTTGGTCTGTCCAGGGACAGGGTGTCTTTGCATTGAGTCAGGAGGAAGAAAGCTGCACTGTTTAGTTTGTGTGTCCCGCAGCTTCTCCTTGGGACATGGGATACTGTGGGTCCTAGAGGGTGGACAGAGGTCCCCAGGCTCCAGCTGTGAGACACAGGAGGGACCCAAGCCGGCTAGATCACGTGCTCTCTGCTGGGGGCTGGGGGACACACGAGCTTCCAGTTGCCTATTGCAGGCCCTTGATGAAGAGGCTGTAGGAGCTGCCTGCCGTGACTGTGTTTGGTTACAAGCATAGGAGAATCACATGGGGGCACCATGTGATTGATTCTCCTCTACCACCCCCCTACCCGTTTTGAGACAAGATCTCACTAAATTGCCCAGGCTGGCCATAAATGCAGAATCCTCCTGCCTCAGCCTCCTGAGTAGCTGGGATTATAAGCTTGTACCACTACCTAGCCTGTGTAAATCTTAATGGATCCCTGGTTTCCTTTCCCAGCCCTCACAGTCAGCCCTTGATACCTGTCCATGGCTCCACACGGGCTGGAGTTGGCCTGGAGTTAAACTCGATGAGGCTTCTGGAGCCTGTGCTGAAGAATCCTGATAGGGCTCCTCTCAGCCCTAAGCCAGAGCTGGTGAGACTATCGAGGGCAGACACCTGCCCATTTCAGACTCTTGGAGGAAAAAACACATTCACAGTTGTGCCTGAGCTCCGAGGATTAAGAGGGGACGAGACAGAGAGGAGGCGGGCGACAGGAGCGTCTCTCCCAAGAACGGGACATTGTAAAAGAGGGCCGCGCTGGGCAGGACACAGAGCCACAGGTGGGGGTGGCGCGGAGCTGTAACCTGGCCAGTGCGCGCTCATTTTCTTCTGGCCTGGATAACTTCCTGCTTTCAAAAGGAAGGAAGCGTTGTCAAAGACAATCCTCCCTGGCTGACCGGAGAGCAAGCATTTCTCACAAAGCACTATTTTTGCCACATTCAAGAAAGATGAATCAGGCGCCCGCGGTTCTAATTTATTTTATACAAAACAGGGTTCTGTGATGAGGGGAAGGTCCTCAGCAAGGCCGGTGGATTTTATTGAGAGCAGAAGAATGAATCATTCCAAGATGTTAGACAAACTGAAACACACCCAGCTTCCCCCGCTGAGAGCAGGCTGGTGTTTCACCCCCTGCCCGGCTTGGTGGCCCAGCCCAGAGCTGGCCAGGTGGCTCCTTGTGACGAGGGTGTGTTCTTCAGGCCCTGGGACGCCGGAAGCACCACTCCACACCACTGAGACCCTGCTTCCTGTTCTCCCACAGGTTCATCTCAAATCCAGGAGGGGTGGTATTCCAACAAGAAAGCACGTTCTTCTTTTTGAAATGTCCAGCCTTCTCTCAGTAGCCAATTTTGGGCCAAATCCCTGGACATGATGCAAGCTCTGAGTGATAGCCCCACTTGCGCCGGGGAGGACCAACCTTGGAATCGAGGGCAGACACCTGCCCATTTCAGACTCTTGGAGGAAAAAACACATTCACAGTTGTGCACAAGTGCTCTCTCAGGCCCAGCTCAGCCCCGGGGACTCAGGAGTCGCCTGGGTATTTCCAGAACACCAGACAGGCCAGGGGCAGAAGGTCTTCCATCCTCAGGCAACTTGGGAGAGTCGTCCCATCTGTGAGTAGGACTTGGTGAGAGGATCCTCACCCGGGAAAGTCCCAGGCAGGCCAGAGGGAGGGGACACTGCCAGCCCGGGGAGACAGAGCCCACGTCTATGGTAGGAGTACTCAAGGGATTCTGTCCCTCGGGGACATTCTTAGTTGTCATAGCTGGGGAACAGGGGATGCAGGTATCTCATGGGTAGAAGCCAGGGATGGTGCTAAATATCCTACAGGGCATGGGACAGCCCCCAGCACTACTGGTCCCCTAGGAACTATCTAGTCCAGAACGTCAGTGGACTGAGGCTGAGAAAACCTGTCATGAGCTTTCTCACAAGTATAGTCTTAGACAGAGGAGGACACTGGGAATAAAACCTGACAGATACTTCTCAAACTGCAGCCTAGCAAAAGCTATGTGGCACTGCTTCAGACAGCCACCTAGAAAGCATAACACAGGACACAGAATTCTCTCTGGCTCATGGCCTTGCACAATCAAAAGGCTTCAGTAAGAATCTCCAGGAGAAGCTCTGCTGCATTAATTAGGAATGTTTGGAACTCAAACTTCAGAGTATAATGGCCTGTGTAACAAGGCCATTCCTTTCCCATAATAAGAACTTCAGATATGGCTCGTGCTGTGGTGCACGCCTGTAATTCCAGCACTTGAGAGGCTGAGGCAGGGGGATCTCAAGTTCAAGGCCAACCCGGGTTACCTAATGAGATCTTGTCGGACAAAAAACAAAAGCAAACACAAAAGAACTTCAGAGGTGATAATTTCATAGATTCAAGGTGTGTTCAGGTTTGCAGTTGCTGTGAAAACACCTGAGGAAATCCATCAAGGGAAGAATGGTTTCCTTTGGCTCAGGTCAGAGGTTTCAGGCCATGGTCACTGGGCTCTGTTGCTTCTGGGTCTGTGGGGAACAGAAGCTCAAGGTGGAGGGGAGCGCCTGCAAAACCACAGCTGCTCACTTCATGGCACCAGGAAGCACTGAGCAAGGAAAGAGCCAGACAGGAAGAGGCGGGGCCAGACGCAGTCCCCGGGGTCACGCCCCCAGATTCACTTCCTGCAGTGAGGCCCCACCTTCCCTTTCCATCACTGTCCAATAATACCATCAGCTATGACCTCGTCATAATCCGGTCGCTTTCCCAGAGCCCATCAGCAACCAGACTTCAAGCCAATGAGACTTTTGGGGAGACATTTTGGATCCCAACCATGATACAGGGTACTAGAGATTCTCTTGATGCTCCCAGCTTTCCACTTCAGTCACTAGTTGGGTCCTTCTCCTTTCTGAGCTTCACCCACAACCTCTTTAGCAGGAAAAAAAAAAGAGTGAATGAAATGAGCCCCTCTCCTGCTACCACAGGGAAACTCTTTGTCAGGAGCCACTAGCAAACTTCTCTTTCTATCTCACTGGCCAGGGCTGGGCGCATGGGGTCCTGGGAAAGTGTCACTCTGTCAAGAGGAGTGAGTGGGCTCTGCCAGCATCAGACAGGAGGAGGAGCGGACTTGGGGAGATAACTATGGTGGCTCTTTAATAGGGCCTCTGACTCTCCACCACTCCTCCCACTGAGAGGTGGGTCTCTAGCTCCTCCCTTGAAACTTGACTGGCTCCTGACTGCTCCCACCCGTAAACTGTGCCACAACAGACACTGCATGAACCCCGGGCTCATCCTTCGGGAAGCCAGCCGCCACCCAGGAAAGATCCCTACACAAGACACACCCCGACAGCCCCCAGGTAGAGGCGCCTTGTATAAGTTATATAGAACCAGAAGGCTTTGCTCTATTAGAAAAGTAAATTAAAGGAATTATTTGGGTAATTTAAGTCATGGGTTATATCAACAATTCACAGTGTTTCAAATAAGAATGCAAGTAAGAACACTGTCATTATATAGGGACAATCATGAGTCCATTGCAGTCTTTACTTCAGTAAATTGTGTATTAAGAAACCTCTTTAATTATCTTTTTTTTTCCCTTTTTTTTTAAACAAAGTTTTGGGCAAGTGATTAAGAGCAAAGCCTCCAGATTAGCCTGGCCTGGATCCAACAGCAGACCCTGCTCTGTGCTGCCTGGGAGCGCGCCTGGTGAACAGCAGCTGCCTTTGCCCGCTGGGCACCTGCTCCCGTCCTCCCGGAGACACCTTGATGTTCTTTTACAGGACGTGGTTGATTAGTTATGAAAATGGCCCCACACCTTCAGGCTTCCCTGTCAACATGTCCCTTTGCAGGGTGACTTTACAGTCCCCCCCGAGAGAAGTGGACTGTCCAACCCTGCCCATTGAACCCGGCCGTCGGGGACTGACGTGGACGCAGAGTGTGCCGCAAGGGACTGTGTTCCGGAGTCATGTGTGTTCTCGCGGGGCTCTGTGCTCCTCTGCTCCCACTCCCGGCCCTTGGGCACCACGAGCAAGCCCAGGCCAGCCTGCTGCGGGAAGAAAGCCCGCACCGGGCAGAGCTGAAGCTCATCGGCTGACAGCCACCAGCCTTGAGAGAAGGCCAACTGCAGGGGACCCTCGGATGTATGCCAGGGCCCAATGGACAAACACCAAAAGAACTCTCCAGCCACGTCCAGCCAAAATCCCCAACCCGCAGAACCATGGGTTAGATAAGTGCTTACTGTCTTAAGCTGCTCATCTTTGGGGTGGTTTTTATGTGGCAAGGCTAACCTGAGAGAAGGAATGGTTCTTCCCCTCTGTCAACACACATGGGTCAGGGGTGACCCTAGCCCCTAGCATTTAATCCTGCCTGGGCCGTCAGAGTGACAAGATTTCAGCTACAACTATCAAAAAAGAGGTACTAGAGCTGGGTGTGATGGCACATGCCTATAACCCTGGCACCTGGGAGGCAGGAGGTTCACAAGTTCAAGGCCAGTCTGGGCTACATAGCAAGTTCAAGGGCAGCCTGGAGGCCATAGCAGGATATTGTCTCAAAAAGAAAAAGAAAAAAGTGGTGCTAGGATTGCTGAGATGCTAGACCCAGGTGCCTAAGACTGTGGCCAGCACAGGGAAGAGCCTGTTTGAGAATGAAACCACCACCCAGAAAAGCAGCACTAACAAACAGAGACAGATTCCTTACTTCATTAGAGCTCCTTAATCCAACCGTGCCTGAAGCCAGATGTTAGTTACATAAATTAATGCATTCCATTAGGTTTCTGTCACTTGCAACAAAAAGACTAAGATTGCCGACATACACTTGGCCAACTGACTTCAACCACCCGAACCTCACCCTCCTCTGTACATTAAGGCTAATAACAGAACCTATTCCTCATAGGATGGCCATGATGGTTCACGGAGCTGTAACCTGGGAAATGTCTAGATACAGTAAATGCCCCATCAAGAGTCACTGTCATCACAAACGATTGTTACTAGGGGTTACCCTCTGAACGCAGAGATGCCAGAATTAAAAAGCATCGCCTACACTGTGGTGGGAAGTTCTGAGGTCTTGTCTGGGCCAGGCTTTGATGAAGCCAGCCCACCTCCAGAGCAGAGACAGGACAGGGATGCTGCAGGGTCCAAACAGTGATCTTAAACTCCTTTCATGGGCCAGATCATAGTTCAGATCATCGTCTGCTGCCGGGGAGGAGGGGGTCAGCTCCCCGCAGGAACTTGGGTAGATCAGATATAGGGCGCAGGGGAGGTAAAGATATTTTCTCTAGCTATGGGACCTTCCCAAGCACTCTACTCTAGCGGCTCTTGGCTGTTTAGACTCTCAGCAGCTTTGTGACTCAGAGCACAGAAAATAAAAGTTTGACAGACAACAGTCCCTTCCTCTGAGAGATCGTGTTCATATTCATAGTTTCTTCTCTAATTGTTTCGTCATTATTGTTATTGCTTATCATAACCACCTCATTAGATCCCGTGAGCCTCGATGAGTCACAAGCTTCCCTTTGAAAAATACTACTGTCATCTGCAGAGATGTCACTGACAGTTGTGGACAGAGCCACGGGAAAGGCCGTCTTGGCCTTGACGTGCAGAACTGGCTCTTCTGGCTGTGGAATATTCTGGTGGCAAGAGAGGTAACACACTGGGGGAAAAGGGCGAAGAAAAATCATCAGGAAGTCTTTCCCCCATCAGCCCAAGGTTTTACCTCCCGTGCAAAAGAGTTCTACTTTTTAGAGCACTGAGCATTAGCTAGAGCTGGCATGGACAAAGTTTACTCGATGCAAAGGAGACTTTGCAGAACCTAATTAGCAAACTGAGACTTCCCATTTTTGCCTGGTAGAAGGTGAGTATTCATTCAGCAGGTGCCAGTTCCTTAGTGCAGCCTGGGAGTGTCCTGGTGGGTGCATAGCTGTGGAGACGGTGCCAGGACAGCGAGGCCTGCAGCAGCAAGGTAACCTGAGGTAGAGCCGTGCCCAGGATGTAGGTGGTGAGAGGATGAAGTACAGTAATAAAGAGCGTTAGCACAGATGTGTTATGGTTTGTGTCTGCGTGTCCCCCCAAATCCTCATGCAGTCCTGCGGCCGGCTTCTATTCTAGACTTTTTCAGTCCAATGATTGGATTATAGGTGTGAGTGCTACACACGCCCTGGTGTGGATAGTTTGCATACACTGTAAGGGAGGGCAGAGGCTGCTTGCCACTGCTCCTCCATTTCTCTCTTGTTGCTTTTCCTGTTTTCCACCCCATGAACTGTTGCCTTGTGCCGTGTGCCATGTGCCACCGTGCCTTGGAGCCTGCCGAGTATGCACTGAAACCTCCACTAACTGTGAGCTAAATAAACCTTTCCTACCTTAATTCTAGGCGTCAGGTATTTTGTCCCAGCAACCAGAGAAAAGTAACTGAAAAAGATGCCTGGCATAAAATAGACACTCAGTACTGGGAGCGAAAATCTACACACATCTGCCCAGGGGTGTCACTTTGTGGTAGAGAGCTTGGCTAACATGCACAAGGCCCTGGTTTCTGTCACCAGCACTGCACACACGTACACGCACACTGCATACCGGTGGTGCACACGCATGATCCTGTGAGGGATGGCTTCTTCTCTAGAACGCCTCTACCTGGACGTTTGTCATTCTGGAAGAAGACAGGCGCGGCTCTATAGGTAACTAAGTGGGTTTCTTCCTCCCTCGTGTGGGGGTGACCCGGGGTGTCACAGCCCAGCCTTCAGGGGCCCCTCCTGAGGGTGCTGATGAAGAGGAAATTCTTTTTGCCTCCAGCAAAGAAACCACTAGGGTCTGAGCCTCACCCCATCATTGAGCAGGCTGCTGCCTCCGACCTAAGCTTCACGTGCTCCGGCAACGTCCTGAAAACGAAGCCCAGGCTCTGCCGTTCCTGTGTCCAGGGAAGAGGCGGCTGCTGTGGGGCAGCTCCAGACAGGGGCAGCTGTCCCCTCCCGGGCACACCGTCCCCTCTGAGCCGCAGATGCCATCGCAGCTCCCGTGAGGCCCCTTTAGCTTAGCGTCTGTTCTCCACACAGCAGCCAGGGAGCAGCTCACCCTGAAATCGGACGGGGTCACGCCTGGCGCACTTTCAACAAGATCCCAAGTCCCTTCTACTGCCAGGGCCCCTACAGTGCCCTGCCACGCCCCTGCACCCTCCAGCCAGGCCCTGTCCGTTTTTCCAGCCGTGCCGCCCCCTCTCCTCCCAGCCTGCACAGCTCAGCCTGCACACCCTTCCAGCTCCTCCAAAGCCCCCAGCTCACCTCCTCTGGGGTGCCGCCTCGACTCCCTGACATGGCTCGCCCTCCAGCACTTTCCCATCTTACTGTCCTGGAGCACTGAGAGGGACCGCAAGGACCTTGTACACTGCACGGCTCTGAGAATGTCAAACCCCCGAGGGCCAGGGCCAAGACCCCGGCCCCGGAGCACAGCAGGCGCGTGGTGGCCTCTCCACTGCGTTGAATGAACCAGTGAAGAACTGAGCGGCCGGAACCTGGCCCGTGTTTCCCTCAGTCCCCAGCCAGAGCAGGCTGGTGCTCCACTGGGTGTCCCTGCGTTTCGCAGACCTGCCTATGGCCTTTGGAAAAATGCAACAGAGATGAAATTTAATCTCCTCAAGCAGTTGAAAGTCTTGCCCTAGAATTAAAAAAAAAAAAAAAAGAAAGAAATTAGATGTTTTGGCTAAAAAAGCATGACAGAGTAAGAGTCTGACATCTGTTCCCAATGGGATTAGTTTACTTGCCTCTCCTTAAAAACTGACAAGTCCCTGAAGTAAGACGTCGTGAGTCAGAGGAGACCGTGAGAGGGAGACAGGGAGACAGGAGATAAAGACAGAGACAGAGAGAAAGAGAGGGACAGAGACAGCAACAGAGAGACAAGGAAGTGAGGCAGAGAGACAGACAGACACAGAAAAGAACCACAGGCTCCCTGGCCCTGCCCTGCCTGGCCAGAAGCCAGGCCTCAGCTGTCCCCTGTCCCCACCCCGTCAACCCCGCTGCTCTTCCGGTCCATTTCCGAGCTGTCTCTCGGGAACCAAGGCCCATGACCCAGCACAGAATCTGCGCTCCATGCCGATGCTCTCCCGGCCTGCACTCCTGTGGGACATTCTGGTGAGGGAGGATGAAGTCCCGGTCAGCAAGAAGCCACCGCTGCCCCCCTAGGTCTCATCTAATGAAACCCAACAATTTAAGCACCTTTGTAGAGGTGAAATTTGAAGACAAAAAAAAAAATGTAACGCCAAAAAAGCAGGTACAAAGCTGTTCTGACAATCACCAAGCTTTTACGTTTAAAAGCAAAGGAAAACTTCGTCTTTCCCCTGAGCTGCTCCGGCAGCCCTTACTGTGTCCTGGGCAGGACAGGAGCATGTAACCAGGAGCCGTACCATCTACGCAACCAGACCCCAGCACACCCGCCTGCCCAGCGCACCCCGAGCTCCCGGCAGCTTGAGATCGGGTCTTCCGCAGGGACACGTCTCTGTCCACTCGGGCTGCTCACCATGTCCCTCGGCCCTGGTCTTTCAGCAAACACTTCTTGAGGTCCTCTCCTGTACAGGAAGCCACTTGGCCGCAGCAGATGAAAGCCCAGCCCCGGGCCTCAGACGGAGGAAAGACCCCAGGCGGGAGGTCCAGGTGGGTCACAGCCACGGCTGGAGAACACCCAGCGCCACCCCTTACCAGCTGGATGACCTTGGTCAAAGCCCTTGACCTCACAGAGCCTCCGTTTTCATGTCTGCATCCGTCTCTCTGTCCTCCAGGGGTGGTAAGAACGGAGGAAGATGCTGCGTGTGAAATACACCCCGAGCCCCAGAGAAAGCCTCTGTCCAGGCCTCATGCCCGGGCGCATCGGACCACCTGTCTCCAGCTGCGTGAGCCGCATAGCTGGGGGATCCTGATCCACTGGGTCTGCATTTCCACAAAGCTCCTGGGTGACTGGATCACCGATGCTGTTGGTGCCGAGCACCGCACCGAGTGGACACGGGAGTAGCAGGGCTGGAGTGGTCCCTGACTCTGTCCATGCACACAACAGGTTTCCTAAAAGTGTGCTGGGTGGGGTCAGCGTGGGTCCTTTTCCTCCTAGCAGGCTGGGGCCTGGCCTCAGCCGAGCTGATAGGTTGCTTTGGTCACAAGGCCCCCAGGAGAGGAAGTGAGGGACGCTCGCACACCCATGGCATCTGTGGGGGCCGGAAGTGGCCCGCAGGCCGCAGTGGCAGGGCCTGACTGGGCTGGCTTCACACACACGCACGCTCACACACACACACCCCCGCCGCCTCCCACCCTGCGTTTGTTGTATCCCCGGCGTTTCCGTTCTCTCCCCTCCTGCTGGAGGCCAGCTGCTCCAAGGGTTCAGTCCTGGGCTCAGGGCAGACTGAGCCCTCGGCACCGCCCACCTCCTGCTTGCCAGCGTGGGATTATCAGACCCGAAGCGCGCTCTCAGGTTGACGCCTGGCGGGAGCCCACTCTCCAGCCCCGCTCCTCCCTCCAGCAGAAAGTGCTTCTGGGAGCAGAAAGGCAGCTGGGCAGATGATCGCCACCACCCCAGGCCTGGCCGGGAAACAGGTCTTCCTCACCGCGAGGCCGCGCTGCACCTCCCAGCGTCCTGGCCGCAGCCCGAGGGTCCCGGTGGGTGGGCGGGGAGGGGGACATGGGGGAGAGAACCATTCCACGACCCTGAGTGCCTCACGCAGCAGCCAGGGGCTCTCTTCACAGCACAGATCCTAGCGCTGCAGCCCTGCTTAACCTGGCAGGCAGGGGAAGCCTCCAAGGGGGAACCCCCGAATGATCAGAGGCACCGTTTCCTGAGCCTGCTCTTACCCCTGCGCCCGCTCCTGCCCCAAGGCCCCCCTCACTCACTGGGTGCATCACAGTGGCCTCAAGGTTCCTCCATCACACACACTCTGTCCCCCTCTGCACAGCCTTGGGGCTCCCTCAGCTGCCTGGGCCTCCCATTGGGTGGAAGTCCCCTTGGTAAAGCAGCTACAGCCCACCTCAGCCTCCCTCCCCACACCTGGCCGGGCTGGGCTGGCCCTGTGTCACCCCACAGATCTCCAGGCAGACCCTGCAGCTCCTCTGCAAAGTCACTCACTCGGGTCCTGGCTCAGGCAGGCTGGTGTCAGGTAGCTGACTAACTGCCTGGTGCCTTCCTGGAGCCTGCAAATCGGCGGCCTTGGAGGACCCAGCTCACACAGGTGTCACCTCGACCCAAGCAGAGGGTGGGTTGTCACTGACAATGCCATTGCTATTATTTGTTGGCAATTGTCTAAATCAGGTGTTAAGTTTGAATCATGCCAAACTGCCATCTCTATGGGTAAAAAAATGTTCAAATTTTGGCAACTTTATATTGTTATGTATGCTAGTTAGCTTGCTGGCACTGTGACAAAATACCTGAGATAAACAACCTTAAAAGAGGAAAAGTTTACCTTGGCTCACAGTTTTGGAGGTCTCGGTCCTTGGCCATTTGGCCCAGTTGCTTTTTTTTTTTTTTTTTTTTTTTTTTGGTACTGGGAATCAAACTCAGGTCCTCATGCCTGCAAGGCAGGTGCTCTGCCACTGAGCTATCTCCCTGACTGCCCAGCTGTTTTTGCACTGCAGTGAGTCAGTTTACACCGTGAAGGAAACCTATTCACCTCATGACAGTCAGATGGGGGGCGGGGTCTCTACACCCCCAAGGGCTTGGCTCCTAGTGACCTAACTCCCATAAGATCCCACCTCCTGAGGTTCTCCGTAGCACCACAGGCTGACAACCAGGCTTTTAGCACAGAGCCCCTGGGGGACATTTCAGATCACCCCGCAGCACTGTGTTAATGTAAATTGAGATTTTCATCTCAGTCCTGAGAACCTAGACCCAGGTAGCCAGGGGCTGGCCTGGGAAAGCAGGTGCCCCCCTTAGACCAGCACACCTGGCCACATCACTCCCTGGTGTCCGCTCCGGGTGTGCCGGGTACCAGCACTGCTCTTCTCCAGGACAGCAAATCACACTTCCTTCCTTCCTCCATCTTCTTCTTTCTTTTGATTTGCTTGGTATTCCAGCCCAGTCCATTTCATTCCATTCCAGTCCATTCCCTCCCATTCATCCATGCCTTCATTCGCTGGGATGCTTCAAATGCTTGGTCTACGTCAGGCCCTGCTCTCAGCACTGAGCAGTCAGCATGGAAGAAGACAGCAAAAACACCAGGAAAAGCAAACAAACAGCAGTGAAGCCATGCAGAGCACACTGTGTGGATGGTGTTGCGTGCTAATGGACAATTCAAGCACGGTCCCACTGAGAAGGTGGCCTTGGGGTCCTGCAGGCCGTGGGGGCAGCAGGAGCTGTCTAGGGCATGGGAGGGGCAGGCCCAGCTGCAAAGGCCTGAGCCGATGCCCCTGGTTGGTGCATGAGTGTTTCGCACTTCTGCATCTGTCAAAGCACGGGGGGCGGTGGTCACTGGGACACAGGGCTGAGCACCTCAGAGAACGGACAGAGTGTGCTTCTCCTACATCGCCATTTCTACGACCTGTCCGGGTGCCTCGGTGCCTGTCTATGGTCGTGAAGATCTCCAGGCGACAAGAGGTCCGAGAGGCAGGGATGGCAGAGGGAAAAGGGGCTCCCTTCCTTCCTTTGCAGGTCCTGTCATAGCAAGGTGGTCACACCATCCCTCAGGCACAGCCGCTCGGAGCCCCTGGCTCTGTCTGCGGCCGAGGACCCCAGGCCGAGGCTGCGACTTCTCTGCTCACAACAGTCCCAGGTTCGAGATGAACTTACAGGAGAGGAGTTTTCTTCTTGAGAGTGTGCAAGGTGCATGAGGCTCCCCCAAAAACAAAGATCCTTTAAACTGGGCGCAATGGTGCAAGCCTGAAGTTGTAGCACTCTGGGAGGTTGAGGAAAGTACCAGCCTGCCCCGGGCAACTCAGCAAGATCCTGTCTCGAAACAAAAATATTAGGGGCTGGGGATTTAGCTCAGCGGCACAGCGCCTGCCTGGCAAGTGAAAGGTTGTGAGTTCAATTCCCAGTACCGGAAAAGAAACAAAAAAAAAACAAACAAAAAAAAGGAAACAAAAACATTGGGAAAAAAAGGGCGGGGCAAGGATATAGGGTCCCAAATAGCCTCCTACATCAGTTGGAGGGATGAAAATTAGGATAGTTTTTAGTGCTCTTCACAAACTAGCCTGGCTGCTTATCCAGCAAGCTCAAGGCAAGGAATCTTAGGGAATAAGACTGGGGTTGGGGTA
>NW_004955445.1:2580489-2635088 GCF_000276665.1 Chinchilla lanigera
GTTTGGGGACAGAAGGGCATTCTGTAGAGTGAAAGCAATCTCCCAAGGTCTTAGACTATATAAGGCCATTAATGTAACAGTTTGAAACGAGAACATTATAGAGGTGGAGAGAGCAGCTCGGTGTTTGCCGGGCAGGAGCGGCAAGAGGCTGGCGTGGAACTGGGTGTGGAGCACGTGTGCGTGGCCCCAGAGTTCCTGTGCTGAAGGGAATGGCGTCAGGAGGGCTGGGGAGAGAACTAGGCCAGGAGAGTGGAGCCCTTATGCACGGACCCTAATCCCTTATTAAAGGAAGAGAGGAGAGATTTTTCTTTTTTTTTTCTTTTTCTTTTTGAGACAGGGCCTTGCTATACAGTTCAGGTTGGCCTTCAACTCACTTTGTAGCCCAGGCTGGTCTCAAACTCACAGCAATCCTCCTGCCTCAGCCTCCAGAGTGCTGAGATTACAGGCGTGTGCCAATACATCCAGCTTTTTTAAAAAGGTGGGGTTTTTTGGTTTGTTTTTGTTCTTTTGTCTTTTTGTGACAGAGTCTTGCTGTGTAGTCCAGGCTGGCCTTGCACTCACAGCAAGCCTCCTGCTTCAGCCTCCCAGGTGCTGGGATTACAGGCGTGTGCCACTATGTCCAGCCCAAAATGTGAGGTTTTTTAACCTAAAAAAGAAACAATTAAGGTCAGGGATATAGCTCAGCAGCACAGTGTCTGCCTGGCAAGAACAATGTCGTGAGTTCAATTCCCAGTACAAAAAAAAAAAAAAAGAAATAATTAAAGGGGATATTATTTTGCTGGGTCTCAAACCCTCAGCCCTGGACATGCTGTCCACCTCCAGATTCTCCATCGCCCCCCAGGCTGCCCACCACCCCTTCGCTCACCCCACTTCCTGCCTGTGCTCCTCATCTCCCCATCACGGCACAGTTCACATCTTGCCTTCTCCAGGAAACCACTTCAGCCTGGCCCCAAAGGGCCTCCCAAACACTAGCACGTCCTGCGCCACCAGGTAGGGCGGGTCCTTTTATGGTCGCGTCCCTGGTCGTTACTTACAGAGCCGGCCCCGTCCGGGCTCCCTAAAACACCTCTGGAGGAAGCCCAAGCCGCTGTGCAAGAGAGGAACGAGCTGTCTGGACCCCCGACACCCTCGGCCCGCCTGGCTGCGGGACTGTGACGGGTGCCATCCCGCCCAGCCCGGCCCCCTGGTTTCCTGACGGTAACACGCTATGCCCAGTAATGGGGACTCCGGCGTAATTGCTATGAAGTTGGGAAACCAGCTGAGTTAAGCGCCGGCGCAAATGGCTTGCAAAGTAATTGGTTGTTTTCCTTATTAATAACCAAGAATGACTAAAAAAGCAAGCTGTGGGTGTTGCGTGTGGGGATGCACACCGCCCAAATATCCCGGCCACCTTGGCCAGGCTGAGGGCCACATGCCTCCGCCGAGGATGCCTGCGAGCTCGGCAGGCTCAGAAGCACGAGGCAGCAGCAGGGAGAAGGAGACGGAGGAGGAGGAGGAGGAGGAGGAGGAGGAGGGGAAAGGCTCCTTGGTTGTGTTCATGTCTGGTTCTTTCTCAATACCCTGCGGCCTACTCTTTTTTACTCTTCCTGAGAAGCTGTGTGCCGGGGCCTCTACCCCCGAAGCAACTCATAGCTCCAGATAGCTGCCCAGTTCCTGCTCATCACATCCAGCTTCCAGGCATCATGCAAGAGAAGGGCAGGAGAAAGACGGCCCGGAGATCACAACAGTCCGGCTCATGTCTCACGGGCTGAAGTCAGGCCCTTGCTCTCGCCAGGCCGGGAGGGAGCCGAGAAACACATCTTTATTCAAATAACCTTGCGACCCATGAAGGTTGAGCGTTTTGTATTTTATTAAAAAGCGAAGTCTTTCCCTGAGTGGTGACGCACACTTGTAATCCCAGGTACTGGGAAGACTAGGGTGGGAGGATTGCAAGTTCAAGGCCAGCACTGGTGGCTTATCAAGAACCTGTCATGGATAGGTAAGTAGGAAGGTAGGTAGATAGGTAGACGGAGAGATGATAGAGGGAGAGATGAGAGACAGATAAAATGTGAATGGGGGTGCTGCTCAGCGCATTGCACTTGCCTAGCAGCACGAGGCCCTGGGTCCCATCCCCAGTACTGTGAGGGGGTCTTTGCAGATGTGATTAGCACCTGCAAATGGGGCGCTACCTGGGCTATCCAACTAGAACCCAAGCGCAGTCACACATACCAGGGAGAGGGAGAGAGGGAGAGCTGAAGGTGTGGCCCTGGGTTGTTCTGACATCAAGGGACCAGGAGCTGATGAGGAGGAACAGACCCGGAGCCCTTGATTTCGTCCAGGGACATAGACTCTGGACTTCTGGCTTCCAGCACCGTGAAACAATACATTGTGTTGTTGAAGCCACCACGTGTGTCACAGCAGGCCCGCGAAAACGCACCCCACGGTCTACCAACTCGGACAGCCCTGCTTCTTCAGATCTGCTTAGGGCTAGGCCCTCCAAAGGGTCTCCAAGGAGAAAAAGCCAAAGCCCTTACCATATTTGGACAGAGGCTCTGACTCTCCATGACCACCTGCCTTAGTGTCAGCACTGTTCTCTGGCAGCAAGGGAGGGGACGGGCACTTGTCCTCACGGACCACAGCCCAGCCCCGGGGCCACCGGATGCTACATTCCATCACCGGCTGGCAATCTCCCTGGTGTGGGGCTGGGGTGAGCACAGAGGGTGGAGGGGCCTAATTGCAGTGTGAGCTCACCAGGAGGGTCATTTATGCTGCAGGCCATGACCAGCTTCCCGGCGCGGCCACACGCTGAGCCAGGAGCCAGTGGAGTCCCTGGCGTGCTCCTGCAGCCCGCAGCGGAGCTGCTGCTTATGACCAGTGCAGACTTTCTTGCTGCTTGCTCTAAAGGCTTTGCTTTCCTTCCTCCCGCGTGCATGTTTCCTATCATACCCTGCGCCTGGACAAATTGCATTTGCTGGCGGTGGCCCACGAGCGACCCAGACCAAGAGGACTATTCCCATCCCTGCTGTTCACGCTGCCCACGCGGCGTCCCCCGAGTGGCCTGCTTCACCTCCTGAGCATTGCCCAAATCCACACGCTTCCTCCATCGCTTCCACCCTCGCCCTGGCCCAGGCCTCCGCCTGCCGCTGGAGTCCTTGCTGCCTCAGAAAATGCACATCTGGCCACTGTCATGAACTGACAATTTGTGCTCCCCCCGGAACCTCAAGGCGTGACCTCATCCGAGGTCAGGGTGTTTGTGGGTGAGGTTGTACCGGGTTACAGTGAGCCCTAACACAAGTGACCGATGTCCTGGTAAGAAGACACACAGAGACATGTGAAAAAGAGGGTCGCAGGATGTCAGGAAGAGACGGGAGACAGCGCTACAGGACGGGGGCTGCGGGTTTGCGGGTGAGGCAGGGAGGATTCTCCGCCGGGGCCTCTGGAGGGAGGCGGTCCTGCCAGTCCTTGGCTTCTGGCTTCTGTGCTCCAGAGCAGGGCGAGTACAGTTCTGCTGTTTCGCCGAAGCCTCGGGAGATTCAGACAGCTTGGCTCTCGCTTCCCTCCGCACGACAGCGGGCCAGGAGCTCAGGATGGGCCGAGCCGGGCTCCAGGGCCTCCGCACCGCCTCAGACTGGGACCTCACCTCCTGCCCCTTGCAGTCCCTGGTTCTTCCGACTTCTCTTCCTCCGCTGAATTGCTGCTCCGTATGCCTAGCACTCTGCTCAGAGAGGAGGTCCTGGTGGCAGGGAAAGGGTGGGGATGACGCAGTAGCCCTCATGCCTCAGTTTCCCCTTGGATCAGAGCTGACTGGACCTGGCAGAGCGAGGAGAAACCTAGAAGGGGACTCGGCTCCCGTGATTCCCTGGTTTTTCTAGAATTTTCCATGTTCATTCAGTGTCTGAGTATCCAGCCCAGGGTCCTCCACCTCAAAGCCGTGTACCTGAGACACTTGCCATATATGGATTTCTTAGAGTCTGCCTGTGTCAGCTGCAGCTCTGAACATGACCTGTTGGGCATTTTCCATCTGGCACCTGCACAAGCAAATTCTGTGACTTCCAAGCTGCCCAGCACACACGCGGCACCCCTGCCCCTGTGAAAAGCCCTTTGTAGCTCACAGGAAGTGTCACAGAGACAATGGGCAGTTAATTCACTCCTCTTCTGGGCTGGCCTCATCCCAGCAGGGGCGCGAAGAGGAGGCTCGGTCTCTAACCTCCCAGGGACAGGGAGGACAGGGGGGACAGGGCCATTGGACCAGGGTCCTGCTAGAATGTAGGAAGCTGCATGGGGGGCCAAGGGCCTAGCCCGTCCCGTCGTACCGAAACGCCCAGCCCTGGTGCCAAGGGGATTAGGCCAACTTCTCTCGTTCCATTCTGAGCATGCACTCGGCTCTCTGTTTCCTTGATTTGTCGGCCCTTGATTTACCCTGTTCCTAATTGCTGCCGCTCCGCTCACGGAGGACATAGCCGGACCCAGGCGGGCCCTCAGCTGCCGAGGTTAGGGGGCTGAGTTCACCCAGTCAGAGCCAAGGTCTCCCATGCGTATGGTGAGGCCGCTGGGGAGCACCCAGTGCTCCCTGTGCTGCCAGCAACCTCCTTAGACTGAAAAAGAGGGCCCAAGAAGAGGGAGAGAAACCTGGCCCTTTCTGAAGTGTCACAGCCTGGATCCAGCTTTCCCTGAAGCCAGAGGTGATTTGCCTTTAGGTTATTGTTCTGTTGCATAGGGCCTTTTAATTTCCCTGTTTCCTTTAAATTAGGTTTATGGACACATGCAACCAAACTAGGCCGGCCCACCACCCGAATGAATGAGCAGCTGAGCTTCAGTTCGAGCCAGAGAGTGTTTGCAGCACCAGCCTACACGCCCGCAGCACTGCACTCTGCACACAGACGGGAAGGCTCGGCCCTTAGAGGGTCAGAGTCTGTTGTGACCCGGATGTCCTCAGAGGCCTCAGCACTTGTGACGGCCAGGAATTGCCCATTCTTGTCTTATGAAAGACTGAAGTTCTCCCCAAAATGACTGAATTCTAACTCGGGTGGCCTTAAAGGCCCCTCCGGTCTGAGCTCCTTCCCTGAGCTCACGGGCAGGTGGGTCCCCACGCCCGCTCTGTGTGCCCCCAGGTGTGAAAAGCAGCCTCCTCCTCGACTTGCACCTGCCACCGCTTCTCTGCTCTTCCCTACCCTCTTGGGGAGCAGCGTGGGCGGGAAGAGGCAGCCTGGTTGTGACTTACAGCTCAGCCTGAGAGCTTCCAGCCAGACTCCAGGCCCTCACCCCAGGGAGACCTTGGGCCACACTGGCCTCGGCGTTGTCGCCTGCACGGCCGGCGCTCATAGTTCTGTGTGGGGCGCTCTACTCTCTGCCTCTCCCTGCTGCTGCCACCAGCCACAGCAGCCCAGTGCGGGAGCCTCGCCTCCCCCACCGCACCTTTGCAGGACCTTTGCACAGACAAGCTAGCTCCTCTGATAGGGTGGCAGGGGCTGCCCTTCCGGAGTTGAGTCTTCACAGACCCGTGATGGAGGCGGGCACGGCCCACGGGACTTGCTCTGCTCTGCCCACCACTCACACGTGCAGCGGGGCAGCGGCCAGCGTCACGAGCCATCTGCACCCTGTGAGCTTCGGTTTCATCCACTGCAGCGCAGAGAGATGCTTGCTCCACGTGGCCTGGGGCTGCCAGATCTGGCAGCCGCCCTTCCGAAGAGCCGTGTATTCATCTGAATGAAGACCAGCTGTCTCAGCAGGGAGGGGCTTCATGCCTTGAAGGAGGGTTCACCCCCGGCTCCCCCAGACCCACACACGGCGGGTGGAGAGATGCCCCATCCTGGGGGCTCACCCCTGGGGTCCCCTCCCTAGGGTCCCCTTGAGTGCTCACTCTGTTCCCGGGGAGACAGGCCTTTCTTGCCCAGTGGGGCCACGTTGGGAGTCCCCACCCGTCCACTGCCTGTGGACCTGGGTGACCCCACTGACCCTCCAGGGCTCGGCTAGCCAGCTCCACAGGCAGCTGGCCTTGTCTCCTGGGCCAGGCCAACAGAGCATACCACCCGCTCGTTGTCACCATCAACCCAACCATGACGAGGAATGTTTGAGCTGCTTGTACGGTGGCCGGCTCCTCCGCCTCCCTCGAGGGCAGGCACGCGCCTGCCCCAGCCACTGCGGTGTCCGCAGCTCAGAGCAGGGTGCAGAGCGGACACACAGAGGACATGTGTCACGTGTATGAATCTGTCAATCAAGCTAAAGAGTGAGGGGCCAGGTGGGCATGGCGCAGGAGGGTGAGGCAGGAGGATTGTAAGTTGGAGCCCAGCCTGGACAATTTAGTGACTTAGCAAGACCTTGTCTAAAAGAAATAAAAAGGGCTGGGGATGTAGCTCAGTGCAAAGGCCTTGGGTTCAATCCTCAGTACTGCAAAATATTTTTTAAAATAATAATATAAAGAAAAGAATAGAAGTATAATCATACCTGTAACCCCAGCTCCTTATGAAACTGAGGCAGTAGGGTCACAAGTTCAAGGCTAAGATGGGGTGGCTTGTAATCCCAGCACTCAGGTGGCTGAGGCAGGAGGATTGCTGCAATTCAAGATCCACCTGGGCTGCCCAGTAAATTCAAGGCCAGCATGAACGGTATAGCAAGACCCTATCTCACAAATCAAAAATCAAAAGGAATCCCCCCGCCAAAACAAGCTCAATGCCTGAGTGGGCAATTTAGTGGGATCTTGTGTCCACATAAAGCCAAAGGGCTGAGACACAGCTCAGCGGTGGCATGCTTGGGTGGGACACACAGGAATGCCAAGCGTTCAATTCTCTAAGTCCCTTGAGGACAGCAGTGGCGAACCTATGGCACGCGTGCCACAGCGGCTGTTTGTCACACTGAAAGCTCTAAAACGTTTGCCATCACTGCCCTAGATCATGAGCGGGCAAAATCTTTCCTCACAGGACCAGATGGTAAAACATGAGGCTTTGTGAACGCTGTCACCTCTGTCTTTGTGTCACCGCTCAATGAGCAGTACAGGCAAAGCGGTCAGAAGCAACACGTGCCAAAGGAACAGGCCCCATGTGTTTCAATAAAACTTTATTTAGAATGCAGGCGGTGGGCGCAGGGAGCAGCCTCCCAGCCTCTGTCCTGACTTGAGGGGACCTATCAAGGAAGTGGGGGTGATGGCCGAGACCTTGAAGGCTACGGAGGAGGGAGGAAGGCCAAACAGCTTCTGTGCCTTCCTGACCCCGTGGCTCTGCTGCCGTGAGGCACAGGAGGAAGCCTCCTGCGGTGCAGATCTGGGGGCTGCTCTACACCCTACGGGAGGGAGAGGAGGAGCCCAGGTCCCTAGGTTTCCAGCTCTGGCCAGGGCACGGAACCAACCCCTGGAGCCGGGAATTGTGCTCACAATGGGAGCCATTGACGGAGAACAAGGGTGGCGTTCAGAGCCGGTGCCTGTATTGTTGCCGGGCGCCAAGGGGATGTGGTGAGCCGGGCCTGCCTCCCGTCCTGCGCTCGCGACGCCTGGCACACAGGCGCTTCCTGTCCCCCAGGGAGCCCGGCCGCCCCGGTGGGGAGCCCTCGGGACTCCTGCCGTCCCCACCCCGCCCCACTCTGGTCAGTCCTCCCCGCCACCACTCAGTGAGCAAGGCAAGGCCATCGCTGCCCTCTGCTACTGCCGTGAGAGCTGCGGGCTTTTAAAAGTGCTTCCTAGGAGTGGGTGTGCTTCACAGCAGCGGGCTCAGTGGACACGTGTGGCTGGGTGTCGGGCAAAGGGACTTGCTGCACTACCTGAGCATGGCTATCACAGGGGCGCAGCGGAGTCTCTGGCCATCCTGGGGCAAGAACAAGACCTGGGGCATGGCTTCTGCCCATGCAGAGAGCAGGGCTGGTGGGCATCACTCACCCCATCAGAACCTTGGCATAGCCTGGTGTAGTGGTGCATGCCTGGAATCCCAGTACCTGGGAGGCTGAGGCAGGGGGGATCGTGATGAGTTAAGGCAGCCTGAACTATATAGTACGACCCTGTCTCAAAAAACAAAGAACCAAAAAAAGAAAAAGGAAAGAAATTGAGCCTGGAGGAGCATATCACAGGTTTGAGTCCAACCGGGGCAACTTGGCAAGACTGTGTCTAAATTTAAAAAAAAAATAAATTGGAAAGGGCTGATAATATAAATCAGAATGAAGGCCCTGGGTTCGATTTTGAGAAGGTCAAGCGAAGGCCAAGAGCAGGCACCGCAGGACGTTGCTGGCCACAGCCACAGCCCAAGCAGTGCCTCCTCCAACCACGCAGAGGATCACGGGAAGAGAAGGGCCTGGGAGCGTACTGAGGATGAGGGCCTCCCAGGACCGCCCCTCCTGGGGGGTAAGATCAGCGCTAAAACACTCGAGGCTAAGACGGACATTGTAGAGCACTGCTCTTCCATAGAGGAGGATGAACTTGAGTCATCTGTGGGAAAGCGGATGCACCCTGAGAAACACAAGCTCCATTGCCGAATGGCTTCTCTTATATAAAAACCAAAACATAAATAAAGAGAAAATAAAAGACAGGTGATAGGAAATAGGGGGATAGATCTTTTGCAAATGGTAAAGGACCAAGAGATGAAGGGGTGAGATGCACTGCGTCCATCACCAGCTCCCTGCAAGGACTGTGACCCTTACGTGCTGCAAGCGTGTGCCAATAAATAGTAAAAGTGGAGGAAGAAAGAAACGATGGCCTCGGTCCTCTTCATGTGAATCTGAAGACCCTGAGGGGTGAACAGCAGTTTGCAGTTGGAGGCCCGGGCAGGAAGGCTGAGGTTTGAATTCCAGTTCTATCATTCATTCATTCATTCATTCGTTTTTTTCTTTCATTCAAAAATAGTCATTGACACCCACTGTGTCTCTGGCAGTGAAGGGCCAGTGTCTTTAACTTGTGCCCATCTGGCAAAGGAAATGGTTTCCAAACAAATCAAGGCAGCATGACGATGTAATTCTGGGATGACACTGATGCTACGAGGTAAAGAATGACTGGGATTAAGTGGGAATCTGGAGAGTGCCCCAGGGAGCCCGAGAATGCGCTCCTGAACACCAGCGAGCTGTGCTTCCCGCTGGAAATCACAGAGGCTTGGGCTCCCGGGAAAGGCAGAGGACCACGCTAGCAGCGGCCACAGAAAAAGGAGATGCTGCGGTCTCAAGGAGGCTTTGATATCTGCATTCAGATTGGAGACGCAGGGGGAGAAATCATGCAAACTTACAGGGAGTGTCACGAGCAGAGGACGGAGAACGCAAGGCACTGCCCCTCCGATGTCCTCTGTGCTGGACTGCGGTGTCCCTGAAGCCAGGACACTGAATGAAGGACCAGACCAGCACAGAACTGCTCGTGACAGATTCAAGGGGCCTCCGATATCCCGGCTACCCTGAGCTCCCCACGTGAAGCAGGGCTGTCAGAGCAGGCACACGGCCCGAACTGTGCCAATTATAGCACCCTGTCTCCCTTCCGCGGTGACTGGAGGCGAGGCGGGCATATGCCTCAAGAAAGGACGATCAGAATCTTCCCTGAAGGTTGATCTATGATACCAGGCAACGAAAACTCACTATGGAGCCCAGGCTGGCCTCCAACTCACGGCGATCCTCCTGTCTCAGCCTCCTGAATGCTGGCATCACAGGCGTGCACCACCACACCCAGCTGAGGGGATACTTTTCACTGTCTTTCTTGAATGAATCTGAATTTAGTTTCTGTCTTTGGAATTCAGATGTATATTAGAGTTTAGAATTTCCTAGACTACAGGAAGAGAATACACTGCATGTGCTATAGACTAGATGACACTCCGCGAGGCTTGTGGAAACAACCCCTACCCAATAAGTCAGCATTCCCAGGGCGAGACGTGAATACTCAAGGCGGTTGGGGTGAAGAAAAGACCACAGAGTGGCCCTCGTGCCGTGCGTGGCTGCCTCGTGCCGTGCGTGGCTGCCTCGTGCCGTGCGTGGCTGCCTCGTGCCGTGCGTGGCTGCCTCGTGCCGTGTGTGGCTGCCTCGTGCCGTGTGTGGCTCGTGCCGTGTGTGGCCCTCGTGCCGTGTGTGCCGTGTGTGGCCCTCGTGCCGTGTGTGGCTGCCAGTGAGTTTGTACCAGGTAAAAGAAGAAATGCCTTGTTTTCATAGTGGTTTTAGATTTTGCATTTGTGGCTAGAGAATCACGAGTGAAACCTGGGACAGACATTCACTCCAGCGACGTCACTGAGACACTAACTTGGGCCGGGCCCCCGACAGGCGCTTCCCGCAGGTGAGCTGGGCCTTCACCCAGACCCTGGAAAGGTCAAACGACTTTGCCAAGGTCACGCCTGGCCAGCGCCCAGGCGTGCGATCCAAACCTAGAGTCGGTCCCCACTTCTGCGCTTTTCTCCCTCCTCCGTGATTCAAGATCATTTAAATCGGGACCGATTTTTCATTAGTCCACAGCAAAGTGAAAAGGTCAGAACAAAAAGTTGACTTTTTCTATAGAAAAAATACATTAAAACTCAAGATTCACTTTTTTGGGGGGTGCTGGGGGGCGTTTTCCGGTACCGGGAACCCAACTCACGACCTTGCGCTTGCCAGGCAGGCGCTGTGCCTCTGAGCTAATTTTGAGATTTCCCGCCCGACTTCTAGTGTTCCAATGTCCCTTCCAGCGACTGGGCTTTTTGAAAAAGCCTTCACACAGCAAAGCAGCCTTCCCAGACAACTGTCACTCGATGCGGGTTAGAAAGTGTTTCGGCCTATGACAGCCAGGAGGCCTGGAGCCGCAGGCTGGTGGGGCGGTCCTTCCGCCCCCGCCCTGGGTCCTGATGCCGACTAACGGAAACGAAGCCCTTGTTCTCAGCCCCGGCTGACGCCTGCAGCGGCTCCCTTGGAAGCTGCTCCCTCTCCCCAGGGACATCTGCCACTTTCACACTGTGTCTGTCACCAGGAGCAGTTGCTGAATCAGCTCCCCAGGGAATGCGCGCCTGCCATGCCAACGCGGGGGTGTGGGGACCCGGTGCACTGCTGAGCTGCCCTGTTCTCTGCTGGGAATCTTCCACGCTTTTCAGAGTTGCCCAGAGGATGACGGGAGAATCTATAAAGACCCAGCCCAGCTCCTGTGAGGCAGAGTGCCGGGTAACTGCTCATCTCCTCCCACCCAAGTCAGATCCCCAGGTTTATCTCTGTCAAAGAAACCTCGCAAGTCAAATGAGGGTTTGTCTCTGGTCTCCTCTCACAGAGAATTCTTAAAATTAAAGATTTAATCAAAATCGCAATGAAGGCTGGATGCGGCAGCACTTGCCCGTTATCCTAGCATTCTGGGAGACTGAGGCAGGAGAATCACAAGTTCAGAGCCTGTGGGAGCCATTTAGCAAGAGCTTGACCCAAAATTTTACAAAGGGCTGGGGATGTAGCTCAGTGTGAAAGCCCCGGGTTCAGTCTCCAGTACTGAGGGGAATCCACCGTGAGAGAGGCCTGACCACTTCCAGCATCCAGGAGTATGTAAGAACGTCACGCACTGCGGGATGAACATGGACACAGCGTCCCGCTGGGAGGCCTGCTTGTCAGCACCCACAGAGGCACACACGTGTCTTTGAGACCCAGCCATCCCCAAACCCCAGGCATGCGCGTCTATGTCCACCAAACATACACAAAACATAACTCGGGGCCTTTTATACATAAGAACCCAAAGCTCTGCAGGGAGGCCAGGAGCCAAGGAGCAGGTTGTGGGGGGACTCAGAGGCCTTTCTGGGTTGTGTCAACTGAGGAGACAGGAGGAGGAGAATTGTTTGGGGTGCAAACTGGGCACCATCTTCCCTTTTGCTAACAACACCCAAATTTCACCCAAGTGCCCATCATGGTCAACTTCTATCCTCTTCCCAGGATCGGGTCACGTGACCCCACGTGGCCAATCACCATTCTGTTCCAGACTAGAGCATCACTATGGCAACTGTTCCAAGCACAGAATGGTCCAAGGCTGCCTATGGGTGCTCAGTGCCCAGTTGTTGGGTAGAGTTCTTGCAGGGTGCTTTTTTCCCAGTGACAGTGTTAATTTTGAGGGTCTCCACCTGACCAGGGATCAAAGGACAAGCAGCCTGAAGGTGAAGCCCACAAGGAGGTACAGCCAGAAAGCCACAGGCCACATCCTGAAAGACCACGCGTCCTTCTGAGCCTTGAGCCCGGCGGTGCCCTGGGACTTTCACAAACATGAGCCCAGACATTCAACATTGGGCCAGTGCTGCTTTGGAAAGGGTTTCCGACACCTACAGCCAAGGATCCCAGCTCTGCATCCGGGGACACTGACAGACTCCACCCCGCCAGGTTCCCTGGACCCCAAGAGAAGTGACTACAGGGTCCTTAGCCACAAGGGATGACACAGAAGGAAAATCTTTTCTGTTACCTGCATCTGGGTAGTAAAAAGGATCCAAATGAGAAGCAAAATCAGTCCAGCCTCCTCGAATCAGAAAATTGATTCAAGAGTGCTTAGTACTGAGGCAGGAGGATCACCATGAGTTCCAGGCCAGCCTGGGCTACACTAGCAAGCTCAAGGTCACCCTGCACTACATAGTGAGACTCTGCCTCAAAAAAAAAAAAGAGTGCTTAAAAAACAATGGATTGGCCCAGCATGGTGGTGCATGCCTATAATTCCTAGTACTCAGGAGGCTGAGGCAGGAGGATCACTGTGAGTTCGAGACCAGCTTGGGCTACAAAGTGAGTTCAAGACCACCTGGAACTGCATAGTGAGACCCTGTGTCAAGAACACACAAAAAAAGACAGAGACAATGGATCTTTGTGGGCTCATCTGACAATAGCACCAGCTTCAGGCATGGCTGGATTCAGCGCTCAAAGACACCCTGGAAATCTATCTGTTCCTCCCTCTCTCATCTTCTCTCACTCGTACTTTCTCTCTCCATCCACACACTCACATACACATTTCATTGATCCTTTTTTTTCCTTTGTTCCAGGAATAGAACCCAAGACCTTGTGCTTACGAGGCAGGCGCTTGTGCCGCTGAGCTATATCCCCGGCTTCATTGATTCTTAAACACACACTTTTTCATGTATTAATGTCTCTGATGTCAGATTTTTTTTTTTTTAGACAGGAGCTTGCTCTGTAATTCATGTTGACCTTAAACTCACTATGTAGTCCAGGCTGGCCTCGAAGTCATGGCAATCCTCCTGCCTCAGTCTCCTGAGCGCTAGGATTAGAGGTGTGTGCCACTATGCCTGGCCTAGAATTTTATTTTTTTTCTATTTTTTGGTTTTTGAGAGAGGGTCTCACTATGTAGTTCAGCCTGGCTTTGAATTCACTATGTAATCCAGGCTGGCCTTAAACTCAGGGCAATCCTCTTGCCTCAGCCTCCCAAGTACTGGAATTATAGGCGTGTGTCACCATGCCCAGTTGAATTCAGAATGTGACTTACAACCAAAGGTATGTCATAGCTTCACCAGTAGATGTTTACCTTTCTCTGTTGTTATTTCAGTCAGGTTTCTCCACTGAAATGGAACCAGTAGGATTACAGGAATGGCTCAGGCAATTATAGAAGCCAAGATGTCTCCTGATCTGCTATCTCTGGGCTGGAGAGCAAAGACCAGCAGTATGGTACAGTCTAAATCTCAAAACCAGTCAGGCATGGTGGTGCACGCCTATAACCCCAGCACTCAGGAGGCTGAGGTAGGAGGATCGTTGCGCGTTCAAGACCAGCCCGGACTACAAACTGAGCTCAAGGCCAGCCTGAACTGTATAAGAAGACCCTGTCTCAAAAAGACAAAAAAATAAATAAATAAATAAAGTAAATCTCAAGACCGGAAACCTGGGAGCTCTGATGTCTGAGGATGGATACCTCAGTTCAAGAACAGAGGGAGGGGCTGGGGATTTAGCTCAGAGGCAAAGCGCCTGCCTGGCAAGCGCAAGGTCGTGAGTTCGGTTCCTGGTACCAAAGAAAAGGGGAACAAGGGAAGGGGAGCGGGGAGGAGGGAAGGAAGGAAGAAAGGAAGGAAGAAAAGGCTGAAAAAAAAAAAAAAAAAGAACAGAGGGAAAAGATGGGCATGGTTATGCACGACTGCAATCCCAGCACTCAGGAGGCTGAGGCAGGAGGATCACAAGTTCACACCCAGCCTGGCAAGTTAGTGGGATGCTTCCAAGTAAAAAATAAAGAGGGTGATGGAGCTCGGTGGTATAGTGCTCCTGGGTTCCATGCTCAGGTCTGCAAAAAAGGAGAAAAGGAGGAGAGGAAGGAGGAGAGGGAGGAGGGGAGGGGAGGGGAGGAGAAGGAAAGAGAGTAGGTTTGCCACTCCTCCAAATCTCTGGGCCGCGGCTGATCAGATGGTGCGGTCCACGTTAACACAGGCGGGTCTGACCGAGTCTGATTCAGATGCTGGAATTCTCCCCCTCGAACACAAACCAGAGTGGTTTTTCCCAGCTGCATGGACACCTCTTACCCAGTCAGGTAAGCAGACACAGAATTAACCATCGCAGTCACGCATAAAACAATGCACTGAGGCTGGGGATTTAGCTCAGTGGCAAAGCGCCTGCCTGGCAAGCGCAACGTGGTAAGTTCAATTCCTGGTACCGGAAGAAAAACAACAACAAAAAAAAAAAAAACAAAAAACAAACAAACAATGCACTCAAGTCCTACAACCACGGGGACATAGGCAAACCGCATATCCACGGGGTGCGTGTAAAATCATGGTTAGTGCCAGAACCCTGTATCATGTGCTTTGTCCTATATCTGCATACTTATGGTAAAATTTAATTTGTAAATTATTGGGCTGGGGCCAGGCGTGGTGGCGCACGCCTGTAATCCCAGCACTTGGGAGGCTGAGGCAGGGGGATTGCTGTGAGTTTGAGGCCAGCCTGGGCTACAAAGTGAGGTCAAGGCCAGCCTGAACTGCATATCGAGACCCTGTCTCAAAAAACAAAAAAGGGGCTGGGGATTTAGCTCAGCGGCACAGCGCCTGCCTGGCAAGTGCAAGGTCCTGAGTTCGATTCCCGGTACCAAAAAAATATATAAATATAAATGATGGACAGTAAGAGACCCACAACAAAATTAATAAAACAGAATAATCATAACAATGTACTACGATCATGTGAGTGTGGTCCTTTGCTCTCCCTTAAAATGCCTTCCTGCATTCTCCCTTGAGAGCAGCACTTCACGACTTCTCTCTGCTCTGTCCCAGGCCGACAGCTCTGCTCCTGCCTTCCAAAGCTGCGGTGAAGTGAAGTAAGGGGCAGCTGAGCACTCGCAGCCCTGGCTCAGGTGACTTTGGTGGCCACTGAGTGACCAGCGGGTGGGTAGCGCGGACAGCGTGGGCTCCCTAGAGAAAGGGACAGTTCATGTCCCAGGTGTGATGGAGCGGAGGGGCCTGGATTTCATCACAGGACTCGGAACCGCCTTCCGTTCCAAGCTGAGGAACTGTTTGTTTCTGGAACTCCCCATTGATTATTTTCTGACCGTGCTTGCCCGCAGGTAACTTAAACCTTGGAAACCAAAGCCACAGCAAGGAAGGCTTCTGGGGTTCTGCTCGGCACACCACACCTGCTGCGGCACTTGCAGCTGAGAGAGGGGTCCTGGCAGGCACATCCCAGAGGACAGGGACAGCACCCTCTCTGGGTCTGTGCAGAACCCAGCAAGGAAAGGTTCTGATTGACCCGCCGTGGCCATGTGACCATCCTGTGACCTTGGGGACTGGCCCACTCAGGCACTGGCAGCCACTCTGAGTGCAGGAGGCCAGCACGGGCTGGACCAGTGTCACCCATTGGTGACACTGATGTGTCCTCAGATGATGTGCAGACATGGTGCGCAGCGACATAGGATTGCAAGCAGAATCACGGAGAGGAAAGCAGGATGCCCCTCAGTCCCTCCAAGGAGCTCAGGGACCTTCAGAGCGTCTCAGAGCCCTGAGCTCCCCGTGAGCATCGTCAAGGGGAAAGCGAGGCTTGTTTCGCTGGGCCGCTTGTTTGCTCTCCAGAAGACCCTGTTTCCACAGAAGCCCATGTACGCTGGCACGCGCCCTCCGGCCTGGCATGTGGCCTCTGCCCGGCTGGCAGCCTGAGACAAGAGGCGACAGCCGGCTTGGCCAGCCTGACATGCGTGCCTGGGCCCCAGCCGGAGCGGCCTCTTGGCGACCGCCCCTCAGCCCTCCGCAGGGGCGGCCAGCTGGGCAGGGGCAGGAGCCGCAGCTGTGCCGCTCCTGGACTCTGTTCCGCCTCCTTCGCCTGCGTGTGCCCCCGGCAGGGCACGCCTGTGGGAGGGAGCGTGTGCAAACGTGTGCGCTCGTGTGGCGCAGAGCTGCAGTCCCGCAGCCCCTTCCCCCGCGGCCGCCCTCGCTGCGGCCCCCCGCCTCTCACACCGACAACACTGCCTCCTCCCACACACTGCCTCGGGTTCCAGAACTAGAGGGGACGCTGAGGACAAGGCAACAGGGTCAGCACTGCTGATTCCGAGATAGGAATAGAAGGTCCAGAGACAGACACCTAAGGCCCCTGACCACCCTACTGTCACAGCAGCCACGCTGGCCACTGTGAGCTGAATCAAGGGCGGGTTGAATGCAAGCATCTCTGGATCCGGGGACTTCAGTGGCCTCTAAGTGATCCGCAGGCGGGTAGCGCTGACAGTTGCAGGCCCACTGGAGAAAGATAATTCACGTCCCAGGCAGGAGGAAGCACAGCGGGGACAGACAGCGTCTTCTGACATTGGGCTGCGATCTCTCTGAAGAAAAGTGCCCACACTCACTTAGACAACAGAGCAGCTGGTGTGGCAGTGCACTTGGGAGGCTGAGGCAGGAGGATCACTGCAAGTTCAAGGCCAAGACTTTGTCTCAAAAACAAACAAGATAATAGAGCAAGCATTCTTTTATCTCGACACTCCTAAACGCTTGACTCCAGTTTATGCAAAGAAAGCTCAGCGAAGTTGGCCCCCTGCTCGGAGTCGCACAGCTGCAGGGTGTGCTGCGGCTTCAGCTCTGCCCGCTGCAACCTGAGCACTGCATCCGCTGGCTGCTGAGGGCAAGGACTGGGCAGCTCCTCTTGGACACCGGAGCCCAGCCTCAGCCCAGAGCCGCCTCCTCCCACCCCTCGGCCCCTTCCTGGGGGTGTGGTTTGCAAACACAGGTGGGAAACAGAGTCCCTGCCTTGACCGGGGACTGAGAAGCCCACCCAGCCCGGCACTTCCGCAGGAGACAGCTGCAGCCTCACCTGGCACCCACTCCTCTGCCCAGCGCCCAGCTCCCCTGCAGGTGGGGCTCACAGAAAACGCGCCCCAATCACTGCCCCGCATGAACCTGGGGTTCCAAGTGCAGGTCCCAGGGACGCAGCTGTAGGCAGGGAGCAGGTGCAGCTGGGAGCCCGGGCCCCAAGCCTGGAGGTTTCCACAGCCCGGCCTCTGACCTCTGACCTACAGCACCCAGAGACTGATAGCTCCGGCTGTTAGAGGAAGCAGTGGGCTGTCTTCCCCCTAAGGTCCTCCCAGGGCCCGACTCTGCCTTCCCTATTATAGAGGGGGACACAAGGCTCCCCAGACTCTAAGGGCCATTCATTTTCCGGGGAGTTTTGACTCCCAGGCTCCTCTTACCGCTGGGGGTTGCACGGACTCACCTGCCTCCCCCTCCTGCTCTGCCCTAGACAATTTCACCATCCCCTCAGCCCCAGGACCATGGGCTCTAGAAGGCTCTGGGGGCTCCCTGCTGAGCCTCATGGGGTGCAGGAAGCTATTCTGCCCCCACAGGCACTGCAGCCCCCAGACCTCTCCCTGCCTGACACTCTAGGGATGATTCCACCTCAGCTTCCGTGCTGACCAGGAAGACGAGCTCCAGAAGTCAGGGTCTCTCTGTGCACTGTGCCCTCCCGCCTGACACAGCGGCTGCCGGGTGCTTCATAAAGACTTCTGGGGCCTCCCTGGGTGCCGGGCACCATCCTCCCCTACCTTCCTTGATATGCAGGAGGCAGACGGGAAGAAGGATGGCAGAGGAGTTGAGAACAAGTCTCTATGTTCTTTTTTTTGAGGCAAGGTTTCCCTATGTAGGTCAGGCTGGCCTCACACTTATGAAAATCCTCCTGCCTCAGACTCCTGAGTGCTAGGATTATAGGCTTGCACAGTCACGCTCTGCTTTTATGTTCCTTTGTGTGTGTGTGTGTGTGTGTGTGTGTGTGTGTGTGTGTGTGTTTGAGACAGGGTCTCACTACGCAGCTCCAGGTGGCCTTTTGCTCCCTTTGTAGCCCAGGCTGGTCTCGAACTCGCAATAGTTCTCCTGCCTCAGCCTCCCGAGTGATGGGATTACAGGCGTGCACCACCACACCTGGCTTATGTTTCATTTTAAAGTAAAGTCATTTTCAAAATGTAGCAAAAACCAACACCAATGTATTCTCTCTCCCAGATTTTATTTGTTTATTTTGAGACAGGGTCTCACTATGTCATTCAGTCTAGTTTCAATTCATCCTGTAGCTGTCTTAGTTACTTTTTTCTCCTTGCTGAGACAAAATACTCCACATTCAAAGTTAAAGGGGAAGGCTGGGGATTTAGCTCAGCGGTACAGTGCCTGCCTGGCAAGCGCGAGGTTATGAGTTTGATTTCCGGTACCGAAAAAAACAAAAATAAAAAAAGACAAAGTTAAAGGGGGAATAGCTGGGCATGGTGGCGCATGCCTGTAATCCCAGCACTCCAGAGGCTGAGGCAGGGGGATCGTTCTGAGTTCGAGACCAGCCTGGACTACGAAGTCAGCTCAACGTCAGCCTGAACTGCAGAGAAAGACCTTGTTTCAAAAAGACCAAAACAAACAAGCAAACAAATAAACAAAGTTAAAGGAGGAAAGATTTATTTAGCTCACAGTTTGTAGAGGTTTTCGTCCATAATCAGCTGTTCCAAGGCAGAGTGGCACATGGCAGAGGGCCACAGTTCATGGTAGGCAGAAGACAGCAATGCAACAACAGAGAGGAGGAAGAGAGAAGGGACAAGCCTCTTTCTCTCCCTTATATTGTATGCAGGTTCCCACTTTAAGGCAGGTATAGCACTCACACCTTTAATTCTAGCCAGGACTGTGCAAACCAATCAGTGAAGGGATTTACTAATCACACACCCTTAATCCCAACATCACACACTTCAGATTCAGCCACCTTTGAAAAAGCCCTATGACTGTGTGAGACTTTAGGGGGGCATCTAGTCACAAGCCATAACACAAGCCAGGCTGGCCTTGAACTCAAGACAATCCTCCTGCTTCAGCCTCCCAAGTGCTGGGATTACAGGCATGGGCCACTGTGTCTGGCTCTTCCAGATTTTAAATACTAGAGGAGGATTTAGCTCAGCGGCACAGCGCCTGCCTGGCAAGGGCAACGTCATGAGTTCGATTCCTGGTACCGGAAAAAAAAAAACAAAAAATAAATAAATAAATACTAGAGGCATAGCCAGGAGGACTGACTTACACCTGTAACACCAGCACTCTGGGAGGCTGAGGCAGAAGGACTGAAAGATTGAGACTAGCCTGGACAATTCAGCAACTCAGAGAGACTGGCCTCAAAATAGAAAAAATAAAAGTTTAATTTTTTTATTAATGTATGTTTGTATATACATGATAATTGCACTCAGCTGGGGGAATTGGATTGGTACATAAACAATGAACGTGCACTTGTAGCTTAGTGTGAAGGCCCAATCCCCAAATGCCAATAAATAAACAACCTGGAGACCACTGGGCTGTGCTGGCACTCTTGTAACCCCCATGCCCCAACTCCCCTAACCCCCTCGTCTGGAGGCTGAAATTGAAGGGTCAGGAGTTCAAGGCCAAGGGGCTGGGGATTTAGCTCAGCACACAGCGCTTGCCTGGCAAGCGCGAGGTCGTGAGTTCGATTCCCGGTATGGGGCGGGGTAGTTCAAGGCCAGCCTGACGCCTCTGCAGTCACAGCTTCTGGTGGTTTGGGCCCTGTGCTTTGGGTACTGGACTGACAGTGTAACACTCTTAAAGCGTCTGTCTCGGGGGTTTTGGGAGTTCTTTATAGTTCCCAGGTTGGGGCTCAGCAGACTTGTTCTGAAAGGGGTATATATTACTCATCCTAGGCCGGAAACCACCCTGGTACAACTACCCTGCTCTGTCCCTGCAGCCCAAAGCAGCCACAGACTGAATGTAAATGAGTGGGTGTGGTATCGTTCTAATAAAACTTTATTTACAAAAGCAAGCTGCCAGCACTTTGGAGTTCTCCAACCACTGCCCCAGAAGAGCCAAGATTGAGAACTGCTACCAGACAAACTAAAAACCGTCCTGCCGCCGCTCCTGGCCCCTCCCGCCGTCCAGTGTCTCAGTACAAGGGGAAAGCAGAGGAGCCGGGCACCTGCAGGCCCAGCCTCCCAGAAGCTGGAGCTCGATACATGGCAACCCAGCTCCGAAAGGAAAACAGAATTGGGGCGCCGAGGTTCGAGCCAGCCATTGTCAGAGGCGACAGCAGGACAGTCCCCGTTATAGTGTTTTTCCTCCACAGTGTTCAGAGTGGCTGTCAGAGAGGCCTGGCGTCACTGAGTGACAGCTTCGTTGGCCATACTCTTCACGCCCCATTTCAACCTTTTAAAATCTCTACTAGTGCGTACTTGTACAGAATAACGAGTTTCGTTTCGGCCGATTCGCACATGTGCAGGACTTATTGCAATGGTTTTTGCGCCCGAAGAGCCCCTGGCCCCGCCCTCCCACCAGTTTCAGGTTTGTCGGGGGCTGCTTCAGTGCATATTTTGCATCCAAACATTCAAACAATCGGTGCATACGTCGATCATATCCATTCCTCCCATGCCCTACCCTTACGTACTCCTCCCTCCCACCCACTTCCTCTGACGTAATGACGGCCTCCCCTCTTCTGTCCTGTCTTATTTTCCAGAACTTTTAGAGTCCACGTATCTATGGAGCCCTTCAAGTGTTCGTGCTTCCGAAATGACCGCATCATTCTTTCTGAACAACTAAGGAAATCACCCGTGTTAGCCGTTGAAGCTTAGAAATCTAAGCTAGGGGCTGGGGATTTAGCTCAGAGGCGCAGCGCCTGCCTGGCAAGCACAAGGTCGTGAGTTTGATTCCTGGTACCAGAAAAAAAAATAAAAAAGAAAAAGAAAAGAAGCACATAAACAAAAAGATGAGCTCTAGAAATCTAAGCTAGTTACAAAAGGGGAGTGATGACTCTAGCAGAGAGGAGATGCTTATGACCAGGGGACTAGTGAACCCGGAGAAGGTCCGTGCTTCTCCGGTGCTTGGGGTGACTGACTGTAAAGCACACCGCTGAGCTGCTCGGGGCTTCTGGGTGCGGGCAAGACGCAAAGGAGCGGGAGCCCGGCCTGGCTTAGCGCAGCGAGGGCAGAGCTCATCACCGAGGCCACACACCGAGCGTGGACCCTGGAGCCCACTTTGGAGAGGGAACCAGCTGGCTCCATCCGCTGCCAGCAGAGAGAAAGGTCGGCCCGCGGCCAGCTCGAGCTCCTGGGCACGCGGAGGCTGCAGCTGCCAGGGTCACTTGGCAGAGACTCCGGGTGCAAGGCTGCCCCAGGGGCGGCCTCTCCGTCCAAGCTGCCCAGGCTCAGCTGCGTGAGGGCGCAGGCAGCCGCGGCCTGCTGGGGACTTAGCTTTTCCTTGGAAGAGGAGAACCTCTGGTTGTGAGAGAAGGAGGTGTTTGTGTGGCAGCTCAGGCACACGGGGGTTCTGAGGTGGAAGAGGGCTGCACCCCACACCCCGAGACTCGAGGGCTTGGGGTCTCTCAGAAGAGAAACTGGGACGGTCCCGCTTCTCTGCCGCTGTCCTCTGCTCTTCGCGTTGCTCCTGCACCCTGCGGGCGCCAGCATCTGCACAATATCCTGGCTCTCACTCGCTTTTAAAGGTGAGACTCTGGAGTGCTGCGGGGTGTTCCAGGGTCTGGACCTGATCCCCTACTCTGCAGGGGTCCGGGGACAAAGCCTTCTCAGGGAGGATGGAGACAGGGCCGGCACTGCAGGAGTTTTCCCTTGGACTTTTTTTAGTTTCTCCTGAACAGCACCCCAGATTGGCAATATTTAGGAAGTGCCTGCACTAACAAGTAGATATTGCTTATCAGAAAAGTAACAGCGGCTATGCATCTTGTATTTCACCTGGGAGAACCCCCCAGAGTGGGGGCTCTGACTGTCAGCTTTCTGGAAGCTGAGGTCGGAAAACACTGCCCATCTTGCTGTTTCACTGATAGAGCCCCCATAACTCCCTGCTCCCAGCACACAACCTGCAGGCTGGAGTCTCTGGGTCCAGGTTCCCCTGGTTCTGACCTTCAGAAGAAGCAAAATAAGGATGAGAAGGTGCTGAGCTGCCGGAAGTGACGGAGGAGATCTGGAGTCTACCTGCCTCAGGAAAGGCAGGGAATCTCCTTTTCTCCTTACACAGCCGCTGCTGATGCTTCCCCTTTTTGACCATTTCTGGCAGGTGCTCCGCCCCCACCTCGCAGCGTTGGCTCAGGAGGCGCTCGGGAAGGCCGAGCATGTTTTCCTCCAGCCTCCAGCTTCCCAGCTCCCGACCATCTTGGTGGTTCTCAGGGTCGCGGTCTCTTCTCTGTGTCTTTCCTGGTGAGCGCAGCCAGCTTCATTAGTGGTGCCAGCCCTGGGCGTCCCACCTGCCCCCTCACACCTAGGGCCCTTGCTTGATTCCGTCCAGGAACTTGCCTGTGTGACACCCAGCAGGAGCCCGGCAGCCCCAGAGTCCACAGGACGAACCAGGGGACTGTGTTTTAAGGACACGCCTCGGGCTGTCTTCGTAGAATGGATTTAGTAGAACAAGATTAAAGGCATTAGAGAAGGCAGAGGGGTCAGGAGACTATTGCAGCCAAGAGATGACAGCGTCCAAGCAGTCCCACAGGTAACCGACCCTGCGTCCCCACACCCGGCTTCCAAGTATCCAGGAAAAGGCTCCACTCAGTATCCTGTGGCTCAGGTCCCTGCACCTGTCCAGGTAGCCGCAGAGGGACAGGCTCAGCTGGCGATGAGAGCCCACAACCCCAGCAAGGGGGGCGGGTCCCAAAGGAAGCGGGTCTGGTTTGGAAGAATCCCCCAAAAGATATCTGATCTGGGTGGGGAGCTTCAGCACAGCCACTGTGCAGAACTCCAAGGCCTCCACCCCCGTCGTGCACACCTCAGCGTCCCCTGCACCCTCCCTGTCCCGGGAAGCAAGCCTGCACCCCTTCTGTGTGCACCAGGTCTGCCCAGCCTGCACCCGCCAACACCAGGGTGTTTCAAGTGTCCACGCCGTCGCTGGCCCCGGGCACTGCTGCCTCTTGATTGCATTTCCGTCTCCCACAATCTGCTCAGCCAGGGTGGTACACATAAATCACAGACCCATCACCTGTTCACCTGCTTCAAACGCTGGCCTGGCTCCCCGCCACCTGCAGGGGATGCACCCGGCCATCTTCAGCCTCCTTGGACTCCCTTCCCTCCCCCGCGCCAGCCTGCAGAGGACAGGACCACCCTCCTACCCCTCACAACACCCGTCCTGGTAACGTGCTGCCTAGCTACATCCCTCCCTCCACCGAGGCTGTACGGCTCAACTCCGCACCCCGCCCCGGCTCTTATAGCCTGGCCCCTACCTTCTCCCGTGTTGATCTGGGTGTATCTGCATCACTATGTGTGTGTGTGTGTGTGTGTGTGTGTGTGTGTGTGTGTGTGCCTGGACATTGAACTACAGCCCTTTGTGCTGTACGGTATCCCCAGTCCTTTTTCTCTTTTTTCATTTTGAGACAAGGTCTCACGAAGTCACAAATTGCTCAGGCTGGGCTTCAATTCGCAATCCCCCTGCCTCAGCCTTCCAACAGTGCTAGGATGTCAGATATGCACCACCATGCCCACCTTACATAAACAGACTTGTGCAATCTGACCTGGTAGGACTAAGAAAGTAAGCGTCTTAATATACAAAAAGTTATTTTTCTTAATTTTTCTTGATTTATTTATATTTGGTTTCTTGAGGCAGGGTCTTACTATGTAGTCCAGGTTGGCCTTGAACTCATTATGTAGCCCAGGCTGGCCTCAAACCCACAGAGAGCCTCTTGCCTCAGCCTCCCATGTGTTGAGATCATAGGCACGCACCTCCATATCTGGCTCATGCTAATTTTTTAATATAGAAATTTTAAAAATTAAAAACAGCTCTCTGGTGTGGTGTCCCTCAACTCCAATTATAAGCCGCCTGATGGTGGAAGCTTAGCCTTACTCCTCCTAGGCCATGTGTGCAGTCCCAGGGAGAACCGGATTTTCCAAACAGAGGACCCCTGCCCTAGCCAGGTTCTGCTCCCAACACCCACACTTCCCGGTGCCCAGGTCTGTGCGGGTCTCGGGAGTTGGAAGCCAGGGCCTGGGTTCAAACCCTTGGAACCCTGGCCACTGGCCCCAGCCGCACAACTACCCTGGCCACCAGGGGCTCCCTCGGCTTCCTGCCCGGCTCCCTTCCCCACCGTCCCCGGACTATGCTGGGAAAGCCTGATGCGAGTCTCAGAGAGGGTCTGGGCGGACCCAGTGGAACCATGGCGTCTGCAGCTCTCTGACTGTGGGCCCTGGGAGTGGTAGAGCACTTGGCTGACCTGCCCGAGGCCCGGGTTGCACCTGCAGCCTAGCAAGAAAGAAAACAAGTCCTGCTGGACGGATTGGACAAAGACTGAAGGAGGATAACTCACTCGAGCCCCGGCAAAGACGCTGGGCACACTGACACGCGGGCTCTGCTCCAGCCTAGCCACGAAACACCTTGGTGCCCCAGGGCTCCGGGCCGGGGTGGAGGGTGAGCACCCTTCCTGAGTGGCTGCGGGACTGCAGTGGGCAGAACAGGATGTATGCCAGGGCCTGAGCCTCATGCCTGCTCCAGAAAGAGCCCACAGCAGGGCCAGCCAGGTCCCAGGTCACCACCCTCCGCCTCTCCCCTCCCCTCCCCCTCCCCCTCCCATGGAACTGTCCCCTCCCCCTGCAGGGAGTGTGTCTTTCCTTCCACCTCCTGGGGTCACAGTTGAGGGCAGGAAACTGCTTCATGTCCGCAGAGAACATGCCATTAGAAGTCGTCAGGGAATCTGCAAAGGGAAAGCTCTGATCTTTAGTTCGTCAGCATTTCAGAGACTCATGGTCTGCTTTAAATCATCATCAACTGGCTTCCGCCTTTAGAAAGCACCTACTGTGTACAGGGCTGTGACACAGGTGGTCTGTGCTGTCTCCTGATCTGGTGACGTCAGCCGCATCAGCTGCAGCCCTGTGGTCCCTTGGGGGAGCCGAGCCTTCTATACAAGGAGCCATGGTAGAGGGTGTCCTCGGGTCTCCACTGGCTTTCACAGAAGAGGGGTGAGTCTGGAGAGGCTTCATGGAGAGGGCTGAGCTCAGAGACCCCTCCCCACTCTGCTGCCTCCGTGCTGCGGCCACGCAGTCCTCCATGGACACTGCCCACATCCAGATGCCATCTGCCCGAATTTTCCCTGTTTTCTCGCTGTACGAACCAGGCTAGGCGAAGGAAGCTGACAGAACTCACAGCCACGGTGTTCTGAGGTCCTTCGCCCTCAGGTCTCCAGGGTACGAGGACAGGAGAAATGCCAGCGTGCAGCGGCTGAGCCCTCACAGCCTGGATCCGACCTGGTCTGGACACCCGGTCCCGGCCGTTTGCTGCAGAATCCCGGTGTGCCTCATTGCTCCCCACTGTTGCAAGATTAACTGTCAAGCAGTGTGTGGCCCCAAATCTGCTACCTGGCCCTCAACTCTGGTTACCCACTGAACTGGCCCCCCACATGGAGCTGTGGTCTGGTGGCACCCAGGATATTTTAAAGTACTTGCTAGCTGTGTGTGGTGCTGTAACCTGTAATCCCAGCCCGCCAGGCGGTTGTGCAGGAGGGTCACATGTTTGAGCCCAGCCCGGGATCCTTAGTGACTAAGATTGTTTAAAAAAAGAGAGACGAGAAAAAGTGCTGGGACGTAGTGGAGTGCAAACACCTGGGATCAATCCCTAGCACAGATACAAAAATACATATAAGCATGTAGTTGTTTATTTTTATGGTGAATTAGATGAAAAGCGATGCCTAGCACAGCTAGCACAGTTGGATGTCACCAACGCCATCCACACCCACAGGGCGACAACGGTTTAAGGTCCTCAATCCCAGGTGCAGCACCCTTTGGTGAAAGTGGATACGGTTTGGTTTGCTTTCTCTTTGGGTTTTGTAGATAAGACCTCACTGTGCAGCCCAGGCTGGACTTGAAATCTGGACCCTCCTGCCTCAGCCTCTCAGGTGCCAGGGTTATAGGTGTGCACCGCCAACCTGGCAGAAAGGGATATAGTTTAAATACTGAACAAGGCACTTGAATGACCAAAGTATCAAAAGCACGAGGATAACTTACAAAAACTGCATGCCAGGTTCCTGGCAGCCAAGGAAAGACACCATTTTTGTGTTTTTTGTTTTGCTGTTCATCTCTGGGGCTCCTTCGCAATCCTGTCTCCCATGGGAAAGCTCTCAGAAGAGACCCCGAGCTGCAGGAGACTCCCAGGAGGACAGTCAGGGTCTTCCCTCTCCCTATTCTCTGCACAAGAGCACAGTGTGTAGGGGCTGAGGATTTAGCTCAGTGGCACTGCGCCTGCCTGGTAAGCACAAGGCTGTGAGTTTGATCCCTGGTACCGGAGAAAAACAGAAACAAACAAACAAACAAAAAACACAAAGACCACAGTGTGTCTGCCCCAGCCCCAGCCCAACCCAGGGTGAAGTGCCCACCCTAGGGCTCTGGCCAAGGTCCCTTGGTGGGACACGGAAGTCTGCAGGGTCAGGGAGACCCAGAGACCCTGGCAGCACACAGCAAGAAGCCTGGCACACCTAAAGACCTGCAGCCTGGGATGTGGGTTCCCAGGACAACACGGGGCAAACATCTCTGAGTGGGGAAGCTCCAGTCCCCGGGCAGCCACCAGGGAGCAACCAGATGCTGCATCCTCTCCGGAGCTACCCACTGCCCTTAGTCATGCAGCCAGGCGTGGTGGCGCGCGCCTGTAATCCCAGCACTCAGGAGGCTGAGGCAGGAGGATCCTTGTGAGTTCAAGACCAGCCTGGGCTACAAAGTGAGCTCAAGGTCAGCCTGAACAGCATAGCGAGACCCTGTCTCAAAATGTCAATCAATCAATCAATCAATCAATAAATCTGGCCACATGGTTTGGATCCTGTGCTGTAACATGACTCAGTTTCCTCCGTGGGGAGGTGCTTTGACACCAGCTTTAGCTGCCCTGTGTCTCCAGCTTCAAGCTGGACGTAAAGAACACATTATCTTGCAGTCAGCACCCAGAGTCAAGGTGCAGCGGGGCGGTGGCCCCTCCCGAGGAAGGAGGGGGAGTCTCTGTGTCTTCGTTACTTTCTTGTCCTTGGGACGAAATACCTGACACCTTCAAGTTAAAGGAGGACAGGTTTATTTGAGCCCAGTTTACAGAGGTTTCAAGCCATAGTCAGCTGGCTCCAAAGCAGGAGCATGGCAGAGGGCAAACAGTCCATGGCAGGGCAGGCAGGAAGCAGAGAGCACTGAGCACCGGAGGAATATATAGAGAGAGTAGATAGATAGATAGATAGATAGATAGATAGATAGATAGATAGATGATAGATTTCATATCCTTCCAGGCCACACCCACAGGGATCCACTGTTTCCTGCCAGGCTTCATCTCCCACATCACACCCACTATAAACCCATCAGAGGATTCACCCAGTGTCACACACCATGATCCAGTCACCTCCCCAAAGCCATGAAGCTAGGAGCGCATGAAGCTTTCAGGATATCTACATGGGAGCCAGGGCACCCTCCTTTGTGCTCCCAACTCTGGTGGCTCCAGGTGTTCTTGGCTCATGCAGTTCAGGCTGCCTTTGAAGTCACCTTGTAGCCCAGGCTGGTCTCAAAGTCACAGTGATCCTCCTGTCTCAGCACTTTTTTTTTTGTCTTTTTGAGACAGGGTCTCACTGTGCAGTTCAAGCTGACCTTGAGCTCACTTTGTAGCCCAGACTGGGCTCGAACTCACAACAATCCTCCTGCTTCAGCCTTCTGAGTGCTGGGATGACAGGCGTGCACCACACCACACCCATGGTCTGAAACCAAATTACTTTCCTCAGGAAGTCACTCCTCGAAGGGAAAGGCACACAGCGAGCATTCACAAGTTTGTAACACAAGCCAGGTGTGATGGCACATCTGTAGTCCCAGCACTTGGGAAGCTGCGGCAAGAGGATCGCAAATTCAAATCCTGCCTGGGAAACTTAGGGAGACCCTGTCTCAATATGAAAAAAGGGCTGGGGATATAGCTGAGTGACAGAGCACTCCTAGGTTCAATCCCCAGTATGAAAAAAGAAAACAAAAGCACACACAAGTGTTGGCGGAAAAACAAACCATCATAGATGGTTTCATTGTTCCACACTCTGGAAACATACTCCACTCTGGTTAAATAACATGGTCCCCGCATGCAATTGATTATGATGCAGCTCCAAGAAAAGAGGTATTTCCTTGTGAAATGACATGGAAATATCTTAAGATAGGTCCTTAAGCAAACAGAAACAGAGAGCGGGAGAGACACAGCACCTGGCCTCGCAGACGTCTGACGGGAATCTCGATCTGGTATCTGCGCTCTGCTCCCGCCTTCACCAGCCAGGCGCCAGATGGAAACCTCCAGGGCCTCCAGGGCTCTGTCATTTCCCTGCCTTCTTGCCTTTCCTTCCCTATACGTGTGCCGATCCTAACCAGGTCTCACCCCTGCTCTGCTCCATGCTGGCAGAAGTGTGTACATCTAAGGTGTTACTGTAACGGATTGTCACTAACTTGGCGGCCGGTTGAACCACAGCCTTTGCCGGGTGCAATGGTGCACACCTGTAATTCCAACACTTGGGATGCTGAGGCAGGAGGCTCGCAAATTCAAGCCCAGCCTGGGCAACTTGGAAGCTTAGTGAGACCCTGTCTCAAAATTTAAAACTGGAAAAAAAAAAAAGGCTGGGGATATAGTTTCGTGGCAGAACACCCGGGGTCTGGCCCTTGCTCCGGTGGGTAGCAGGCTTTGCTCACTCAGTCTGTCCTCTGGGCACCCACGTGGCCAGCAGGCTCACCATCCCTGAGAACGTGCGCCTTGCTTGTGCCAGCCAGTGCCCTAACGCTGCCTTAGTGTCTTGGTCCCAGCGACTCATGGCTTGGATCTTGCTGCTGTCAATGTGATGGCCCCGTTGCCAGGTGTCAAGGGGAGGCTGCTGGGACCCCATGATGATCATGCCCGTAATTCCCTTGAGCAGAGTTTGGCAGATTGAAATGGCCTACATCCTGCTGCATAATAATCGTTCAATTAAAAAATCTGTTGTTCCTATAGCTATTTTTTTTAAGACAGAATTTTGCTCTCTTCAACTTGCTATGAAGCCAAAGCTATCCTCCAATCTACGATCCTCCTGCCTCAGCCTCCCAGTGCTGGGATTATGGGTGTGCACCACCACACCTGGCTAATTAGTTTAAGTAACCATTTACATGACATAAAAGTAATCTACCATCTACACATTTTTCCTCCAAATCACAGCTTGCTCAGTGACCCGCTAAGGTCCCACCCTGCCCCACCTCCTGGGTCACAGCTTGAGGAATTTCCTTTCAGTGTTTGCTAAGGTAGCTGAGGCCTGCCCCTGGCAGAACCTGCTTCCTCCTGTCCTCGGTGCTAGACCAGCCAGGGCGCTGAGGAACCCAGCATCAGAACCGATGTGGAGCCCTCACAGGCCAGGGCCACCCGGCGTGGCCCTAGTGATGTGGGCTCCAGCTCAGCGCCGCTGTGGCGGTGTCCTTAGAGGGCGCCTGCCCTGTGACTCCGGGCCTTATGTGTGCGCAGCTGGTGCACCACAAGGTCTTCCCTGGCTGGGCAGATGTATCAGAGGCCCAGGCTGGTACAGTCCTCCTGTCTGCCGCTTCGGCAAGTCCTGTCAGTGTGGCCTTCGCACTGCGGCCAGCTCGCTGCCTGTCTGGCCTGGGTGACCTACCCGGGCCTGGCGCCCACCGCTTCCTGCTGGGGCCCACTTACTGCATAAAGTGACCTTTTATTGTTGTTGCTTTGCGTGTGTGTATGTGTGTGTGTGTGTGTGTGTGTGTGTGTGTTTGTCTTTTTGAGACAGGGTCTCGCTATGCAGTGCAGGCTGGCCTTGAGCTCACTTTGTAGCCCAGGCTGGTCTCGAACTCACAATGATCCTTCTGCCTCCCGAGTGCTGGGATTACAGGCCTGCGCCACCACACCCAGCCAGTGAGGTGATTTTCAAGTAGGAAAATCCAAGGCAAGGGTGGTGGAGCCTTACTAGTCAGACACGGTGACCCAGGGAATCCCAGCACTCTGCAGGCTGAAGCAGCAGGATCGTGCGTTCAAGGCCAGCCCTGACTGGCTACCTAGTGAAACCCTGTCCAAAGAAAGAAAAGCAGGAAAGAAGAAAGGAAAGGAAAAGTACGATCATGCCTTTCCCTACCCAGAACTGCCCAGCAGCTTCCCATGGCACAGGAGCAGCACCCACCCCTTCTCCAGCCCTGTCCGCGCCAGGGCTTCAGGTCGTCCACCTGGTCCCCGCTGTCTCAATACCAGGGACAAGAATGCCGGGCCAAGGGCAGGGGTTGGCCAGGGGCGGGGCCTCCCGCGCTGACATGTCTGGTCGCCTGGAGCAAGCAGGCGGGGGTGACAGCAGCAGGCGGGAGCACGCTGAACCCCTTCCGGACAGGACGCGCAGCGCACAACCAAGGATACCGTGCGGACAAGCCTCTCTGCAGACGGTAGGCGCCACCATCTCCAGAACCACGGGAAGCGAGGGAGATGCCAGGGAACATGCGCGCTGCAGTTGCTGTGCCCACCTAAGCACTCCCTGTGCCCACAGGGCTGGAGGCAAGGCCGGCCTCTGGCCAGGGACTCTGGGGGTGGCTGGGAGTCGGGCATGGAAGGGAGGCGCCCCGTGGGCTCGCCTTGACCTAAACAACATTAGCAATAGCAGTATGGTGCTGCCCCACCCTGACTCCCCCGCCTGCGCGTTTTCGGGACCCCCTGGCATCGCCTCCTCAGAGCCTTGCTGGTCCATGACGAGCTGTGGGAGCGCCGGCGGCTCCTGCTCTGTCACAGGGGCACAAGAGTCAGCAGCATCTGCGTCTCCCTCGAATGAGACTCGGGAACTGCCAGAGGTGAGGCTTGGCCAGGCAAGGAGCGCGGTCACCCACCTGTCCTGGTGCTGACCCCCCACCGCCAGCGGGGCGCCCACTCACCTGCAGCTGGGCAGAGACTGGGACCACGGAAAACCAGAGGAGGATGCCCTGGGGCCCTTTCTCGGGTTTGGGGCCATCCCGCAGGTGGGCAGAGCAAACCTGCCGAGCTCCCACAAGCAGAGGGGGAAACTGAGGCTCTGAGAATCCTGCTCAAGGCATTGTTCTGCTCTCCGACGCAGCCCACAAAGCAGAGCCCCTGCCTCGGTCCCTGAGGTACCTGTAGATGCCGGGACCACGGAGGCACGAGGAAGGGACTCGCTGTCCTGTCTGGGTAATGCGGGGTGGATGCTGACCTGATGAATACAGTTATGCACATGCGTGCCTGGTGTGTGTGGTGGATCCATGCCTGACATACTTATGGGCTCCCCCGGCAGGTCGAGGGCAGGTTTAGAGGGTGGCGGGAGGACGGGTGGATGGACAGGTGGTACAAGAAATAGAGGAGGGAAAGAGGGAGCGAAGGAAAGAAGGGAGGGAGGGAGGGGAGAGGTAGCAGGGATGGTTCCTCCCTCCCTCCTGTAAATATTGATTTGATACCACCGCCCCCCAGCCGCTTCCCAGCAGGGCCCTGGGCGCCTGAGCAGAACAGCGGGAGACAAGAGGAACCCAAGCGAGAGGGCTGCAGCCCAGCCCACCCCGGGAGGCTCCGGGAAAAGGTGGTGCCCAAGGTGAGACCCCGGGCCGAGAAGGTGGCGGAAGGAGGAGCAAGGGAACCACGGCAGCCGCTGGCAGCAGGGCCTCTCCCTGCTCTCACTGCTCCGAAGAGTAGAGGAAATTCAGGCTCCTCGCCTGCCCCTCTCCCTTCTTTTTCTCTGGTACTGAGGACTGAACTCAGGAGGGCTGGGCTACAGCCCCAGCCCTTTTACTTTTTATTTTTTATTTTGAAATAGGGTCATGCTAAGTTGTCTCAGCTGGGCTTGAACTTGCGATCCTCCTGCCTCAGCCTCCTGAGTCCTGGGATTACAGAAGTGTGCCAGTATATGCCCAGCTCCTTCCTTGTAGGACTGCAGGTGTGCACCAGCACATGAGACCGCTCCGTTCTTTTTGACCCGGCTCTGCCTCACCCCAGCTGAGCCGCTGGGGCCTCACGCTCACCTCTCCACAGCATCCAGGGGTGCTTCTGCAAAACGGGCTAAAGAGCAGTCACAAAGTTTGGGACGAGGTGACATGGGAGGGGAGCTGATTTGTGGTCTCCTCCTCATGCCTGCTTCATCAGTAAGGAGAGGTGGCATCTGTCAGTGTCTGCCTGGCCCCGTGTCCCAGGGCATGAGTGTGGTTTACACTGCTTTGAATGCACACAGGTTCAAACCCCCACCCTGAGTGCCAGAAGCAGAGTCTTGCCAGAGAGCTCTGGCCAGGCTGGGCCTGGGAGCTCTTTGCACAGGTGCTTGCTCATGGAGCGAAGCACTTTTCACAGGGCTTCCACTTTTATTCTCCATTTTTTTTGTTTGTTTGTTTTTTGAGACAAGGTCTTGCTATGCAGTTCAGGTTAGCCTTGAACTCACTACGTAGCCTAGGCTGGCCTGGGACTCGAAGCAATCTTCCTGCCTCAGCCTCCTCTAAGTGCCGGGCTTATAGGTGTGTGCCACCATGCCCAGTAATTTCCCCACATCTTTTATTGGTACATATGAGTTATACAGACTCATGGGTTTAATTCTGCAGATTTGTACATCACAGAATGTACTTTAAACACCCCTCTCCCCTACGCCCCAGGCTCACTTGTTTTGGGGCTTTGAGGTCTAAAATATATTTTGATCATTTTCATACCCCCCAGAATACTCAGGATATAACAGGCATGTCATTGCAGAACGCTGTTAAATAAATTTAACGGAATTGTTTGTGACACTTTAAATCCTTCTGTCATCTAGAATGAGTTAGCAGCGTTGGATGCGGGAAACAATTAATAAGAACCAGTTGAAAAAGCAGATTTTCTCAAGTGGTTGGTGTCTCCCACCACTGAGTGTTTTCCGTCCTGCAGGAGGAAAATATTAAGGGACTGGGAAGAAGAATGATGCTCCCTGCGTGCAGAAATCGGGTCACTGCACCCGACGGTGGGGAGCGGGGAGGGGATGGAGCCCTCACAGGCCGGGCTTGGGGCCGTGGGGCGGCCTGTCCGGGGACAGTGCCTCCAGAAGAGGCTGGGGACACTGGGGCGTGGGCCTGTCCACCTCTTGAGCCCTCCCCCTGCATTGCTGGCGACAGAGATGGAGAAGAGCTCAGCAAGGTCACCCCGGCACTGACCAGGATCGAGCTGTGAGCCCAGGGACATCGAGAGTGTGAGGGGCACCGGCGAGGAGCTCAGCGGGTGCTGCACAGACCGGTGAGCCAGGCGGCTCCAGGCGCAGAGCTTGCACTGCATGTTGGAGGCCACGGGTCCATCCCCAGCTCTGCGCAAAGTGAAAGAACGTAAGCACGGGCGTTACTCATTCCCATACACATTATGCAAAGTGGTTTTCTTTTTCCTTTTTGAGACAGGATCTCGCTGTGCAATCCAGGCTGGGCTTGACCTCACTTTGTAGCCCAAGCTGGCCTCGAACTTGCGGCAGTCCTCCTGCCTCAGCCTCCCGAGTGCTGGGATTACAGGCGTGTGCCACCATGCCTGGGTTGAGAGATGACTTTGTGCAGAGCTGGCCGTGGAATCCCCGGCCTTGCACACAGGGCAAAGTGGTCTGCCACTGAGCCGCATCCCAGCCCCCAGACTCTTCGTTTCCTTTGCAATTAATAAAGGCTGAAATTTATAAATTAAAAATGCGATCTACCAAAACCCCTGCTGAGGGTATCAGTGTTACCCACCTGGCAATATGGCACACAGATGTGAAAGAAAGACAGAAAGAAAAAGTTCTGCACAGTATGTACAAACACCCATGCATGTAGAAATGCATACGTATGTCTCAAGTGTAAATTTTCACAAGAGTCTGGTATATATCTGCCTGTCTTGGTCTCTCCCCTGGCCCCGCTCTGGGAGAGGTGGTACTGGGGGTTGAACTCAGTTCTTGCAATCTGAGCTACATCCCCAAACCTCCTCATTTTTGTTTTTCAGACAGGGTCTCACTGAGTTGCCCAGGCTAGACTCAGAGTTCCCATCCTCCTGCCTCAGCCTCCCCGAGGGATTATAGGCGTGCACACTTGTCAGTGTTTCTAGCAGCGTTTCTTAGGCTCTGGCTTTTCAATGTTTGGGGCCGGGGCTTGTTTGTTTGAGAGCTGTCCTGCCCCTCGCCGAGGGCAGCACCTCCACGCTGCACGCCAAGTGCAGCCCAGCATTTCTGGTGTGGACATCCACAATGCCTGCAGACACCCTGATGTCAGCTAGGAGGGGGAAGGAAGTTCCCACCCTTCGTTCAGTTGTGAGGGAGCTGGGGCCCCCTTGCAGTGCCCCCCCTGCCTGAGGGGACAGGCAGGAGAAAGCCGGACTTGGAGCCACAGAGGACCTAGAGACACAGGGACTTCCTGCTGCCGCTATCCTTAGCATCTTGAAGGGAACCTCTAGCCGGGGGGTCATGCTGCTGAAGGAATGCAAATCCACGGGGCCACCTGTCACGGGGTGACCCAGGAGCACTGGGAACTCCAGAGCCTCTCGTCCAAGTCCACGGCCGCTTCCCACGCACTGCCAGTGTCCCCCACCCAACCTGGCAGTGAGCCCTGTTAGCTCTACCGGTGACACCACCGGCACCCTGCCCGCTGGCCCTGGCCTTCTTTCCTGAGTTCTTTTTTGTGGTGGTGGGGGTTTGAGACAGGGTAAGGCTGGCCTTGAACTCAATGGATAGCCCAGGCTGGCCTCAAACTCATGGCAATTCGCCTGCCTCAGCCTCTGCAGTACGGGGACTGCAGGTGTGCACTAGCACACCCGGACCCTGGGTCCCTTTTGTGGCTGGCTCACTCTCATCACCTGGGACTCAGAGAAACGTCCCCTCTGGGGAAGCCCTTCCTGACCGTGCTAGCTAACAGACTCCCTGCTCTCCATTCTGTCTGTCACAAGTCCTCTGACAGTGCAGTGCCGGGACCTCCCTCCTCCTGGCTCCCGCTGCCCCCTCTCAGCAGTAAGCTCGGAGGAGCAGGGCCCGGCTGTCTTTAGCCCCTGTCCGCTCCTCCGGTGCCCAGCTCGGGAGACTGAAGACTTAACACCGGCCCTCACCTGGTGATTAGTCATGAATCTGTGAGTGCTTGGGGGAAGTCCCAGATTTGAAACCTTGAGCCCCTGTAAGATCCCCCAGCAACCTGTGCGTGACTTGTGTAAGTTCTGGGAGCCCTCCTAGGGAATGCTGGCTCCCGCCCGTGTCGCTGCAGGGCTGGAGGAGGGCCAGGAGTTGGGGCAACTGCAGGTTGGAGGTGTCTTAGTTACTTCCTCACTGCTGAGACCAAATATCTGACATCCAGAGGTGAAGGGAGGGCCAGGGATGTAGCTCAGTGGCATAGTGCCTGCCCAGCAAGCGTGAGGTCATGAGTTCAATTCCTGGTACAAAAAAAAAAAGTTAAAGGGTAAAAGGCTTATTTAGCTCACAGTTTGCAGAATTTCCATCCATCCTCAGCTGGCTCCAAGGCAGGGTGGCACAGCAGAGCAGAAACAGTTCATGGTGGGCAGAAGGCAGCAAAACAAGCAAGCAAGGGACTTATATCTGGTTTTGTTTTGTTTTGTTTTGTTTTTGAGATAGGGTCTCACTATGTGATGCAGGCTGGCCTCGAACTCACAGCAATCTTCCTGCCTCAGCCTCCCAAGTGCTGGGATTACAGGCATGCGCCCCCACACCTGGCAAGCGAAGGACTTTAACAGCGTCTTGCTGCCGCTTTTATCTTGTCCAGGCTACTCAGGGCAGGTAGCACTCACACTCTTAACTCTAGCACCCCTGAGCCTAGCACTGCCCCATGAATCAACGCCAGCGTCACGCACACTAGATGCAGCCACCTCTGGGAAAGCCCCACCTCTGACCATGCAAGGCTTTTCCGGGACATCTAGATAGTCATAACACTGTACGCCCAGTTGGATGCAGCTACCAGAGGGGGGGACGCTGGCAACTGCAGCACCCCATCCATGCACACGCCCCACCATTGCCTTTAGCTCCTCCACACCCGCACAGCAGACAGCACAGACAGCAGAGGCTCAGAGAGGCGAAGGAGCTCACCTAAGGCCACACAGCCAGGCATCGCAGCTCTGGAGGTGAGATCCCCACCTCAGCTGCGCCTCTGAGACCTGACAGCCTGGCTCGCCCTCCTAGCTTTGGGATGGGAACGGCCCAGACCTCAGTTTCCATCACAGCCGCACACCCTCCATCCCTGCCTGTCCAATGGGACTATGGTTCCCAGCCCTGGTCAAAGTTCTCTCGTTCCTGTGACTCCTGCCAGCGCTGAACAGCCTCTCTGTGCCGGGTTTACTCAAGGCCGTGGTCAGCAAACTCTGCCCAGCACCTGTCTGCAGGCGAGAGTGCTTGCGTTGTTTTCACAGCACGTCCTAAAGAGAGGAACCTGCGATCTCACCCCGGAGCAGGGTTTGATCCTCTCCATGTGGCTGATGCATGTTTTTTGGGTTTGGTTTGATTTGGGGGGAGGATTTATTTGGTAGGAACCCAAGCTTTTCATATGCTTGGCAAGTTACCACTGAACTACACCCCAAACCACCCTCCTTTATTGAAAGAGGGTCCCACTATGTTGCCCGGGCTGGACTCAGACTCCTCCTGCCTCAGCTTCCCCAGTAGCTGAAATTACAGGTGTGCACCACTTCACTCAGCTACTTTCTTTTCTAAGTGTTGTGTATCTCAAGAACAGGTGACAATTACTTAGATAATTTTCACCTGCCTGTCCAACGGGACTAAGGTTTCCAGCCCTGGTGAAATTGAGATACTTAGCATCTGTGAATCCAACGTGACTGGACCACGGTGACTCTCATTGTGTGGGGGGGTCTCAGGCCCGTGTGACCCCCAAGCCAGTGCCACCCCGTCTTCACAGGAGCAGCGGGCCACCCTCAGTTCAAGGTCAGGACATGCTGGTGACCCCGGACACCCTCTGGGAGCTAATGCTCTAGGCCCCAGGACAGAGGGCCAGGCAGGAGGCAGAAGCAGGTGGGATCCAAGCTGGTCCCTCTCTGAGTCTGCCCACTTCCTTGATGGGCTGTGCTGCCTCCAGGGCACAGAGCAACACGGAGGTCATTAGGAGCAGGGGCCTCATTGCGAAGCGTGGGAAGAGAGGACAAAGTCACTATATATCAGATGTGCATTATTTATCACTACTTATTTGTTTTTGTTTTGTTTTTTCCTCAGTACCGGGAATCAAACTCACGACTTGCGCTTGCCAGGCAGGTGCTGTGCCACTGAGCTAAATCCCCAGCCCCCTTGTTTGTTTTTGAGACAGGGTCTAGCTATGTAGTTCAGGCTGACTTTGAACTCTTCAAAGCGATCCTCCTGCCTCAGCCTCTCAAGTGCTGGGATTACAGGCATGTGCCACCATGCCTGGTTTGTTTTTTGTTTTTGAGACAAGGTTTGGTATGCAGCCCAGGCTTGCCTTGAACTCATGATCCTCTTCCCTCACCTCCTAGGGCTGGGTTACAGGTGCTTGCTACCGCATCAGATACCTGTCATTCCTGTAGGTGTCTGCTATGATGCATGCCAGATAGTAAACAGTAAATAAGACCATTATCATTGCTATTTTTAAGGTTTTTGGAATGATTTCAGAAATGTGTTAGTTTAAAAGGCAAAGTACAAGCCAGGCATGGTGGCACACACCTGGAATCCCAGCTGCCCAAGAGGCTGAGGCAGGAGGGTCACAAGTCTGATACCAGCCTGGAAAAATTAGAGAGACCTTGTACCAAAATAAAATAAAAGGAGCTGGGGACATAGCTCAGAGGGAGGGCATTTGCCTGGCACCGCACGGCCTGGGGTCAGCCTCTAATACTGACGAAGAAAAAGCAAAGCACAAAACACGTACAGTGTGCTACCATTTGTGTACAATAAACAAGAAAGACACAGATTAATTGCTCTCGTTTTTATAAAATGTCTGACAGGAGACACGAGAAACCAGAAACACTGGTTGCTCCCAGAAAGGGGAGCTGGGACAGGCTTGGGAGGGAGAATTTTGTTTTTTCTTTTGTTTTGTTTTTTTTTTGTGTGTGTGTGTACGTGTATGTGAATTTGGAACCCTGAGAAGAAAATGCCAAGGCAAGAAGTTTTTTGTTGTTGTTGTTGTTGCTTTTACAAAAAGAAAACAAATTCTTGGCAGAGGGTAGAGGTGAAAATCCGTAGTGTGAGGATGGCGACGGGAATCCATCAGCACTGCCCGGCAGCCACGCCCTCCTGGGGGTGGGGGCAGGGGTGGAGCCCGCGGAGGAGCCCTTTCCAGAGAGACCCACCGGGCAGCTGGCCTAGACCACGGCGCGGGCTTCCCGTGCCATCAGACCCCTGGGAGAGGACGCCCAGGCCGCAGCGCTGGAGGTGACCAGCAGCACCCCTGAGTCTCCCCCTGCTGTGAGTGGCTGTCCCCTCCTTTTAGCGACTCTTTGGTTTTTTGTTTCTTGCTATACTGGGGATTGAACCCAGGGATCTCTGAGCTATATCCTCAATCCTTTGTTTATTATTCTGAGATAGTGACTTGGTAAGTTGCCCAGGCAGAACCTTGAACTTGCATTCTTCCTGCCTCAGCCTCCCGAGTAGCCAAGATTACAGGCATGCACCGCCATGCCTGGCGCTGTGTGGTTCTTTCAGGTCCTGTCAGGGATCTGGGCAGGATCTAGCACACAGCTCTTGCAGTGTGGCTGGATACCTGCCTCGAGGGTGAGCGCTCCAGGTGTCACATGGCCTGGGCTCCCCTGACCTCCCTCAGCACCAGCATGTCTTGGGCTGGGGGAGTGAAGCCCGCTGTTGGGACAGGAGGATGAGGTGAGGTAACCCCTGAGGTTTGACTGGATGATCACACACGGGTGGAACTCGCTGCAGGGAGCACACACAGCGGGCTCTGTCCCACCTTGCTGGATCAGCTGGGCTCAGCTCAAGGTCACCTGCGCTGGGAAGCTGCCTTGACAGCACCTGTGGGAAACAAGCCTGCCCAGTCTCTCCTTGTGCTGCTTTCTCCAAGTGTCGCTGCCCTGTGGAATGTTCTGTTTGTCGTCTGGCTCCACCAGGGCATGCAGGAGGGCCAGTGTCCTTGCTGAGACAGGCCCAGCATCGAGAAGGCACTCAGCAAACATCTGCCGACAAAGGGCACAGAAGTGGCCGGCTTCCGTCCCTCCGCACGGAGGAGTTGCAGAGAAGGGCTGGTGGGCCCGTCAGCCTCTCACGGCTGGGACGAAACGCCTGGCACCCGCAACTTCAGGGCGGAGTGCTTTAGTCTGGCTGCTGGTTTCAGAGGCTGAAGTCCGTGGTGCATGGCCTCGAAGGCAGGCATCATGGCAGAAGGGCATGGCAGAGGACAGCTGCTCACTTTAACAGCATCTGGGAAGCACAGAAAGAGCCACGGAGAGGGGGCTGGGGCTAGATACAGTTCCCAAGGTCATGTCCCCACACAACCAGAAGTGTGCTTTGCTGAGGTCCTCCTGGTCATCCAGCCAGTCAGTCCAGTGACAATCAGGGTTCCCAGCATGATGGGACCGACGCTTGGGAGAAGCGGACAGAGCCAGATCACACTTGTAGCTCAGTCTGTTCGCCACGCAGTGGCTGAGTGAATGTAACTTCCAGGCGCTCCCGTGGCTTCCCGGGTGTAGCTGGGAGTGAGACGCCCTCGCTCCCCCCATCCGCCAGCACTGCCCCCTGCATTCCAGCTTCCGGTCCTCTTCCTCTGTGAGCAAACCAAGCTCTCTGCTCTCTCCACCTGAGACCTCCGCACAGACCTTGTTGAAATTCTCTTTTCTTATTACTCACTGGCTTTCTCTCTCATCTGCAGGTTCCTGCTGGATTTTTATGTGACTCTGTTTAGAATACTTATTCCTACTTTCTCCAGGTGCTGGGATGGAACCTAGAGCCCTGCCTGTGCTAGAAGCCAGTCTGAACTTGTGTTTGGCTGCCTGGAGAGAGGGTGTGACCGTCCCTCATCGGCCGGCCGTGCCCCGCCCCCCGGTGCTCTCTGTCCTTCCTCAGTGCCCGTCTTGCACCGCTTGTCCAGTAACTCTCCCTGGAAGGCAGGCTCCATGCAAGTAAGGGGTGTGGGCACCCGGGCTGCACCTGGTGCCCTCCCGATCAAGTGCTCAGCAAGAGGCTTTCAAAGGAAGCAGGACCCAGAGCTGAGATCCGGGGCCTGCAGGGCTCTGCGCTCTGTACAGCGAGGACCGCAAGGCACAGCCCTGAATAAAGTGGAGTTGGGGAAGCCACTTCTGTAGGCCTCTGTTTCTCTACCTGTAAAATGACACAGTTAGACTAGTTTACCTGTTCCGTCCTGACAGCTGGTGTACAAAGCGGACACTAAGAGGCACTGTCTACGCAACGCGACCCACCCGCCCTCGGCGCTCCTTACACGCCTCACGGCCTGAGCAATGAGGAGGCTCCAGGAAGCGCTACCTGCGGGGACCACCCCGAGCCCCTCTCTATCCACAGCTTGGTGCCGGGATTCGACGCGGTGCTTGTTGAGCGTCTACACAGTGCTGGACAGAGCAAGTTAGTGCCCAGTGAGCTGGACAGGACCCCGCCCTCCTGCTGGAGAAGCCAGGCAACTGAGGCGTGTCCCAGCTGGTGGTGGCCGCAGGTGCAGCAGGAACACATCACCACCACCTGGAGAAGAGGCCGGAGACACAGAGCCCGGGCGTCCCCGCCACAGGAGGATGTGGCCCAACGCAGTTCCAGAGCTAGGAGATACCGGAAGTGGCTCCTAAACTGAGGTCCATGTTGGGGTCATGAAAGGATCCATCTTTGGCTAATGGGAGGAGGACCCAGAGGTGCTGGGAGGGCCGCGGAAGGAGGTATAGAAAGTTAAGATGTTTCGTGCACATGTACCCGCTGCCCACAGTGAGGGTGTTTGCTACATACCGTGAACACGGACACAAACAAAAAAGGAAAACAGGCCCCACCCCACAAAACACTCATCAAGAGAAGTTGTCGTCAGTGAAATACAGATTCCCGGATCCTGCACCCACGGCCCCTGTTCCGTGCCTCAAGGGCCCAGCGGAGCATGTATAAAGGGCCGGGAGTGCAGCTCCGTGGCACAGCGCCTGCCTAGAGAGCATGGGGATTTCATCTTTCTGAGGGCTGCGGTGACCCCAAGCTCAGCAGTGAGTGCCCGCAGGGACCAGTGTGGGGAGAAGTCAGCAGACTGCTCCATGGCCTGGCCGAGGACGGAGAGAAACGGAGCCAGGATGGGGTGTGCTCCGGACCAGGTGCTGGGCCGCTAACACTCCACGCATCCAACTTGCTCTGGGAAGATGAGGTCGAGGCCAAGGCAGCTGCCATCAAGGAAGTGGCCCCACTTGCCCCGGGGGTTACCAGGGAAGAGCCGGCCAGGAAGCCGTCTCCATGTGACAGTGACGAGCCTCCGTGGTGACCGTGGGCAGGGCGGATGCTCACCGTGCAGCCGGCCTTCCCAGCTTTGCGCAGAGCCTGTCCGTGTGGAAAGGAACCCACAGCGAGGGCGCGGGGTGGAGGCCGCAGAGGAAGCGGCGCTCACCTTGGCCAAGTGACCGAGCGCCGCCCTCGTGGGGGACCCAGACCACCGAGCTTTGCTGCCTCGTGGTTCTGCTCAGATGTCCAGTGCGCCAGCACCTGAGACTCCCAAGGAGGACCCTTCCCGCCTTCTCTCAGCTCAGGCAGTGGCTCATTTCTTCCCTTTTTTTCTTTTCTTTTTTTTGCCAAAATGTCAAAAAGAACTTTTATCCGTTTTGTTTTTGTTTTTTTCTTTTAGAGATAGGAGCTCATGCAGTTCAGGCTGGCCTTGAGCTCACTTTGTAGCCCAAGCTGCCTCAAATGTGCAACAATCCTCCTGCCTCAGCCTCCCAAGTGCTGGGCTTATGGGTGTACACCACCACACCCGGCTTCAATTTTTTTTTTTGGTACTGGGAATTGAACTCAGGACCTTGTGCTTACCAGGCAGGCACTTCTGCCTGCTGAGCTATATCCCCAGCCCCTGGCTTTGTTTTTTTCTTGCTTTATTTTTAACAGTTTCTTACTCTTTCTGGCCAGTTGCCTTTGGATGTGTGTGTGTGTGTGTGTGTGTGTGTGTGTGTTACTGGAGACTAAACCCAGGACAATGCAACCATCCCCAGCCTTTTAAAACTTTTTTCTTTTGTGACTAGATTTCACTAAATGGCCCAGACAGGATTCAAATTTGTGATCCTCCTGCCTCAGCCTTTTTTTTTTTTTTTCTTTTTTGGAGACGGGATCTCATGCACTTCAGGCTGACATTGAACTATGTAGCTCAGGCTGGCCTTGAACTCATGGCAGTCCTCCTGCTTCAGCCTCCCGAGTGCTGGGATTACAGGCATGGGCCACATACTCATCCTCTTCCTTCTTATAAGGACATAATCTTACTGGGCTGAAGCCTGCTCTCCTCCAGGCTGACTTCTTTCTTGCCTGCAACGACGCCCCTCTTTCTCAGGTACTGGGGGTTAGGGCTTTACAGCTTCTTGGACACAGTTAAACGCCTGGCAGCCAGGAAGTCCCAAAGACCATTGAGCCTCAGCAAGGGTCCAATGTCACCACATCCTCAGCCTGCTCAACTCTCACCCTCCCCGACAGGAGCATTCCTAGGGCAAAGATGTCTCCTTGAGAAATGTGGAGAAAAGCAACACTATATGCATTTTAAGAACAAAACAACTGGGATATGTTTGACTTTTTTTTTTTTTTGAGACAGGGTCTCATTATGCAGCTCAGGCTGGCTTTGAGCTCACTCTGTAGCCCAGGCTGGTCTTGAACTTGCAGTGATCTTCCTGCCTCAGCCTCCCGAGTGCTGGGATTACAGGCATGCGCCACCACACCCACCTGAGATAGGTGTGACTTTGTACTCATTCTTCTTTTTAGTGCCGGGAATCGAACTCATATAAGCATTCTTAACAAAGCCATCAGCCGGGAAGATGGGCGTGGTAGCACATGCCTGTAATCTTAGCACTCAGGAGGAGATTGATCAGAGTTCAAGGCCAGCCTGGGCTGCACAGTGAGTTCCGGTCCAGCCTGTGCTACAATACTCTGGAGACCCCATCTCAAAAAGCCAACATAAAAACAAAACAATAAAACACAAAAACAAAGCCATGCTGTGGACAGGCCCCTGGAACTGTGCCTTCTCAACTTTACTCCGTCCCCAGCTTTTCCTCCTCCCATCTCCCCTATCAAGATGTTATCCAGAAAAGAGCATTTACAGCCATGCCAAAAATAATTGAGCATTCCATGACATACGGTCTCTAGCGTAACCTTTTCAGGTCCTTTTAAGGTCCTCTGTTTCTGCTGAGCCTATCCCACGTTAGTGGCACAGAAAGACTCTGGCGACCAGGGGCATCTTGCTATCAGAGGGGACCGTGGTCTGCGTTGGCAAAACCAGGTTTTTATGGCTCCAGGTGTCACTAAGGTTCCCAAGGAAGTGACCTGAAGATTTCGGAGAAGCCGGTGAAGACAGTCACCTGGCAGAGCAGCCGAGGTCTACTGAGATCTGAGACTCCTCCAAGAGCAACACCTGCTCCTGGGGAGCTGCATCCGGGCGTTGCGGCACCAGAGTGTCGAAAGCAGGCCTTTATCTCCAACCAGGGGGAAAACCCTTCCCGCCCACAGCGCTCAGCTGGCAGAGGAGACTTTGCTAAGGGTCACTGCCGGCCTCGCAGGCCCAACAGAAAGCTCCACCCCCATAAACACGCTTAAATGGAGCGCAGGCTGTGCCTCCCCTGCGTGGTGGACAGCGGGCTCTCCAGCCGCACCCTCTGTGTTCCCGCCAGCTTGGAGAGGCAGAGGAAGAACTGCAGGGGGCCACTGTCCCCAGCTGCAAAAGGAAAAGACTGGAGACACTTCGGGTCCTCAGGATGCACACCAGCCGATGCTTCCCGGGGCAACTAGGCGGTGGGTGTGGAAAAAGAAGCTCTCTTTGTTTCTTACCTGTTTGATCCTACCTTGCTTCACTTTACCTTTTAACGCTCAAATCCAGTAACTATTTTTTTTGCAGTGCTGGAGGACTGAACCCAGGGCCTTTGCACTAACCTATACCCTAGCCCCCTTTTTTTTTTGGTCTTTCTGAGACAGGATCTCACCATGCTGTTCAGGCTGGCCTTGAGCTCACTTTGTAGCCCAGGCTGTTCTCAAACTCACAACGATCTCCTGCCTCAGATCCTCCTGCCTCAGCCTCCCCAGTGCAGGGATTACAGGCGTGCACCACTCCACCCGGCCCTAGCTGGTTTTGAGACAGTGTCAGCTGGGCTCTAACTTGTGATCCTTCCTGCCTCAGCCTCCTGGAGTGTTGGGATTACAAGCGTGTACCACTATGCCTGGTTAAACCCAGGAGTTTCAGGTCTCGGTTTACCCTGACACTAGAGCCTTCCAAAAACAGAATGGCAGCTGTTCTAGAATCGTGTCAAATGGGAAACAGACTAATTGTCCCTTTCTAACCCACAACCTAAACCATACACACATGGGAAAAGGGACAGCACTGTGAGTTACTAAGGAAAACCCAGGTGCTGTCAGGTAGTACAGGGGTTCCTGGAGTCTGCAGCCACAGATGACTCCTACCGAGGAGTTCTGGGGAGGAGCAGACCTCAGGCAGTGGGATGGAGCTCCTTTCTGTGCGGAAAGGGAAGCCACTTTCTTTCTTCCTCACCATCAGGCACCTGAATGAAAACCAAGCCTAGCTGTGGGCAAGCCAGGGTGCCGCAGCCAGACGCAGCAAGGATCCCCATTCACTGGGGAGCTCCAGGCAAGCCCTCCAACTCCTGAAGAAGTGCAGGGTCTCCCGATGCCTGGAGCCGGGAGGGCAGGACTCCCCGGTTTCATAAACCAGGTAGAGCAGTGGAAAAGCCTCAAGCCACTACCTCGTCAGGAGGGTCCTCTCGCGGGCCTGGTTCTGCTTTCCTGGCATCGCTCCGAGGTGCGCAGCAGAAGAACCTGTTATTTCAGGGACCAGCGGCCACCCCTGGACTTCCAGTGGGAAGGAGGGTAAAGGAGAAGCAAGCAGGAGCCGGGCACAAGGAGCCCTGTTCATGACTCACTTCGATCCCTGGTTGACTTTGGGGTATTTCCAGAGCGCTGTCTGCACTGCAATTCGGCACAGCTCCTAAAAGCCAGCGTCTAGTCCCAAAGCAAGCCCGCCGCTAAGAAATATCCTTCTCCTTTCAGCCCTGAGCCCCCGCATCGGTCCTTTTAACACCTAATGTCTTAAGCCCTGATTGAGAAATCGCTGCCAACCTAAGACCTCCTTTCACTGCTTCGAAGTGAAGCCCTTGTGATCCTGACATATCAGCCAGATAAATCCAACTTAATGGGAACGTTCAGCGGCCAAGGACCAGCTGCCAAAAGCAAAGTATTAGGTTGGCAGGGCTTAAATTACTTAATGACATCCAGTGCCAACCCCAAGTCAGGAATTGCTGAGCACATGGTGGAAAATTATGAATTAAGAATTATGAGACCAGACTGGAGGCGGTGGCCTTATGCAGTGTGGAAAATCCTTTTGCTCCCACTTCCCTTCGCAGGTCGGCCATACACGCCCAACTATGAATGTGATCACCTCCTGGGGGGGTGTGCCAGGCCACTTCCACTTGAAATCCAGTCCTGCAGATGGGCTTCCAAGGTTCCTGCGAACGTCCAGCGAGTCCACAGCCCGTCAGACTCCTGCGCTCCCTAAGGAGCATAGAGCTGGAAGGCAGGTAAAGTGGCTTGGACGCCTTAGGCAGATGGCTGGGGCTCATTCCCAAGGATAGAGAATTTCCACGCGTTAACTACACCCACAGCTTACACCTCCGGCTCGTACTGGCTTCAGTGCCTTCCAGTGCCCAAGGAGTGCCTGTGCCCGAGGACACCTGTCCTGGTCTCATGTCCACGCCATCCGCATCGTCACGTGAGAACCGAGGACAGCTCAGTGAGGCACTGGCCTCCATGGAGGGCCCTGACAGGAGACCTTGTTCTCCAAACGCTGGCCCTAAGCCAGGGTGCCAGTGCCCGAGGCCCTGGGTTCAACTCAAGAAAAAGCTGGACCCTCAGTCTCAGATGCCAACTGTCCCTCTGATTCCCAGGACCCGTGCTCACCACACTGGTGGTAAAGACCTAGAGCGACTAAGCAGCCTCATTAGGGAGAGAAAATGGAATTTCAGGTCTCTCCTCAGCACACACAGCTCTCCTGCTCAGCCTATTGTACTAGGCCCCCGTTCAAAGCAGCCACCAGCTCTGCTAGCCCCCTCATCTGAGGGACTGAAAAAAAATCAAGTTAGAACCAGACATTCACAGATTCTACTGAGAATACTTTTATTATACAAGTACCATACACAGCAATTATTAGAGGACCATTTACAGAAGTAAGAGTTCAGCTTCACCTCTCCGTCTCACCCACACAAACTCCACCCACACACGCAGCTCAGGAATGAGCCCACGGGAACGAGATACAGTGACTGCTTCCTGAGAGCTCCAGTTAAATAGAATCTTCCAATCCAAGTATCGTCTCAAGTCTTAATACCCTGTGTACGTACGATAAAGTCTAAAGATGTGTTATAGATTACCCCACCACCATTAAAAGTTAATATTAAAATCGAATCCCATTTCTCAAAAAAGTCATAGAAGTACACCAGTATTTACAGACCCCATTAAATTATGCATAAATAAAATCTGTACACACAACACACTTGTTTCTCAAAATACAGAGCTCCGCAGGGACTGGGGGGCGGGGGCGACAGGCAGCTGCCAGGCTTTGTGCCTACCCTTTTCAAGTTTACTCAAAAAAAAAAAAAAAAAAATCAAGATCTGCAATAAATATGCAAATAAAGCTTTAGTACCTTACAGGATCAGGTCCATTTGCAAGAGGTCCCCATTGAAAGAGTTAACTTTCCAAGTTAAAACAAGACAAGAAAAACGAAATCAGCAGGCTTTGTTTCTCCAAGTTTTCTAAAATCAGAAGGCCCCCTTTGAACTTGGGGTTCAAAGTGTGTCAAATATCACCCGTTCACCAGCTCCTAGGCACACAGAACCTCCGCCTCCCGCTGGCACACGGGATTGTTGAAGAACCTAGATAAATACTCGTTTTTTATGATAAATATGTAGTGGATGCAAAAACCAGCCATTGTATCTTAACACTGAAAAAATACGCTGTCGATCTGTTCATGTCATTCATGTCAATCTGACATCACAACAGCCAAGTGTATGGTTTCTTGTGAGGCCCAGGCAGTTTATTGATTTTAAAACTTGAAGCACCACTTTGAGGGAAAGGATGAGTGGGGTTCCAATGTATAAACGCTCAATACATAACAAAAGCAAAACCCAGCACTTGTCACCTTGGGATCCAATGTCCAGAGTTAAGATACTTCAACGCTTGAGAAATCAACGAGTCCAAGAGGAAAAATCAGAATCGCCATTGAGCCAGGCACAGATCAGGTAGGTAGTGAGCGCTTCCCCAGGCTCGAGGGCTTGGCAGACTGTCGGGAGCAGGAAGGGATCGATCTCGCAGTCCTCGCCCTTCTAACTCTCCCGCCCTGTGTCCGCCCAGTGTCACTTGCGGTGCTTCTCCATTTTCTCCAGAGTCTTGTTAGAATCCGCTGGACTCTGCTCTCCGGGGTTCATATAGGACTTGTCTATCATGATCAGGGCCTCTTTGATGTAGTTCTGCAAGGCGGACACGGCGGCGCAGATGGCCTGGCTGCCGAAGCCATGGGTAATCAGGCTGAAATGAGACAAGCAGTTCTGGATGTTCGCCTCCAACACCGGGGTGGGCCTGTTGTTCCCGTTGGGGGTCCGGTCTTGATTGAGGAGGTCTGTGAACTCCTTGCACACTTGCCTGCGAGGAAGACAGTCAGTGAGGTCCCTGTTAGTTTTATTTAGCACTTCCCAACTGAGGAACAAGGACCCAACGACACCCAGAAGTTCCATCAGAGCTGCTGGGCTAGAAGGAGAGCCGTTTAAGGCGCTCCTGATGCGTAAGGCATGCGTTGCCAGGCAGCTCTGGTTTGAATGTATCATGTTCCTGTAACTGTCCCGGGAGCACAGGACCCCATGGGACAGTTGTGTGTACCACCCTGCAGCACTTAGCACCTATTATGCGCCTGGCTCTGAGCTAAGGGTTGTCTAAGCACTATCTCATTTAATCCCCCACCGCAATTAGAAAAGATAACAGGATTAACCCTAATCAGCTGGCCAAGGTCACCAGGACCTCCAAGTTGAGGGACAGTTTATGTTGGTACAAATAAACCCTAATCAGGAACCCAGAAAATCATCACCTCCACAAAACGCATGCCCTTTGCTCAAGCTGGTTCCCTGCCCTCTTACCTGCTTTCCCAAGGCGACCAGCTCTTCTTAATTGAATGTGATTGGAAATCAACTCATTGCTGGTTCCTAAGAGCAACTCCACAGCTACATTAAAGAGCTTCTGAGACACTGAATTTGCTCAAACCTCCTGTGATTTCCCCGATTTTTACACTTTAAAAAACAACAAATCTTGCCACTCAGGAGGCTGCGGCAGGAGGATCAAAAGTTCTAGCTCAGCTTGGGCAACTTCAGAAGACACTCTCTCAAAAATGAAATTAGGAGGCCTAGCATGGTGGCACATGCCTGTAATCCCAGCACTGGGAGGCCGAGGCAGGAGGATCGTTGCAAGTTTGAGACCAGCCTGGGCTACAAAGTGAGCTCAAGGCCAGCCTGAACTGCATAGCAAAACCCTGTCGCTTAATAAGAAAAAAAAAAAAAAAAGAAATTAGGGCTGGGGATATAGCCCAGTGGCATAGCACCTGCCTGGCAAGCATGAGGTCATGAGTTCAATTCCTGGCACCAAAAAAAAAAAAAAAAAAAAGACCCTCTCTTCTGCTACTGCGTTGTATTTCATGACTGCTCCTTTATTGGAGCGCAAGGGACTGTGCTGAATCCTCAACTTCAAGAGCAACCTGGATACTTACTGTGCAGCCAGGAGCATATTCTTCCTATTTGCCATCTCGTTTCGTCCTCCAAGATGAAGTCGGGTTAAATACTCGGCCACTGGTTTACTAGGAAACTCCGCTTCACAGACGTATGCAAAGTCACGGGCCAGGTGAACTGCTTCACCTAGAACCATCACCAGTGGTGACAGATTTAGTTATTTTGTGATGACCGTGGTCCCTGTTTGTGAACCGTCCCTTCTCTTTTTCTGCACTCACTGTCTATCAGTCACTCTGCATTCTAAAATGAAAGCATACCCAGGACAAACACTCCCGCAGGGAGGTGGAGCTCCAGGGTACGTGGACCGGTGCAGTACCCCGGGAATACTGAAGTGAGTGAGGGTCATACCACGGGAAGGGCAAGGACTCCTCGGTTTTTAACTCAGATTATTGGCCGGGGATATAGCTCAGTGGCATAAGCGCCTGCCTGGCTAGCGCAAGGTCCTGAGTTCGATCCCTGGTACCAAAAACAAACAAACAAACAAAAATAACTCAGATTATTAACTGTGCTTATAAGAAATCCACTCTTCCCTGATGAGCAGAATCAGACATGCTTGTGCTTTCTCTTGATAAGAGTAACTGTCGGAAGCACAAAACATTCAAGGGACTGACCAAATAAAACTGTTTGGTTCTGAGAATACAGGGTCAGGTCTCACTAAGCAGTCCTGGCTGACTGCTGAACTTGCTAAGGCTGCGCTCAGACTTGCGATCCTCTTGCCTCAGCCTCCAGAGTGCTGGGATTATAGGTGTGCACCATGCCTGGCTTCATTTTCTTTTTTTTAAAGGAGCCCTGTTACTTAAGGGGGCACAGCTCTAGAATGTATGTGTCTTCTTTTTTTTTTCTTTTTAAGGAAAGAGCACCGGGCATGGTGGCGCACACCTGTAATCACGCGAGAGGCTGAGGCAGGAGGATCACTTCGAGTTCGAGGCCAGTCTGAGGTGCACAGTGAGCTCAAGGCCAGCCTGGACTATGTAGTGACACTCTCCCTCAAACAAAACAAAGAAACCAAACCCAAAACAAAAACGAAACAAGGCAGGGAGCATGTTTCTTATTGGAAATGAAAAGAGCCTCAAAACACCAGCCTGGAACATTCCTTGCCCCTGCCCAAATTATTGGGGGAGCAGAGGGAGGCGCCTTTCCTGGCTCAAAGTGCAATCAGACAGTCTCATAGAAACCCAGATGGCTGGCCATAGGACTCGGGCTTCGAGCCGTTATCCAGCGCCCTCTCCATTCAAGCAGCCCTGCCGGGCCGGCGAGGAAGCCCCGCAGACAGCATTGGTGCCGCAGGCACGCGGGACGTCCCATTCTCACCAGCGGCCCTTGCTGCACACCGACCTCCGCAGGCCCTCCTAAGAAGGTAGAGGGGCTCGGCCAAGCCTCAGCACCCTAGTCAGGCCACAGGCTGGGAAAATAAGGTCCCCCACAGCCTGAGCTGCTCCAGGGAGCACCCGCTCACCCAGCCGGGTCAGAGCCCCGCACCCACCCAGCCTGCCAGCCACCCACCCACGGTGCCATGTCCCGGAACAACGCGCTGCGGATTTCGCTTAAAAAAAAAAAAACAAAATGATTGATTTCTCCCAGGCCCCTTCTTTAGGTTGTACTGCATTCTTGGCTACATTCCAGGTGGGGGGAAGGCTTCCCACTCAGAAAACTGAAATGCCACATACTACGATCTGATGCTTGGGGACAGGAGCTCTTTTGCTGACCAGGGGCTCCATTACTTTTTCCTTTTGATGGGAAGAAGCAGCTGGGAATCGGGCCAGTTCCATTGTGTGTACTGACCGCAATCCCGACATTCCACCGGCTACAAAAACCAGGCCCAATACTTCTGAGTAATGGACGGCTCAAAGAGTTACCAAATCATCAGCCGCCATCTTTCAAAGCCTGGTTCATTTAAGCAGGAACTGTCTCACCATCCCTATGGTGTGATTTCTTAGGAAAAACCTTTTTTTTGGTGATACTGGGACTAAATCCAGGGCCTCCACTGTGAACCACAACCCTAGCCCCCCACCTTTTATAATTTTGACACAGGGTCTCCATGAGTTGCTAAGTGGCCCAGGATGGGCCCAAACTTGCAATACTCCTGGTTCAGCTTCCCCAGTGCTGGGATTCCAGGGCTGCAACACCACATGCCGCTACCAACTTCTTTTTAAAAGATTTTTCCAAGGAAGCCAGAACAGAGCATGTAAGCACCCAGTACCCAACGAGACAATTCAAACTGCTTTCATCCTCGACCTGTGACGGCATCTTTAGAGTTGTTTTTTGGTTTGTTTGTTTGGTTGTGTTTTATTTTTTACACGAAAATCTTAAAGACAACACAAAGCACAAATTAAAAACGCCCCACTGCAAGGACACAGCAGCACCAACCTTCCACTAGGGACGTCAGGAGGGTCACATGAGCAGCCTTGCGCCTGCCGGCTGGAAGATTCAATCCTATCTTGTCCAGCTTCTCCCGCAAGGACCGGCCTCCATTTTTGGATTTAGCTCTGAGAAAAAAAATGGGCTTCTGTCAGGAAGCTGCACTGTGAGGACCCTATACTTCAGAAGTGCTGCTGTCAAAAGCTGTGATCCATCAAAAACTATCTACATCATTCCAGTCATAAGCCAAAGTCACATGGGCTCCTTGTCTAATTAATCCCTATATAATTAAAAAAAAAAATCAAAATCTTCCCTAGAACTACCTCCCTTAACAAAAAAAACAAAAATCACAGACCACTGCAAGTTATACTGCAGCAGATAAATCTGCACTTGTAAAACTGTAACAGCTCCCCCAAAAAGCTCCCTGGGGGAACAAAACCCAGGCAGCCCCCCCTGCTCAGTACAGATGCTCCGCTTCATACACGGGACTCCAACCCCAACCAAATGATAATTTGTTAGCGCTGTGTTAGCACTTCCCTCTCCGTTTGGCACTTTCTAGAAGAGAAGAGATGCACTCCAGACTCGCTGTGCGCCCATTAGAATTCAGCGTTAGGTATAAAAAGTTACATAAATGTTAAAAATACCTCCCGGCCCTCTCACACATTCACCTGCACCTACCCCCCCCCGCCCCCCGCCCCTCCCTCGCCTCGTACCTTCTGAGAACACCGCCCAGGAGGGAGGCGTTCAAGCATTCTGGTGGTGACAGTCGCCTCTGGACCTCAGCCACTGTCACTTTATATTTAGACGTGGAGCTGAGGAGGGACAGTCTTCCAGGGACCGAGCAGAAGACCTCGCTTGGATTCATCACGGCTCCCACCAGGTCCTTCTGACAGGGAAGGCTCAGGGGGTTCTTAGTCATAGAGATGGGACCTGTGGGGACAGCAGGACCGGCGGTCACCAGCACAGTGCAGCACCAAGCACCCTTTCAAAACCACCGGGAGAGACGGAAACCACGCGCTGGACGAACAGCCCCTGCACTCTGGACTGTGAATTGCAGGCAGACTGCTTAGGAAGTCATATTCTTTCCTCAAAAATAAATCAAATCTGAAATTCACAAGTTAACACCTTGGGAAGCTAATGAGGCAGAGCCCAAGCATGAGGGTTTTCAGTTCCCGGCTTCTCAGATAAGCTGTTTAATGAGACCATTTGTTTTCAATATAAATGAACGATGAATTTCCCCCCTCAACAGAACAACGAAGGCTCCAGGTCTCATTCTGCTCTTCTGCCAAAACCCAACTGATGATAGTAAAGTTCAAAATACAAACTAACCCATTCTGTTAGAAGGTTCACTAGGATTTTTTCAGGTTTTTTTTTTTTTTTTTCTTCTTATTGAGACAGGATCTCGTTGTGCATTTCAGGCTGGCCTTGAGCTCAGTTTGTAGCTCAGGCTGGCCTCAAACTCAACGATTCTCCTGCCTCAGCCTCCCGAGTGCTGGGATTAGAGTGCTGGGATTACAGGCGTGTGCCACCACACCCAGCTCTTCAGTTTATTTTTCAATTATTCTCCAAACCCCATCTGCCCCTATCCATTCAAACCGTTCAATTTAAAGCTACAGACCTTAACCAGCTTTAATGTGTTTTCGGTTTTCTGTTTTCATTTTTTGAGACAGGGGCGATGTAGCACAGGCTGGGCTTGAACTCACTATGTAGCCCAGCCTGACCTCAAACTCACAGCAATTCTCCTGCCTCAGCCTCCCCAGTGCTGGGCTTACAGGGGAGTGCCACCACACCTGGCTCAAAGTGCGTCCATCCAGGTCTACTCCACTTCCCCAAACAGCCAGACTAGTAAACCTGCCCGTATGGAACTAAATTTCACGAGTCACTTACTCAAACTAACCCAATTTTCCCAGTCTCTCTCCTCCCCTGTAAACCCAGCCTCCCGCAGTTCTGGAAGCTCTGCTCCCTTCACGACAGTTTAAGCAAGCCAAGCTACTGTAGAGCCTCTTCTGAGAAGGAGCCCCTCCCAAAACAGTGTTTGAAATCAAAAACAAAATCCCATCAACTCATTCAGCTTAAACTGCCACGAAACCAATCACTCAAGCAAGGCGTGTCCGTGTGGCTGTTTTTCACAGTCAGGGTACCACCTCACTCTGCACAGGCAGAGCTCCGACCCTGGAGAACTCAGTCCCATTTCCCCAGGAAGCTCCGGGGAACAAATGCAGACACAGACGGCCCCTAACCCCTGTTCCTTCCAGTCGGAAAGAAATCCTTTCTGATCCAGAAAACACGCCCTAGCCTCCTCGAGTCCCGGTCGGTCCCCTCCACAGGGGATGTCCCATGTTGGCCCCCAGGTCCCCCGACCAGCCGGTAAGTGGGTGACTTCACAAGTCGGGGTCGCAATAGTATTTACCTTTGCGAATAACAGTCTGATCGTGCAGAAGTAGGTGCTGATCGTCAACATTCTGGGGGAGAAATGACAAAGTTTCCTTTAAGCTCGGGGGACGGTGGGGTTGGGGGAGGCCGGCCGTGGAGCACACTGGCCCCCCGCAGGAACCTCGGCGCCCCGGCTCACCTGCACCTCGTCCATCTGGTGAGCCATGTCATGGAGCCCGAGGTTGTCCGCCAGCCCCGCGGGGTCCAGGGAGTGCGCGTGGGGCAGCAGCAGGTCCGAGCGGCGGTAGGCGTCCCTGCGGGAGCTCACCGAGCCCCCGTCCAGCCCCGAGAGGTGCGGGAGCAGGCCGGCCGGGCGGCCGTGGTGCGAGGGCAGGCCGGCGCCCTCCTGGCCCTGGCGGCCCGGCCAGCTCTGCTGCTGGCTGCCCGTGGGCGCGGGCTGGTGCAGCGGGTTGATGGCGGCGGCGTAGGCTTCTCCCAGGTGCGAGTAGGGGTCGGCTGACTGCGAGTACGCCAGCTGCTGATAGGGCGGCGGGAAGTAGGGCGGCTGGTACTCGCCCACCCCGGCGTGGGAGAGCGGCGGCGCGGGGCTGTAGAGGTGCTGCCCGGCCGAGGAGAGGTGGGGGATGCGCGGGGTCCCATTGCTGCTCCCGTCGTGGCGATCCTGGAAGAGAGAAAGGCGCAGACCCGGTTAGTACGAAACCCTGCTACTGCGAACTGGCCGGCGTCCGGAAGAGGAGCCGAGCGCCCCGGGACCCGCCCCGCCCCCG
>NW_004955445.1:2635188-2647437 GCF_000276665.1 Chinchilla lanigera
GCTGCGCCCCGGGGTGTCGCTGCGCGCCGCGCGCCCGCACAGGGAGGGGCGGTTGCTCCAAGACCTGGGGGATCGCGTCCTCCACGCCCGGCGGCGAAGGTCCGGGCGCTGCGGTGCCCGAGGCGCCCGGAGGTGCCACGCCCGAACCCCAGGTCTTGGGCCAGGAAAGGCCGGGGCTGCGGCCCTGTCCGGCGCCCGGGGAGGAGGCCGGCGGGCGCGAGACACAGTGCCGAGCGCGTTCGCTCTTTAGCCCGCACATGTCGCAGTGGCGCGGGTGGGGGAAGCAGCCGGGGAAGGGAGAGGCGCGCCTTCCCCACCCCAGGGACCCTCCCTTCCACGCCCTCCGGACAAAGACCTCGGGGCAGGTGACGCTCCCAGGCAGTGCCAGCCTCCCAACGCCGCCCGAGGCACCGGGGAGGGACCGCGCAGTCGCCGGGGCCACGAGGGGCCACGCGGTGCCCGGCCGCGGTCCGAGTGCCCACACATCCGGGTGCACCGAGGGCAGGCAAGACCCTGAACACTGGGCAACCTGGCCTGCGCACTCCACTCGCCTCCACCGAATTCCTAAAAGATGCCTCTCCAAGGGCGGCAGGCGAAGACGAGAAACAGGGTGGCGTCGCCCCCTGGCGGAAGTGTCCGCGCCTGCAGCAGGGGCAGCCCCCCGAGGTTCCGCAGCGCTGTGCGCTCCCGCGCACCCGGGGCACCCGGGGCTCCCCTCTCCGCGGGCGCTGGCGCTCACCTCCCGCCACTCGCATCTTCTTCCTCTTCCCGCTCGCCGCCTCCCTCCCTCCTACTCTCCGAAACTCTAGCTCAACCTGTCCGACAGGCTGGAGCACTCGCGAGCGCTCCCGGCCCCATCTGGCCCCAGCTCCCCCAGCACGCCCCAGCCCCCACCTCTCTTGGAAAGCCCAGCTTCAGTTGTTTTCTGGCTTCCCCGAGGAGACAGCGGGGCAGGTGACAAGCCCGCCTCGGAGGACACTCCGCAAAGGTGTCGCCGGCAGGGAGCCTCATTGGACCCCTTTGGACTCAAACTTCCAGCTCGAAAGCCGCGTCTCGGGGCTGCAGGCGGGCGCGCTTCCGAGAACGCGGGCAGAAGGGCCGCTGGCTTCGCAGGAACCCGACCGGTGAGCTCTGCCAGTCTCCTTCCAGGCCGGGCCCCGGGGCTGGGTATTTAGGAAAGGGCCCGGCGCAGGAAGGGGTCCCGCAGAAGTGGGCTAGGGAGTCCGGAGGACGACGCCCAGTCCCGCCACCGCAAGGCGAGGCTCCGGCGCGCGCGGGTCCCCGATCGGGTCCCGGCCTCGCGGGCTGCGCTCGGTGGAGCGGGGCGGGGCGGGGTGGGGCTGCGCCTCTGCGCCCCTGCGCCCAGCTCACCTCGCAGTCCTCTTCGTACTTGACATTATCGGTTAATTTCCACAACATGGCGTCCGGCGTCCCCCAAAACAGTCGCCAGTTAAATCCAGGTTCCCCCCACCCCCCGAGCGGTAAATCCAAAATCGGGGTCACGGTGGCCGGGCGTCTGCCGCCGCCCCCGCCGCGCGCGGGCCTTGCTGTTCCAGTCACTGGACGCGCATCGGCGGCTCGCGGGTGCAGTCGCCGCCACCGCGGGTGTACACACCGCTGCCGTGGGCCGGGAAGCCGCGCCCGCTCCGTGAGTCCCGCCGCTCGCCGGGAGACCCGAGCGCCTTATTGAGAAGGAAATTACCATAACTCCTCCCCGGGGGCCGGCGGAGGCCCCTGCGCGGGCGGGGCGGCCCCAGCCAGTCCCAGGCTAGCTCCGCCCCGCACCCCCGGCCTGGCGTCTCCGGGCCCCACGTCGCGCGGGGCGAGCGGCACAGTCCGTGCGCGGTACCTCGGGGACAGTCGCGGACGTGTGAGGTCAAGGCACGCGCGGCCGCGTCCTCGGTCCCACCTGAGCCGGTCCCAGCTGGGAACCGAGATGCGAGTACCTAAGAGCCCTGAACGTAGGATGTCAACAGCTGGTCCCTTTATCTCCTAAAAGAACGCATCCCGCCCCGCTCGTCCCTGGAGACTATAGGTGTGGGCTGGAGCCAGGTAGCGGGGGTCCTAATCTGCCCGAGAGTCACCTTCTTGCCCGGTCCCTGGGCTCTGAGCCATCCTGACGCAGGCCCACAACCCGGGGAGGGCAGTGAGAGAAGGCTTCGGGGGGGGCGCCTGCGCAAGCACCCAAGAGACAGCCGACTGCGCTACCGGCCCAGAAGTGGGAACAACAGCGTGTCGCCGCTGTCGCCCCAAGCCGACTCTCCCGCTGCTGGCTGTGGCCGTGGGCCCTCGAGCTCCCCGGCCCAGCCCTGCCGCCCTGCCCTGCCCTGCCCTGTGCTGCCGAGCGCCGCCTCGAAGCCTCGACTCTCCCTAGAAGAGAGGTGCCCGTCCGAATCCAACCCGGGCGCTGGGTGGGAAGGGTAAGGAGGCGCAGGGAGGTGGGAGGGAGCTGCGGGCAGATACCCTCGTGGAGGACGTAAAAAGCGAAACTTCCTTCTACATAAACGCTGCCTCCTTCCTCCAAACTGAAAACCAACGTTCCGTGTTCATTCTGTTAATTTAAAGAAACGAAATCCTTTGCTCCAATCGTTAGAAATGACTTCTCATTGCAAGAGAAAAGTTGGTAATTTTTTTGAAGGGGGGAGGAACTTTTGTTGGGACAACCTCCTGCGGGGTGGGGATCGGATTTAAATATTCCCAGGGAGTTGGAGGAACGAACAATTTCGATTTGGGTCCGAACCCAGTTTTGCAATCACCACTAGCTATCAGTACAAGACAGCGCCCTGGACCCGGAATGGACCCACCTCCCCCAGAATCGTGGCGTCCACCACCTTCCCGCCCTTCCTCGGGTTGGGTGAGCTATTTTTTTAGACTCAAGTGGGCCTACGGTAACAACTAAAATAAAAATAGGTGCTCTCCAAGCGAACCTTCCTCCTCTCCTTAGCGGTCAGATCCGAGATGACTTCCCATGCGAAATGCTAAGAAAACTTGGAAGTTGAAATCATTGAACCTTTCGGACCAGGGATGTCTGGGGGCTTTGCTCGGAGTGCACAGGACAGAGCGTTTAAAAGGCGCCAGATCCTGATATCTCATTTCCCAAACTCCGGGGCCTGGGGTGAAACAACCACAGGAGCGGCGCACCTGGAGGTCGGGGTGAGGGAAGGGGCACCTGCTCAACACCAGAATCGGACCCACGCGGCCGGCACTCTTGGCGCCCTGTGCCGGGCAGGGGGTGGGGGGATCCCAGGCTCTCGCGAGAAGGAGGTTGCGGCGCTTCCCTCGGCTGCCCCACACTCCGCGACTGGAGACGCTGGGCTCCCCCTCCTCTACGGGCTTTGTAGCCTCGGGGTGTTCTCCGAGACCCGATCTAGGGGGCAGCTTGCAAGTCTGTTCTGTGTTGACCACTTTGCCTCCGCAGTGTGGCGCCAGGCGTGAGCTGAAGGGCGCTTACATCCCACACCCCAAGCTCCAGCGGTCCATCCACACGCTGGAGCCGCCCGAAGGAACCGAGAGTCCTCCCTCGGTCTGGCGCGGAGGCCAGGGAACCGCGCGATTGCGCTGCCTCTGGGGAGCGCCAAGGGCCCGCAGGCTGCGGAACCGCTTGGCAAAGGCGCACTCCAACAGCTGCGCAACTCTCCGCCGGGAAGGCGGCTCGAACAAATCCTCTTCCTCTCTCGGGGGACCCTGCCCCAACACGCACAGCTCCGCTTCGGCCGGAACCAGACTCGCGCCCCGGGTCGGGACTCCGGAAGCTTCAGCTTTGTGAGAGCCCGGCTTAGCAGAGCGCACCGAAACCGACGGTTCTGTTACCCAGACGGCCCCCTCCCAAGCGCCCACCCCTCGCCCACGGGAGGACGCGCACGCGTGGCTGCGCGGTTGGGCACCAGCGCCCTGGAAAGGTGCCCACCCGGGCCCCAGAGGCCTCACAGCGGTAAAACGAGGGATGCCGAAGGGAAAGATTGGAGGGAGGGGGCTCCCCTCTGCTGCCCCCTAGGGAGCCTGCAGTCTCACACTCCCGGCCCAGTGGAGGAGACCAAGTGTCTGCCAGGACGGAGGAGCCTGCTGGGAGCCACCTCCGAAGGGGACGGGGGTGGGGTGGGGTGGGGGTGCCTCTGGAGCCTGGGTTCCCCGCCCCAGGCTGGAGTCTCCTGCCGCCCCACCCCATCCCAGACCAAAGTCGGCAGCTGGGCAGACAGGGGTGGATTGGGCCGGGCCTAGGACTCCTCTTCCCGCCGCAGGGGAAGGGGCGCCTGAGCAGCAGGTGGAGGCCCCCAAGCGCTTTTGCAGACGCCAGCCACGCGCCAGGCCTTGGTCCCTCCCCTCGGGACAGCTCGAGCCCCGCCGGGACCTCATTAAAGGTGGGTCCGGGGTGGGGAATGTGTGGAGTGGGTAGAGAAGGTCAGAGGAGCGGGCCAGGCAAATCTGGAGGGAGAGTGTCCATCCCCACGCCCACTCTCCGGCCAGGGCACTGACACCCACTGAAAACGCACAGAGGTTCAGGAAGTACCCAGAACTGTCAAAGCCCACTAAGGCACACGCCCGGGGGACATCAATTCTCGGGCACCCGGAAAGAATAACAATCTTGATAAAAAATAGCTGCTTTTGTTTGCGGTGCTAGACGTTGAACTCAGGGCCTTCACACTGAGCTGTATTTACATTTCTGAGCCTTGTTTAATTCTTTATTTTGAGACAGGGTCTTGCTAAATTGCCTTGACTGGGCTGGAACTCGTGGTCCTCCTGCCTCAGCCTCCCAGAGTACTGGGACCAACAGGTGTATGCCACCATGCCTGGCTACATTTTTAATAGTGTGTAAAGCAGGCACTGTGCTCACACAGCATGCCTCTGGCCTCAGTCCACTCCGACTCGCCCTACCACCGGCTCCCAGCGCACTCTGCCAGACCGCATGCGTGCAGCGCCTCCTACGCCTTTAGCGCCTCCTCGCAACAAGCGACTTTTTACACAAAAGTAAAGCGAGGCAGAGCGGACTTGAGGTTCCCAAGCTTCCGAGGAGGCCGGTCCATTTCTGTCCCAGACCTGCTGGGGTGGCTCACGTACACCTCACTCTCCAAACGGAACCGTCACAAGCAAAGACCCTAACTCGACCGTCTGCCCCACTTTATAACCACAGAGGCGCACTTTGATATCCAACTGCGCCCGCAAGTCACAAAGTTGCTTAGTATTGAAGACTGCTTTCCTAGTGGCTCTCGGGGGTCCATCGAAGGCACGCCTACCTGTCCCTTGCACTGCCGACGGGGACCCCGGCCTCCTAGAGGCCGCGCACACCTGGCCGCGCAACAAGCCAGGCTCCTGTAAAGCGCTGTCACTTCTCCACTGACATCCTGGGACCTATCTGTGTGCGACCAGACATAGGCGGGAGGCCTAGGGCAGGAGCCCCAGTCCACCCGGGGGCTTCCGGGGCTCGGGGGTCCGAGGCCACCACACACCTCCGGGCCAGCTGAGCCAACTTACTTATCTTGGTCGCCGCAAGGCGAAGAGGAGGTCCACACCGCCAGACGCTGGGCGGCGCAGACTCGGCTCCCTGCTCCAGCCCCGGCGGGCGAGGCCGACCCGACCAGGCAGCAGCGCACCGGAGCCACCCTACACCCCACGGCGCCCGCCGGTCCCCACCGCCGTCCGTCCGTCCCTCCTGGCAGTGTCGGCCCAGGCCTCTGTCCTTACCCTTAGGAACTGGAAATTCATGTTGCCAGCTCTTCGACTCTGAGACTGAGTTTTAAGACTTCCAACCACCAGGAAAGAGCTCCCCGAGGGCCGAGTCCTGTGCTGTAAACTCCGGCTGGGAGCGTGTATTTAATTAACGGGGAGGGGGAGGGGTGAGGTGGGAGGACAGATGCACGACCAAAACAGCTGTCGGATTGGAAGACACCTGAGAGATCCTCCTTCCTCCTCCACTGCCCTCCTCCCTCCTGGAAACCGAGCTCTCGCCCTTCGGATAGGGTCTTCGCTGGTGTCCTGCGTGGTCTTCAAGTTTGATCCGGCGTGCAGTAGGGGCTCCTTTCAACCGAATTTTAATGAAGTGTGTTTTGCTGGCTAAAAGACATAGTTATTTGTTTGTTTGTATTTTATTTTATCTCCGCAGCCAGAACTGTTAACATTTCCGTGAAATCTGCGCCGTCATTTCTACCCTTCATCCGGCTTCAAGTTCCAGGTCCAGGTAAAGTTAAACCAGGGGGTGGACACTGGAAGGTGGTGGCCCTGGGTCTTCTTCAAAGGCCAAAATGGTTTTGCGATCACAAACTGTTTCCCTTACAGAAAGAGGCAAAGATTCCCCCAGACCTGGCAGGAGAGGAAAAAGGAGACATCACTGCTGTGTGTTTTCTGAGTCTTGGCTGTTTGTCATCTAAGACCTGCCGGGACTACCCAGCCACTTCTTTCACAGGGAGGCTGGTGGCAAAGGAACCCCAAGTTCCTCTAACTTGGACCTTAGAAGACAGAAGTGTCAAGAGAAGCCCAGGCTCCAAAGCGTCTCTGACCCCAGAGCCTTCAAAGCCTGCTTTTTGAGTTTTTTTAAATGCACCGAGGATTCTTTAGACAGAGCCATCCAAAGAAAGAAATGTAAATTTTTACACTGTGCAAAACAAAAAGTGATTTAAACCCCAGCCACAGCCTCATGGAGAGGAGCTTAAACTTTTGCCGTCCAGCCAGCTCTTGGAGCAAAGAAAGGGTGAATGGGAAATTGAGTCTTGCTTGGAGAATGTAACTAAGATTTAAAAAAAAAAAGTTTCCTCATTTTGGTGCTGGAGATCAACTCTAGGACCTGGTGTATGCTAAGCGCACACTCAACCACTGAGCACATGAACACACTGTGTGCTGTAAGTAGGGTTTGGGCACTAATATTACTCCTAAGAGCAACACTTACCACGCGGTGTGATCCTGAGTAAGACCCAGGCCAGACCCAAACCGCCTCCCAGCAGATGATGGGGGTGCAGATAAAGCTCATTTGCATTTCTGTAGGATTGGAGTTTCTTCATCTGTGGAGGTTTTCCATGGGGAAGGGATTGCAATTAATACAGCTTGTTACAGGTCTTTTTTCAAAATGAACACACAATCGCTGTTGGAACACGCTGATTTCATTTCACAGTTTAATCCAGAAAGGAAGCTTCTTAAAAATTATTGTTACATGTTTCTGGGTTTTTTGGATTTTTTTTTTAATTTTTTTTTCTTTTTTTTCTGGTACCGGGAACCGAACTCATGACCTTGCGCTTGCCAGGCAGGTTGCTGTGCTGCTGAGCTAAATCCCCAGCCCCTGGGTGTTTTTAAATTATTATTATCGTTGCTATTGTGATTGTCTCTTACTTGTATAATTTTTTTTTTTAAAAAAAGATGCAGTAACCACAGTTAATGCCCAAATATATTGTTTTCTCTCAGAGAAGGGAGCATGTTGTCTTGTTACAATAAAGCATTATATAAAAAAGTCAGTGCTTAGGTACTGAGAGAGATCTTGGGTTTTGATCACATAGACATAAAAATCTTCCCCGGGGCAAGGTTCTGTTCTCCTCAGGACCATTTTCCTGTCAATTTCCAGCCCTTGAAGCCCCTCAGAATCAAAACCAGCAGGGCTGGGGATATAGCTCAGTGGCATAAGCACCGGCCTGGCAAGCGCAAGTTCCTGAGTTCAATCCCTGGTACTGCAAAAAATAAATAAATAAATAAATCAGAACCAGCAGGGTCTGCAGGGAAGCTCTTGTCCACTTTCTTATTTATTTTTTTATTTTTGTTTTATTGTTATTTTTGGAGACAGGGTCTCCTTGTATAGGTCAGGCTGCCCTTGAACTCACTATTTGAGGCTGGCTTTGAATGTGGTGATCCTCCTGCCTTAACTGTCCACTTTCGGAAGTCCTACAAACCAGGCTGCAGTACCCACCTGGCGTACAAGGTGGGCTTCCCGGTCCTGATGCCAAAGTCTGAGACCTTTTTGTGGGAACTCATTTCTATGGGGCATCCGGCCTAAAAACACCCCCACTAGAAAGGCCAGAATCATGGCAACCCAGGGGTTCAGATGAGAGCTCTAGCCTGAAGAAATGAACACCAAATTAAATCTGGAAACTAAAGAAAAGAAAAATATACCCAACTTTAGGTCCGCTGTTATAAACACTGATCTCCAAGCCCTTTTTAATACCAGGTGTACTAGCACAAAAAAATTGCAGAGAAAACATATTTATGTGTGGTTATATATATATTTATATAATATATGTTATAGGTATAATTTCTCCCGGCCACCGCACAAAACCTTTAGCCTCCAAAAACAAGAACTGGAAATGTCTTAAGCCAACATTCCTTTTTCCTGCAGAATTTAGAGATCCTTAAGAGAAGATGTATCACTTTGATTGACCCTAAATTGTCCTGTGGGGCAAGTGTGTGTTTTCATTTTTCTGAAAGCCGTGCGATTGCTGTGAAAGTAGACCTGTCTCAACCTCGCCCGGGTTCCTGTATTTGCTAGTTAGGGGATTGTTTTCCACCACAGTCCCGGACTCACCCTAAAGCAGGGGTTCCCAAAAGGAGGGCCCAGGCCAGGCGCGTCATATCACGGTGGGAACTCCGGGGAACGCAGGTCTGAGGCCGCACCCCAGGCCCCAGGACCAGGAACTCTAGTAGAACCAGCGGTCTAGGGTCACACTGGCACTCCAGGTGACACATTCACTGACGTCCGCGGCCACTGGCCAAGAGGACCCCAGGGAAGGCGAGTATGAAATTACTTCTTCACTTGCTCATGTGTGGAACTCTGAGAGGACAGTGAGTCAAAGCTGCGAGTTCCCAAACTGGCACTCATAAATTAAGGGGTTCCTGTACTCCTCCTTCTAGTCCAGACCTCAGAACTCCTTATACTGCAAGGATGCTCTTCTTTTTTTGTTGGTTTTTTTTTTTTTTGGTTTTTCTCTGGTACCGGGAACCGAACTCAAGACCTTGCACTTGCTAGGCAGGCGCTTTGCCGCTGAGCTAAATCCCCAGCCCCCAGGATACTCTTCTTCAATCTTACCACACATTGGCCTTTGAAACAACCAGCGACTCAGCTTAAAACCAGACTCAGACCTTGATTTTATTTTGTTTTATAAATGTCTTTCATTCGTGTACGAAATATGTTATAAAATCCTCTAATTCATACGGATATGGAAGACATAAGGAAGAACAAGGAGGCAAAGAAGCAGATATTATTAATCCACACATGTTTTTTTAAAAAACAGAATTTCAGCACTGAGCGTGGTGGGTCATGCCTGTGATGCTAGCACTCTGGAGGCTGAGGCAGGAAGAGGAATAATTTGAGGCCCGCCTGGACTACACAGTGAGACTCTGTCTGGAAAGAATGAATGAATGACACAAATAGAATCTGATTGTTTTTCCCTGTCTGTGTATGGCTCCTCACTTGTCCCATGTGCCTCTCCCCACCCAAAGGGTTACATTATAAACCCATTTTAAAAATTTCACCCAGGAAAACCCGAAGGCTTCAAAGAGGTGACTAGCAGGAAGCAAAACCTCTTCATCCTCTTCCCATGAGAAATAATTGTGTTTCTTGTATGTGTTCTCAGTGAGGACAAGCCAGAAAGCACCGAAGGGACCAGCTGTGTGCCCAGGTGACTCCTAGGAGGAATAAAGTATTTATTCCTCCTTCCAGGAGGAATAAAGTATCGGAATTTAGATAAAGACAGGCTGTCTGCTGCCTGACCGCCCCAGGTCATGCGGGGGAGATCAGTATTTCCCACCAGCTCCAAGTCCTGAGCTCTTCCTCATCTCCTGCCGAATGAGTTCCTGAGAGTCTCTGGTCTGAGGACGCAGCTCAGTGGCAGGGTGCTTGCTTAGGCACACGGGAGGTCCTGGGTTCAATCCCCAGCACTGCAAAGAAGAAAAGAAAGGAGAAAGTTGATGGGGGTGAGCAGTTTGTTCAACGAGGGCTTTATGTAGGGTTGTCCCAGCTGTTGGTTGGAACTGGGGCCTCACCTGTATTAGGCATATGCTGTACTACTGAGCGATACCCAAAGCCCTAGTTTTGTGGATTTTGTTATTATTGGGTTTTACATTTGTTTTTGAGACTGGGTCTCGCTATATAGTCCTGCTGGCCTTCGCTTGCTATGTACCCCAGGTTGGCCTCAAACTCAAGATTCTCCTGCCTCAGCCTCCTGAATGCTGGGATTACAGGTGTGCACCCAGCTAGGTATTATTGCCCCTGTTTTTTTTTTTTTTTCTTTTTGGTACCAGGAATCTAACTCAGGACCTTATGCTTGCTAGGCAGGTGCTTATGCCGCTGAGCTATATCCCTGGCCCTTGCCCCTGTTTTTCGACTATAGAACTTTTATTAGTGTTTCCATTTCAGAGGCTATTTTGATAAGTGTATGAGGGGGGCACATATTTTCCTTTGCCTGAGTTTCAAATCTGGCTGGCAAGGCTGTGGTCACTATAGCCTGCTCAGTAGAGAGGCAGGGACAGAGGGCAAAGTTATTTTTTATCAGGCTTCCCCACAGTGCCGGCAGGCTGATGTGGACTTTCCCAGAAGGATCACTTACTGTGTAACGAACATTACAAATACAGCTGTCACCCTGCATTTGCGTGTAACATTGCATTGTGCTGGTGACACTTACACACGTTATTGGTTGCTGTCATTCTTTTTTCTACCAGCTGCTCGCTCGATCCCAGGCTGCCTGCCTAACCCACATGCTACCTGCTTCGACACCCTCTGCACCCCTCCAAGGCCCCGGTCACCTTCTAGGTCCACGGCTCGTCAGGAGCCCTCTGACTCTTCCTCTCGGGGCCTTTGCTGGCCGGCGCTTGGGCAGAATCCTTCCAGTCCAGAGGGGAGACGCTTTTTCATCCACGTGACACAGGAGGGCCTACTAAGTCCCTGGCTCTGTTGTGAGCACTGGGATCCACAGCATTTCCAAAGTTGATGCTTATATTTGGAGAGGATGAATTTTTTTTTTTAAAGGAGGGGTTTAGAAATTTTCCAACAATGGGAGAGTAGATGCAAGGGAGGGAGGAAGAGGGGAATAGGGAAGGAAGGGAGAGAAGAATAAAGGAGAGAAAGGCCAGAGGGGTGTGGTGGCACATGCTTGTAATTCCAGCACTCTGGGAGGCTGAGGCAGGAAGATCATAAATTCCAACTCAGCCTGGGAAAATCAGCAACTTAGCTAGACCCTGTCTCAAAATTTAAAATAGAAAGGGGGCTGGGAGGTAGCTTAGGGCAAAAGCCCTGGATTCAATCTTCAGTACCAGGGAAAAGAAAGATAGAAGAAAGAAAAAAATGCCAGAGGTCAAAGGTTGAGCAGAGTCCTGCGCACGCCTGTGGCTGTCCCTCCGCAGTGTGGCCTGGGGAGGCAGATGGGGTCTAGGACTCAGGGCAGACCAGGATGAGAAGCCCAGCTCGGACCACAGAACAACAAGCACACCAGGACACAATGAGGCTGGAAGAGGCGGACGCTTCAGGTCATGGAGATCTGCGCTGAGGGAAGCCCTGCGCCTGGGCTTCGAGCTATGCCGAAATGGGACCACGACTTCACCGTCACCATTCACAGGGAAAAGTAGCGCAGAGTGGATCCTTAGAAAACTCTAGGCTCCTCTTTGCTAATCATGCCGGGCAGCACTTTGCCAGCATGCTCAGGTACCAGGGACAGTGGCAGAGGAGCCGTGGATTCTGCCCTGAAGTCTGGGGATGGGGGTGGGGAGGAGAGACAGGAAACATGGCGTCCACATTGCTGAGAGGTCCAGAAGGGCAAAAGGTAATGGGGAATAGTGGGGAGCAGGACTCCCTCAGAGAGAGGAACCTTCGCCAGGCGTAATGGTGCACGTCTGTAATCCTAGCACTCGGAAGGCTGAGGCAGGAAGATCACTGTGACTTCCAGCCTAGCCTGTCCAACTTAGTGAGTTCCTATCTGGGAAAACAACAACAAAAAGAGAGAGGACCCTTGGGGAGAGACCTGCATGGTGAGATTGTTTGAAATGTCAGCACAGAAGGAAATAAAGTAGAAAGGCTCAGCCTGGAGGCTGAAGCAGGAGTATCGCTGCAAGATGGAGGCCAGCCGGAGTTCAAACCGTCCTGAGCTGCATGTGGAGACCCTTGTCGCAAAACATAACAGAAAAGACAGAAAAGTTCTGAGTTTTCCCACATCCTCATTCCCAGAGAAAAACATACTCTTTCTATTTAAAACCTATGTTATATATGATAGAAGATAAAACAGATCACACATGAAATGTATACTATTATACATAATGCTATTTAATTTGCTTTTTTTTTTTTTTTTTTTT
>NW_004955445.1:2647578-2696685 GCF_000276665.1 Chinchilla lanigera
GCCACCACGCCTGGCGGTAATTTGCTTTTTTGCACCTAGCTGTCGAGTGGGACCGGGCACACGGTGGATTTCCTTCCCTTCGCTTCCCTCCTCCTTGGTTTCCTCCCTTTCCTTCTCCTCCTAGTGCTCTTCTTCCTCTGTTTCTTCGTCTGTTTGTTTCTTTGTTTGGTCAGTTGGAGTCTTGTTGCTGATTTTAAATGTAACCAACGTTGGTAACAGCTATCGCGTCAGGAATTTTTTGTTTTGCTTTTCTTTGACTTTTGGCACATGCGCGGTAGCCAACATGCGCTGCCGCTCTCTGTGTGCTCTTTACTAACTCAGCCCTTTGCGTGCACTGCTTCGTTTAATCCGCATCTAAGCCCTAAGAGGTAGGAGCTATCGCTGCTTCCCGTTTGCACTTGAGGGAATCCAGGGATGCTGTGATTCAGGAACTCGCCCTTCAGGGAGCAGAGAGGGGTGAGTGAGACTCTCCCCGGGTGCCAAGAAATCTGCTGGGAAGTGAACGCACGCGAGCAATGTCAGGCGAGGCGTCTGCTAAAACAGCCTGCGGCGCAAGCAAGGCGCACCTTGGGCGGCGCAGGGGCTGCCAGGGAGACCTGCAGCAGCAGAGCGCGGGGTTACTCATTCCAGGCAAGATGCCTAGAAGTGGACTCGCTGGCCAGGCCTCGAGCGCATGCTGTTGTCTCTGAGGCGGCCCCACGCCTTCCCACGCCCAAGAGCAGTGTAGACAAAGTTAGAGCAGACGCGCTGTAGCCGGGGACTACACCCAGCCTTCACTTCTGCCAGCAAGGCCGCCCAGCCCCAGAGAACCCAACCAGCACATCCATCCTGTCAGGACTTCTGTTCTATTTATGCTCACTGCCCTTTCAAATTTTCTTCTTATGTATGTATGTATGTATTTATTTATTTATTTGTGGGGCTGGGGGTTGAACACAGTATAGCTATAAAGACCCAATATTAAGCCGGGTGTGGTGGTGTACACCTGTAATCCCAGCACTCAGGAGGCTGAGGCAGGAGGATCGCTGTGAGTTCGAGACAAGCCTGGGTGGGCTACAAAGTGAGCTCAAGGCCAGCCTGAACTGCATAGTGAGACCCTATCTCAAAAAGACAAAAGAAAGACCCAATATTTTGAGGCCAGCCTGGGCTGTATAACAAATTCTTTTTTTTTTTTTTTTTTGGTTTTGGTTTTTCTCCGGTACCAGGAACTGAACTCATGACCTTGCACCTGCCAGGCAGGTGCTTTTGCCACTGAGCTAAATCCCCAGCCCCTGTATAACAAATTCTAAGTCAGCCTGGACTACTGTAGTAAGGCCCTGTCTCCCAAAACAACAAAAACAGCAACAACAACAACTCCAGTATTTTCCCTCACTCGTGAGCTGGGATGAGGTCATGTTTTGGTGCAGGAAGGGCGATAGATCTAAACGGCCAGCACCCGAGGCAGGGCTCTGGGATTATTAAATCAGTAGCTCCCGAGGGGTGATGTGCTCCCTCTGGGGACATCTGACAAGGTCTGGAGACATTTTCTACTGTCAACACTCAGGAGGGTACACCTGGCATCTGCCTGGGAGATAATCGTCCCAAACAGAAATGACCCAGGGTCTGAAAAGGCCAGGATTACCTGGCACTGCGGTCCTGCACCCACGCTCCAAGGGGAGAGTGTTTATGGATCTCACAGACAGGTGTTAAGCCCATACCCCGACCCCAAAGTCTGTCAAACACACAGTGGCTGACGTGAATCAGGCATGGTAAAGTCCAAAGTGAGGTTAACTCAGGCGGGTGGGGGAGAAGGTTGGAAAGGGCCAGACCCAGGGGAAGAAATGCTCCAGACCTTCTTCCGGCGCAGTTTGAGGGACCTGATTGACCGACTGCGTGGATGCTGATGGTGTGTAACAAAGCTGCAGCCCTTGGGTGTATGTACCTTACATTTCCATTTCAAAGAGTGAAAAGAATACAGTATTTGAGCCCTGGAAAGCAAGTAATTAAACCAAGTATGGGAATCAGGAAGAAATAAACTGACCCAGGGCAGAGTGGTCTATGTGTGTATGATATAGGGGAATGAACCCACGGCCACTGAGCTAGAGTCTCGGGCTTTTTTATTTTGAGACAGGTTCTGGCAAAGTGGCTAAGTAGCCTAATCCAGGTTCAAACTTGAAATCCCCCTACCTCGGCCTCTACCCGTGCTGGATTTTAGGTAGGTGTCACCACATCCAGCTAATCATTATTTCCAAACAGGTTTAGATTCACATATAGTGATAACTTTCATAATATATATTTTGGAACAATGTATTTTAAAATATATTTGTAAATCTAACATCTAGTGGCGTTGTGACTGGATAGCTAGCTATACACAGAAGAATGAAATTAGACCCTTATCTCACACGGACACAAAAATCAACTCAAAGTGGATTAAAGATTTAGATGTAACACCTGGAACTATAAAACCACTAGAAGAAAATACAGAGAAAAGCTCCTTGACGTTGGTGTAGACTTTGAATGTGAACCCAAAACTCCAAGCCATGAAAGTAAAAATAGATAATGAGATTACAGCAAATCAAAAAGTGTCTGTACAGCAATTTGTAAGAAACTCAACTCAATAGCAAGAGAGCACAGTAAGCCAGTTTAAAAATGAGCAAAGGCCGGGCGTGGTTGCGCACACCTGTAATCAATCCCAGCACTCGGGAGGCTGAGGCAGGAGGATCATTGCAAGTTCGAGATCAGCCTGGGCTACAAAGTGAGCTCAAGGCCAGCTTGAACTGTATAGCAAGACCTTGTCTCAAAAAGACAAAACAACAACAACAACAACAAAAAAAAAAAACGAGCAAAGGCTCTGGGTAGACTTTTCTCAAAAGACACACAAATGGCCAGCAGGTATATGAAGAATGCTCCAAGTCACGAGACCTCATTTGCAAAGCTGCTGGGCAGAATGTCATAATTTTTATTGTTACTCTTTTTTGAGACAGCGCCTCACTGTGTAGTTCAGGCTGCCCTCAATCAGATGAACTTGATCCGCTGAATTCACTGTGTAGCCCACGTTACCCTCAAACACATGAGGCAGCAATCCCCCTGCCTCAGCCTCCTGGGTGTTGAGGTCACAGGGGTGTGCCACCTTGCCTGGCTGAGAACTTTATAACATGTTCCTTGGTGCTTTACATGGGTCATCTGGTGTCAAGCATGTAGGAGATACTCCGTACACACTTGTTTTATGAATGAGGACTTGCCTTTTCTCTCAAAATATGGAATTCTTAGACGCAAAGTATTTGTTCCATTCTGTTTGTTCCCTGCACACAGAATTGCGCACAGACGGGAGTTACAAATACGGCTCAGCTGTCACCTCTCCGGCTCTACCCCGAATCAGGGCGCAGTCCCCTCAACTATAAGAGGGGAATAAACGCAGCTCTGGGAGACCATAGGACTGGCCCAAGGCACATCCAGAGCCGCAGACCTGAGACTCTGACAAACCGAGCCCTCTGGGACTCTGAGCCTCGGGGAGGGACAGGGAGGGAAAGGCCTGAGAGAGGTGCGGGAGGGTTGGGAGGAGATGGGAAAGAGCCCAGGAGGGCCGAGGAGGAGACGCAAGGGCCACGGGGCTGCGTCCAGCTGCTGGCCCCGCTGGGAGCCATTGTCACCAGACAGGAAGTTCCCAGGGTAGGTAGGGTTTTGGGCTGGCTGTGGCAGCATTGGGGACTCCACAAGGGGGCTGAGGTCACAGCTATTTCATAAGACCAGGTATTGCTTGCCTCTTGCGTTCTGCGGTGGAATTTTCCCGAACCTGCCTGATGGACGATATCACAGCCGGCCGAGGCAGAGGAAGACGCCTGCCATGAAGCAAGACGCTGAAGGAATTTGCAAGAACTATTCTCGTCGGATTGTTTCCATAGTTTTGGAGAATAAGAGTAGTTTTTTCTAAAACGTGTTTTGGGGGTACCTTGTAATGACAGTGTACTGTCACTGTAAAGTCAATAGCCGCGTATGAAAGGTCTCGGTAACTTCGCATACAGTAAATACTGACAACCCCAAAACGAGGATTTCAATCATTTTTTAAAACATAAATAGACCCTGGGCTGGGGGTGTGGCTCAGCGAGGGCCTGCTGCCTCGCACGCTCCCTGCTTCTGCCGGGAGACCCTGGGTTAGACACACGTGCACGCGCATGCGTCACCCCACACCGCAGAGAGTGAAGAGGCCTCAATCCAAAACCTTGATAGGGCTGGGGATTTAGCTCAGCGGCAAAAGCGCCTGCCTGGCAAGCGCAAGGTCGTTTGTTCGGTTCCCGGTACCGGAGAAAAACCAAAAAAAAAAAAAAAAAAAAAACAACAACAAAACCTTGACAATCTCTACCCTTTGGGAACTAGCTGCCAGGCGGATGCTTACTTACGGCCTGATCAGGTGGAGAGAAGAAGGAAGAAACAGGAAGAAGCAAATGAGCCCAGAATGATGTTCAGGACACATTTTAGGGTGTAAGAGCTGTATCTCTAAGTATCCCACAGGAAGGGAAGGAGGGAGCGGAGAGGAGCCTGGCAGGTGGAGCGCCACCCTTCGGGCTCTGTTCCCTCTTCACCCTCTGGTGGCCCCCTGTAAAATGGGTCCTGATGTGACTCCCTCAGGAGGCCCTGGTTTGGATCTCCAGCTCTGGAAAAGGACCAAAAAAAAAACCCCCCCTCCTAGCTGGGTGTCTGGGTCCACGGGTCATCCCAGCTACCAGGGGAGGATGAGGCGGAAGGACAGTGAATTTGAGGGCAGCCGGGTAACTTAGCGAGACCCCGTCTCAGGGGACAAAGAAACAAGAAGAATGTCCCACTTCAGTCAGCAGCACTCAGGGAAGGCCTGAGGAGCGGAAGCCCTGGGCTAGGAATACAATGGGAAGCTGGGGCTCAGGGCTGTGCCGCTCTGCATGGACTCCAAGGGGAAAGCCTGGGGGTGAGCCCGGGGGACGTTTATGGCCTGCATTCTCCTGCCCCTCCCGCCTTCCCCACACCTGCCTCCTGCCTGAGTGTCTCCTTCTGTAGGACCAAGGGGGCCACTGGCAGGCGGGGGAGGGGGGCAAGGAGCTTGTCCCTGCCAGTGCCGTCCCAGGCTGGCACCGGGTGCACACCCATACAGCGCCGCAGGGCACCAGCTGGGTCCCTGGGGCCAAGACAGGGCAGCATCCACCTCTTCTCTCTCTCTCTGCTCCTTTCTTTTCTTTTTCTTCTTCTTCTGTCTTGGGCCAGGGGGTTGAACCTAGAGCCTTTACACTGAGCTACATCCCCATCCCCTCTTTTTTCTTTTTTTGTTTTTTCTTTGTTTTTTTTTCTGGTACCGGGAATCGAACTCACGACCTCGCGCTTGCCAGGCAGGCGCTGTGCCGCTGAGCTAAATCCCCAGCCCCTTTTTCTTTTATTTTTAATCAGATTTTATTGGTACATTTTAGATATACATGATGATTACATTCATCATAGAGAACTTGTACTTCTACATGATATAACTTGGTTTTTTTTCCCATTCCTGTACCCTCCCTTCAACCCCTCCTCCCGTCCCCATTTACAAAGCTTTGTTTCCATGTTTTCCTTCTTTTTTTGAGGCAGGATTCCACTACGTAGTGCAGGCTGGACTTGAACTCATTATGTAGCCCAGGCTGGCCTTGAACTCATGGTGATCCTCCTGCATCAGCCTCCTGAGTGCTGGGACTACAGGCACGTGCTTGGCTACTTTTTAAATTTTTTGAGGCATAGTCTTGCCAAGTTACTAAATTTCCCAGGCTGGGCTCTAACTTGCAGTCTTGCTGTCCAACCTCCCAGAATTCTGAAATTATAGATGTGCGTCAGCGTGTCCAACAGGTCCTGTATCTCTCAATGAACTTTTACAATTTCTGCTCGCCTCCAGTTTTTCCCTGTCAGTGAGGGGGATGGGCAGACCGGGACGATAACCTCAACCCTATCAAAGTAGTGGAGTTGGGGAGGGTGAAAGCTAGAAGCTGGGTGCCAAGTTCTACAGAGAGGCTTTGAACCCAGCAAGGGAGGACAAGAGAGGCCGAGTGTACCGATGATGGGGGCGAAACCCTCACTGTACCGGGCACACGGGTGGGATTTCTGTGTGCTGACCTCCTTAATCCTCCTGATGTCCCTCGGGGACTCCCACAGGGACCTGCTGTTTTCCCCTCAGAGGAGTTATTGCTCTTGGAGGACCATTCCACCGAGAGCAAAACTCCACCTCTTGGTCTAGGGCTGGGTGCTAACCGTTAGGCCCTCCAGCCTCCCGCTGGAGGAAGACTGTCAGTGTGGAGGGTGCCTTCCCTCTAACCCAGCGGCGCGAACCTAGGGCACTTGTCTGTGCGATGTTGTCACGAGTGGTAAGGGTTGTTTTTACTGAACTAAAACCTCTGCCTTCACCTGCCTGGCCAGGGCGAGGCCCTGAGTGCGAGTCCCGGTATCAAAAAAAGAAAATAGTAAAAAAAAAAAAATAGATAAAACCTCCATCTTCAGGTTTAATCACAGTGTTGGCGCTTGGCGATCAATAAGTGGGTGTGGTCCTGAGAAACTATCTTGTAGATGAGGATGTGTAAAACAACAACCATTGATAATTTCCTACCACCTTGTCTGTAATTCGGTAAGGCCCCCCCTATTACTACGTTATCCTTCTTTTACTTTTTAAAATAATAAAAATAAATAAATAAGTAAAATAAGTGGGTGTGTGGGGCTGCAGTGTGGGCATTCGGTCTCCAAAGGGTTCATCCCTGCAGGTCTAACCCACGATACGCCTCAGAAGGCCTGGCTCGCTGGTGCCCAGTTATACAGAACAGGCCCTGCAGAGGGGCGGAGACGCCCGTGCCCGGCCCTTGGGCCCGGCCTGGAACACTGCATTCACAGATGAGGAGACTGGCTCGGGGAGGCTGGGGCAAGGTCTGAGTCGGCGGTGGGACACCCAGCACGCCAGGTCAGAGGCGGACGTCTACCTGCCCCTACCCCGGAAGGGCTGCCCAAGTGCGTGGCTCTGGGGTCCCAGGGCTCTGGGCTCCATCTGCCTCAGTCCCTCACTAAAAGTTCCTACCTCTCGGGGTCCACGCATCTAACATGCAAATGATGTCCCGAGCCTCTGGGCACCGGCAGGAGGGAGCAAGGACAACAGCCAAGCGCTCGGCCAGGGAGACCTGGACTGTAAACCAGGCGGCAGAGTCCATGTCCGAGTGGTTCTGTGGCCCCGAAGCAGGCCCGACTGGTGGTCCCCTCTGTGCTGGGGGTGAGGTCCCAGGTGCCTTGTCTCGGTCCGGCCACCCAGAGCCTCAAGCAGCCTATCTTTGGCCCTGTCGCCTGTTTCCTAGGGCCTCCTTACAAATCTTCAGGCCCTGGGCTGCAGAGTGAACAAGGGAGCCTGCATCCTTGCTCCAGGGGCTTCCAGCCACGGCAGGAGACGCACCTTGGCACAGACTGCGGGAGGAGCCTGAGATCTCCGGGCGAGGCCTGCTGGGGTGGATACTAGGGGAACCGACCCCAGACAGCCCAGCCTAGTCCAAGGGGGAGACGGCTTTGGAGGGGGGTGCGGGGGGCAGAGGGAGGGTAGCAGAGGGAGGGGGCTGGACTGATGGCCCCAGGGGCATCAAGAGCCCAGCTCAGCTAGGACACTAGAGACAGGTGGGCTGTGGGTTATCTAGAGTGCTTCACAAAACACTTAGACCCCAGCGACTGTTTTGTAAACAAGATGCTTTTCTTTAGCTTAGTGGTGTTAGACCAGACGGCTCCTCCCTCATGCCCCGATGCACTCTGAGCTCTGGCTGGGTGACGATAGGGACAGAAACAATAAAGCTCTGCTCTCCCCAAGCCTGTCATGGGCAGAGAGACAGACAGGACAATCACAGATGCCCGGGAGACCATCCGCATGAGCGGGGGTAAGAAGGCCTCTGTCTGCAGTGACTCTCCACTCGCCTGGGGACCCCAGGCAGACAGGTTTCCAGTACTGGCCCCTCAGGGCTGGGCAGGTGGTTCAAGTGTGATAATCTCACTCCAGGTGCTAAAATCACTTGCTCTATCACCCTTCTTGATGGAGATGCCTTTTAATATGGCCTGTGGGCGCCCCAAAGCCACCTGCAGGCAGGCCAGCAGCTGGAGGCATGGAGCACCTGGGAAATTCAACACTAGACGAATGAGCCAGTCTCTCCTCTAGACCCATAGCAGCGGGCAGGTCCCTTCTGCGGGGTGAAAGGACAGGAGGCTTGCTCAGGGGCTCACAGAATTAGGGTGTAGCTTGGGGACAGAGCACTGGCCTGGCCTGGCCTGTGCAAGTTTGTGGCCTCGGCTAATTGAGTTAGATTCCCCCACCAGCACTCTCTAACTCACCCGCAATGGATGCTCGGGTGGGTGCCTTAGAATGAACAGCAGCTCTTTAGCTCTTCCCCAGTTGTGACTAAAGACATTGGTATCCGCTGAGTCCTTATTTTTGCACACATTTTTAACAAGTCTTTTGGTTGGGGCCAGACTGGAGATTGAACTCAGGGCCTTCCTTCACACGAAGCGAAATCCCCAGCACTTTTTGGAAAGAATTTTTTGAAATTTTGAGACAAGCCTGTACTGTGTTATTAAGTTGCTAGGTTACCCAGGCTGGGCTCAAACTTGTAATCCTCCTACTTTATCGTCTTAAAGTGCTGGAGTAACAGACATGCGCCACCACACCTGGCTCATGCATGCCATGTTTATAAAGAAGATCTTTGAGGGGCTGGGGATTTACCTCAGCGGCAAAGCACGTGCCTGGCAAGTGCAAGGTCGTGAGTTCGGTTCCCGGTACTGGAGAAAACCCAAAAAACCAAAAAAAAAAAAAAAAAATTATACAGAAGATCTTTGGCGTTTTGGCATCCTGATGACACCCATTTATCATGAAGCAACATTCTTGGCCATTCTGCTCTACCTGTAGCTATTGCTCATCTTCAGTGCATCCCCAGTCCCAGGATGGAAAGCATGGGGGATGGACATCCCATAGTTCTTGGCCACTGTGTCTCTTTTTCAGCACACTGCCTGTTCCCTGGACTCGCTTTCTGTGTGATTTCAAGCCTTCTCGCCGCATTTGGCCTTTACTTTGTGTCCTAAACACATATGGAATTGTAGAATGAGCTTGGGGTCTGGAGAGGAAGACTTATGTTACATTTTCTAACTAGAGAGACAGCCACCCAGCTAGCACGGTACACATCTGTAATCGCAGCACTCTGGGAAGCTGAGGCGGGAGGATTGCAAGTCTGAGCTCAGCCTGGACAATTTAGTGATTTCGTGAGAACTTGTTTCAAAATTTAAACAACAAAAAAAAAGGTCAGGGATGTAGCCCAGCTCAAAGGCCCTTGTTGGTTCGATCCCCAGCATGGTGTGAGAGGGCCTCCCATGTGAAGTGCCATCTTGGGCATTTTTGAGATTCCCTTCTTGGTGATCTACACTGGACTCAGTTCTGTTGTATCAGGTAAACCATCTCCGCCTGTGCCAGCACCCGCTGTGTTCCGTACTGCCTCTTGTCTCTGGACTGACCCTCACCAGGGCTTTAGGATCTATTCGATCTCCATTCCTCAGCCCCAACTGCAAACTCTTTGTGTAACTGGGTAAAATCCCTACTCATAGGTGGATGGATCCTTTTCCAAGGATCTAAGATCTCTATACTAATGGGCCACGATTGGGTCTCCGGCAGGACGACAAGGGACGGTAACAAACCAGCCCCTTGACACAGCACCCTCAGGTTAAAAAAGCTAAAATTCCTGATGGGTGACCTGGGGGAAGGCCACAAGGGCATAAGGACCCTAAATGACTCACGCACCTGAGGTTCTGGCCTGAGGTTCCTCCTGCTGCGGCTCCTTGGGGCACAGGTGTGGCAGTTCCAGGCTCCCAGCCCGGAGGGGGCTGGAGCAGCACCAGGTTAGGGTGATTTATCTTCAGGTACATATTTGTACCTTAGGAATCCTTCCTACAGATTAAAAAGGAATTGCTGGTGCACGTATTGATCGCTATTTGGTGCTTTGATTGATTGACGAATTATCGGATCTCCCATTGGGCAGATTTCTGTGATACGCCTTTTCTGTCCTAAGCGTAATCTATGAGTGTGTCCAGGGTGTGCAAGTCTGGCAAGCCAAGAAAGGGGTCAAAACTGAGAGGTGCAGCGTCCAACCCCTCCCTGGAGAGCGAAGCCAGAGGGGAGGAAGCCCCGGAGCTCTGCCGCTCAGATAGATTTTGGGTTGAGGCCTCCTTTAGCTGATACGTGGGCGAAGGCATGTGTAATCCTTTTATTTCTTTCTAAACTTATTCATTTCTCAGCAGGCATGGTGGTGCAAGCCTGTAATCCCAGGCCTCAGGAGGCTGAGGAAGGAGGGTTGCCGTGAGTTCAAGGCCAGCCTAAACTACCTAGTGAGACCCTGTCTCCAGAAAAAAAGTTTATTCATTTATCATCTGTCTCTTGCACTAGCATAGGAGCCTGGGGACAGGGGGCCCTGTGTGTCCCCAGGGGCCTGGATGCTGCGTGCCGGGGGGTGGGGCTCAGTCCTAGTGGGCGGAAGGACCAGAGGAAACCAAGGCCAGCCAGCAAGATCCGGATGCTGGGGAGAAAGCAGACCTGCCCTGAAGTGACTGGTTCTGCTGACCTGGGAGTGCAGATGGCCGGCCTCACTGTGGCCACCCTTTGGCTTTCTCCCAGCCTGGTGTCGACTATGCTCCTACTTCACTGAGGCTGCGGCTGGGCCTGGAATGTTTCATCTCAAGAGAGGCGGTTTGGTGGCCTCCATGTACAGATCTTGGTTTGAACACGGCCTTTGAAGATATGAAATGCCTTACAGAATGTTTGCCAAATTTTTCTCCTTCCTCTCCCCTCTCCACTCTTGCGTCTTTCCTTCATTCCTCTTCTCCTCCTTCTTTTTATCCTTCTCCTTCTTTTCTTCTTCTCCCCTCCCCCTCCCCCAGTTTTTTTTCCACTTGCCAAATTTTACAAGCTTCTCAGGTCTGGTGTGGTGGTGCATACCTATAATCCCATCACTCAGGAGGCTGAGACAGGATTGCCACGAGTTTCTGGACTAGATAGTGAGTTCAAGACCAGCTTGGACTATACAGCCAGCCCTTGTCTCAAAGCACTAAAAAAAAGAAATGAAAAGCTTCTCAGGTCTTCGTCTGGCCAGATTTAACAATACAAAATCAGAAAGAGAGTGGTTGTTAGATGGTAAGAAATTATTATGTCTCTCTTTCTTTGCAGGGACATGGTCTCACTACGCAGTTCACACTGGCCTTGAGCTCACTTTGTAGCCCAGGCTGGCCTTGAACTTGAACTCACAATGATCCTCCTGCCTCAGCCTCCCAAGTGCTGGGAGGCATGTGCCACCATGCCCGGCTAAGAAATCATTATGAACCTCCGTTGGGAGTGGCAGTCATGTCGGGGCTAGGTGGGTAGAATTTAGGAAGTAGCAGCATGTATTCATTAGAGATCCACAAGGATGGGAAGTGTTTCTGGGGCCGTCCGGGAGGTGTTTTAAGACCCTGGAGGGAGCTGCTCCAGGGGCCGGGTGGGTCACTGTACAATGCTCTCCACTTTTGCATGTACATGGAAATGTCTATAGTAATAATAAAAAGGAAAATGGAGAGAATAGGAGAGCTTGACTTTTAAAGGAGAGGAGGTGGTTGGCTGGCCCTGAATGAGGGCCAGACCCTCAATAGCTTCCAGTCTTATTCTAATAAGCATCGTTGTTGTTCAAAAGGCCGGTGGCCAAGTGTTGTGTCTACCCAGCAGGCTCAGAAGGTCTCTCCTTACACTGCGTCAGATCCAGACAGCTTCTCGCGCCCCTCACCCTTCAAGCCGGGGCTCGAACCCGGGGCCTTCACACTGAGCCACATCCTCAGCACCCTACCCTTGCTGCCCTCACAGTTTTTAGTTTGAGACAGAGTCTTGCTAAAGTGCTAAATTGCCCAGGGTGGGCTCAGACTGGGGCCCCTCCTGCCTCAGCCTTCCAGACTGCTGCGATTCCAGACAAGGGTACCAAGGCCCTCCCTTTCTTTCTGCCTTTTCTTTGTGGCCTTTTGGTGGAGAGGTGGTTTAATTCCTTTATCCGCCTGTGGCCGCACCTTTGCATAACCATCCAACTTCACTGTGGAAAACTCCAGCCATTAACCTTTTCTCTTCACAACAATGCTCACAAAGGAGCCATCCCAGATCTGAGAAAGCACTGTCTATGGTGGCCGCTTGGGAGGGAGGAGGCTGAGTGGCTGGGGGCCGGGATTGGCTCCCTCCCCCCCTTAGAACTTCCCCTGGCCTTTGGTTGTAATGCCAGGTTTTGCTGGAGATATAGCTCAGTGGCACAAGCACCTGCCTGGCAAATGCATGGTCCTGAGTTCGATTCCCGGTTCCAAAAATAAAAAAGTAATGCCGGGGTTTTAATGGTTACAATTCCCTGATGTGTATGGAGATTTTGGTTACAAAATACTCTTACACGTGTATAAATGCACAGCCGCGGAGCACACAATGCCTGTCCCTCTCTGTCCTCTCCCGGGAGCCAGCTGGTCTCTGGACCGATGGAGACATTTCTGGATCCCAGCCCTCTGGGACTCTGAGGATACTGCCTTCTTTCCGGAAGTCCTGAGGTCCACAGGCCTAGACTCCTCTCTGTGTGCATGCCTGCACAGAGCTTTCATAAAGATTTTACTCTCTGTGCCCCCTTTCACATAAATCTACCACCACTTGACAGGCCTGGCTCTTCCATGTTATTATTTACACCCAAATCTACTTGTATAAGCCTTCTTCCACAGCTTTATTACAGTGCAGTTGATAAATCATTGCTTATATTTACAGCATTTTTGTCAAAGGGATACATCGTGGAATGATCAAGTGAGCTACCAGTTTACATAGAAATCTTTTTTGTGGGGCTGGGGATTTAGCTCAGCGGCAAAGCGCCTGCCTGGCAAGCGCAAGGTCGTGAGTTCGGTTCCCAGTACCGGAGAAAGACCAAAAAAAAAAAAAAAAAAAAAAAAAAAAAAAAAAAAAAAAAAGAAATCTTTTTTGCTCTAGTGAGGACATTCAGGGCTTGTGCCCGGGGTCCACAGTCCACCTGAGGTGTCCACGGTTGCCACGCTGTGTGGTACAGAGCCTACTCTTCTTGCCTTACCAGAACTTGGTCCCAGGGACCTCAATCCCTTACCCCACCCCACCCCTGCGCCCATCTCTAGCTTTTTTTTTTTTTTTGAACAGTGTCTCGCTATGTAGTTCAGGTTGGTCTTGAATTTACTTTGTTTTTTTGTTTTGTTTTGTTTTTTGGTTTTTTTCCAGTAGCGGGAATCAAACTCACGACCTTGCCCTTGCCAGGCAGGCTCTGTGCTGCTGAGCTAAATCCCCAGCCCCGGCCTTGAATTTACTTTGAAACCCAGGCTGGCCTCAAACTCACAGCAATCCTCCTGCCTCAGCCTTCTGAGTGCCGGGACTATAGGCATGTGCCACCATGTCCGGCTGATCCAGCGCATGTTTTAACATATGCAAAATAACTCACCTTATGGGATTTCTTTTTTTTTTTTTTTCTTTTAACTTTATGGGATTTCAATTGATCAAAAAATGTAAAAGTAATTTTCTTCTGAGGTAGAAGACCAAACCGTTCAAGCTTCATTATTTCACAACTCAGAGAATATTCCAGAAGCGCCTGGAGCTTTCATCTCTTTCCATTGGCAGCCAGTGCAGTGACCAAAGAGAAGCCCTTAGGACCCTGACCAGCCGGCCCCGAGGCGGGTGGCCAAGCAGCCCTGGCACACAAGCAGCTTCCCGGGACCCCAGTGCGGGGCGGATTCCTCTCCACGTCCCAGTCCCACCGACTGGTATCACGATCCAGATAAGAGCAGCCAGAACGGTGACTGGTTTCTTACTCACAGGCTCCTGGTTACTCAGAGGCACAAGGTCCTTGCACCTACACAGATAACTGGTGGAGAGCCTGTCCCTGAAGAAATGCCCCGGTGTCGCACTGGGGAGCGAGCCTGCACTCGCCGCGGTGCCTGCCCAGGTGACAGCCCCTGGCGCTGGCCCATGCAGGGCCCTGGGCTGAGGGCTGCAGAACTGACGCAGTCTACCCAGCACCTGCTAAGCGCTGTCAGGGTTCCGCGCATGGGGCACCAGACCCGGCTTCTGGGGAGCCTCTGTTCTCCCGGGCGTGACGGGAGCCTAAGAGTGTGCACTGGTGCCCAGTGTGCGTGGGGAGGGAGTGGGAGGGACATCGCAGTGTCCCGCGTGTGCCCCAGCCTCGGAGCCTTTGGCCAGTCCGGCTCTGGATGGACAGGAAGCTGCCCCGAATCTCATTTTTTTCATCTGTGGAGTGACAAACCTCCCTCACCCTGTGGTCCACCCCGAGCCAGCTTTCTCTCTGGGAAGCGGGCTCAGGCGTGGAGAGAAATAATCCAGTGTTCATCATGGCGCTGTGTCCTTTCAGCAACAACATCAGCTTAAGAAATGAACGGATCCGGGCCCGGTGCAGACGTGCAAGCTGCAATCCTAGCTGCTTGGAAGGGTCACAAGGTCAGGACCAGCCTGGGCAACGCAGCAAGACCCTGTCTCAAAACAAAACAAAACAAAACAAAACAAAACAAAATAAAACAACAAAAAACCAGAAAGGGCTGGCTGGCGATGCAGTTCCAATTCCTTGGGCTTAATCTCCAGCTCTGAAAAAAAAAAAAAAAAAACAAAACTAATTAATTAAAATTAAAAAGGGCTGGGCATTCCGCTCAGTAGCATGCCTGAGGTCAATCTCCCACACCAGGGGAGGAAAAGGTCCAGTAGTGGTGCAAGGGTAACGGGGAAATTTAATGAAATGGAGTAAGGAATTTCGTGTTCATCTTATATAGGGGGGCTTGGTAAGTAGTCAAAGGTGTTGTTTCGTTTTGGTAGAGAAGAGGCAGATTGTTCAGCGAGTGACAAGGAGAAGCATTTGGAGGAAACTTAGCTCCTTTTTCTTGCAAAAGAGTGCAAAGATAGCAAAGAGCTAAAGTACAAAGTGAGCATTCTTTATAAACACGCTAGGAATCTTAGAAGTTTTGTCATGAACGTGAGGTTTACACCAAAATGAAAGGGTTGACCAAATTTACTGCATAAAAATTTCAAATGTCAAAAAGATAATAGATTATCCACCTGTATGCTTCCCTCCTAGTATGGCAAGTTATCACCCAGGCAGACAGAAGTTGTAGTTTTTGCTGGTTTTGCTTTGAGACAAGGTCTCAATATGTGATCCAGGCTGGCCTCAGGTGGATCCTCCTGCTTCAGCCTCCCAAGTGCTGAAATTACAGGCATGCGCCTCTATGCACAGAATTCTGGGCACAATTGTAATTTTATTTCCTCCGTAGGGATCCAGGAATTATATGTAGGTACAAAGTTCATTATCAAGCCCAGCGTGGTGACTTCAGCCTGTAGCCCAACAGTCTGGAGGCTAAGACAGGAAGATCGTGAATTCAAGGCCAGCCTGGGCAATTCAGCAAGATCCTGTCTCAAAAACAAGATAAATAAATTTAAGAAAATACAAGAAATCAGTGTCTGTGCTAGCTGTGCTAGCATGCTCTGTGTCCTGTCCTCTGTGGGGTCTGTCTGGACCCTCCATCTAAAGGCTACAAAAAGGCGGCCCGAGCCGGCCACGATTGCCGACTTCACCGCAGCGTGCCCTACTCCTCGCAGGACGGGACGGTGCGAGGTCCCCTTCTCCCTCCATTGTACAGACGGAGGAAGAGTGCACTCGGTGTTCTCCACCGACCGCAGGACACCTGCTGGCAATTGCAAATGCTGATTCCTTCTGGGAATGACAATGGACGAGCCAGTCCTGGAAAGAGCACACCTCCCTGTGCACAGCTCCTCCCTGCCCCTGCTGCGAAGGCGCCCATCCACCCTGAGCGGCTTCCCCCCAACTCTAGAACTCTGGTTCTCAGACCAGGCTCTCTACCATCAGCCTCAGCAGCCCGGAGAACATTAGAGATGCAAATTCCAGGGTCCCACCCGGAACTCCTGAGCCAGGAAGCGGACAGGCAAGCCGCACCACCTCCCTAACCAACTCCATTAGCTCTGGGGCTGCCCGTCCAGCTCATTGGCCTTTGGAATCTAAGCTGCCGGCCTTCTTCTTCCCCAGCATGGTGATGGGCCGCAGGTCGTGGTCCTGTTATCTGAGGTGAGCCTGAAGTGGGTGCTCAATAGCTATTGTGAATCCAGTGTGGCGGCACACGACTGTAGTCCCAGCACTTGGGAGGCTGAGGCAAAAGGATGGCTGCGCCTGAGCTACAAAGTGAGTTCAAGGCCAGCCCAAGGGGCTGGGGATTTAGCTCAGCGGCAAAAGCACCTGCCTGGCAAGTGCAAGGTTGTGAGTTCGTTTCCTGGTACTGGAGAAAAAACAAAAACAAAAACAAAAACAAAAACAAAACAAAAAAACAAGGCCAGCCCAAACTGCATAGTGAAACCCTGTCTCAAAAAAACACCCCTTTCTGCAAGAAAAAGCTATTGGGAATAATTCCTTAAAGAAACGCTGCCTTGCCAAGCTCCGTGTACCTAGAAACTCAGCTACTCAAGAGTCTGAGGCAAGGTGGTCCCAAGTTCAAGGCCAACCTGGGCAACTTAGTGAGTGAGACCCTGTCTCACAACAAAATAAGAGGCTGAGGATGTAACTCAGTTGTCACAACTTTCTAAATACCCACCATGCTGGGCCTGGTGGCATACACCTGTAATCCCAGCACTTTGGAGGCTGAAGCAGGAGGATCGCTGTGAGTTCAGGGCCAGACTGGGCTACAAAGTGAGTTCAAGGTCAGCCTGAACTGTGGACTCCAGGGGGGGAAAAAAGAAAGAAAGAAAAACAACCCTCAGTGTGCTGAGGAGGTTTCCACGCCTGCACGGTGGGCAGAAGTCAAGATTGTCAAAGGGGTAGGTAGGGTAAAGGGCCAGAAATGGGAGTGACAAGCTGAGTGCACCTACGCTGATATATTTGCATTGTGTACACTAAAATATTTGTTTTTAAATTATGAACAAAGACATGTAGGGCCTGGAAGACAAACAAGAGCAGAGGAGAAGAACCAAAAGCACACATCAAACAATTTACCTCCTGACAGATACACATTTTTAAAAGTTTTTCGAAGTGTCTCGTTAATGATTAACTTGTAAAAAGAAAAAAAGAAAAAAAAAAACCCAAAACCTGGCCCTACTCTTGCAAAAGGAATTGCCCCTCTCTGGGCCAGCATTCCCATAGCCCGGGGCCCCTTTTGCAGGGTTCACTCACAGAGCTTGGTGGAGCAGGCATGCTTGGGTCATGACTGCCGGGCAGCAGAGCTGTGTTCCCTGCGGAGTTTCAGTAAGGAGAGATAAGCTCTGGGGCTTGGTTAGAGACAAAACATACCCAAGAGCCCGCATGGGCCGCGCCGACCGCCTTGGGTCCTCTCAGTACCCCGAGGTCCACCCTGCCGCACCCAGGGCAACCATCCCTGGACTGTGCGTCCAGCCGGCTCTCCCGGGCCGGCCCCAGGCGCTCACCCTTGGGCCGTGGCCTGCAGTGGTTCCCGGGTTCTCCCTGTCGCTTTCCATGCACAGATAGCTCTGAGACCCCCCCTGGAAGGCAGACAAAGCCTGGAAGAGCCAACCTGCCAGGCGGCCTCTAGGACCAGCACCTCCCCCAGGGTGAACGGGCAGGGGAGGACACGGATGTTAGCAACTGTCTGGTGCTGGGCACCGTAGCTAGGAGAATGTGGGCTCCCGGAGGGGGACCCCTTCCTAACAGGGCCCCTTCCCAGGCCTTCCTGTCGTCCCAGCCTCCTTTCTCTTCAGTGTTTTTATGGGCACACATTTGCAGTGTGGTGATTATATTCTTTGGGGGACTTGCTTCATACAGGCAACATTTCTCAATTGTTTTTAACCCCTCTCCCTCCCCCTTTCCCTCCCCCTGCCAGCGAGACCCCCCCATATATATATCTCCATTTTTTTCTTATGCATGTTGTAGTACACGATGAACCCTTTCCTCGTTGGGACTTGGTCTATGTGCATAGCGCCTCACAATGCCCCCTTCTCATTTCCCTCCCCTTCCTCTGTCTCTCCATTGCCTTCCCCTATGCTGAAGATCCATCTTGCCATTTCCTGTTGTCTATCTTTTATTTTGCACTTTATTTATACATTGGGTTTTTCACATAAGAGTAACTGTGAGATATTTACTTCACTTTACATTATGGTCTCAACATGTATCCATTTTCCTAAAAAATCACTCAAATTTGTCCTTGTTTATGGCAGAATAGTACTCCATTGTGTGTACATACCACATTTTCTTTATCCATTCATTTGTTGATGGGCATTTAGGTTGCTTTGAAGGTTCAGTCACTATGGATTGTGCTGCTATAAACATGGGTGTGCATGAATCACTGCAATATGATGTCTTTAATATGATGTCTTTAACTCAGGGAAATACTAAGGAGGGGAATATCTGGGTGGAATGGAATTTCTATTTTTAATTTTTCTTTTTAATTTTTTGAGGAATCTTCATACCGATTTCCATAGTGGTTGTATCAGTTTACACTCCCATCAGCAATGACAAGGGTTCCTTCTTCCCTGTAGCCTCTCCAGCATTTATTATTATCTGATTTCTTGATGTAGCCATTTTTTTCTGGAGTAAGATAGAAATTGCATTTCTCGAATGGCCAGTGTTGTTGAATATTTTTTCATGTATTTATTAGCCATTTGTATTTCTTCATCTGAGAAGTGTCTATTCATTTCAGATGCCCATTTTTTTGATTGGGTCTTTAAATCTGAGAGGTCTAACTTTCTTTTTAATTCTCCTTTTATTTATTTTTATATTCTGGATATTAGTCCTCTGGAATACTTAGCAAACAGTGGCAAACATTTTTCTTCTTCCGTAGGTTGTCTCTTCATTCTGTTGGTGTTTTTTCTCTTTTTTTCTGTACAAAAGCTTTTTAATTTGATACAATCTCGCTGCTTCTTGGTATTGTTTCTTGTGTGATCGGGATTCTATTCAGAAAGTCCTGGCCTGCTTCTACGTCTTCATAGGCATACGTGTCTTTAAGAGTTTCACCTACTTTGTCTTTCAGCAGATTAAATGGTTCTGTCTTAATATTTAGATCTTTGGTCCATTTTGATCAAATCTACGCTCAATCTGCGGCATGTGGAAAGCCAGTTTTCCCAGCACCGTATGTTAAAGAGGCGATCTTTCCTCCAGCAAAAGTATCTGGCTCCTTTGTCCAAGATAAGGTACCTAGTGTGCCTGCAGTTCTTTCTAATGCTCTGCTCAGTCCTGACCCACAAGGCTGGTTTCTCTTTTTGTGCCAGTACCATGCTGTGTTTATCCCAGTAGCTTTGTAGCATAACTTAAAGTCAGGAGTTGTGATCCCCTCTGCCTTGCCATTTGTTGTCCAAATTGCGTTTGCTATTTTACGTCTCTTCTGTTTCCTTATGAATTCCAGGATTGTTTTCTCCTGTTCTGTGAGGCATACTATTAGTATTTTGATTGGGATTGCATTAAATCTGTGTAACAGTTTTAGACGTATGGCCATTTTCACTGTATGGCTTCTATCCAGGAACAGGGGCTATCTTTCCATCTTTGGATATCTTCTTTGATCTCCTTTTTCTGAGTACTATAGTTTTCCATGTAGAGTTCTTTCACTTCTTTATTCAGGTTGATTTCTAGCTGTTTTATTTTTCTTGCAGTTGTTTCCCTAATTTCTTGTGTGTGTGTGTGTGTGTGTGTGTGTGTGTGTTTCCCTAGTTTCCTCTCAGTGAGTTTATTGTGGGGGTACAGGAACACTATTGATTTCTGAGTGTTGACTTTGTATCCTGCTGTGCTACTGAATTTGGTTATTAAATCTAGAAATCTTTTGGTGGAATTTTTGGGGTCTTCTATGTAGAGTATCATGTCATCTGCAAATAATGATAATTTAACTTCTTTTCCTATCTGTATTCCTTTTATTTCTTTCTCTTGTCTGATTGCTTTGTCTAGTGTTTCCAGAACTGTATTGAACACGAGCAGTGATAGTGGGTGCCCTTGCCTTGCTCCTGATTTTAGAGGGAAAGCTTTCAGCTTCTCTCCTTGTCAGATGATGGCTTTTATCCTGTTGAGATAAAGACTTTTTATGCCTATTTCCTTCAGGGCCTTTATCATGAGTGGATATTGGGTTTTGTCAAATGCTTTTTCTGTATTTATCGAGATGATCATATGGTTTTTGTCCCTGCTTCTGTTCATGTGATGAGTTACTTTTATTGCTTTTTTTTTTTTTTTTTGGTACCAGGAATAGAACTCATGACCTCACACTTGCCAGGCAGGCACTTGAGCCACTGAGCTACATCCCTGGTCCCTTTTATTGTTTTTGTATGTTGAACCATCCCTGCATCCCTGGGATGAATCCTTGGCGTATAATATATATATTTTGCCAGGTGTGGTGGTGCACGCCTGTTATCCCAGCACTCAGGAGGCTGTGGCAGGAGGACCGTTGTGAGTTCGAGACCAGCCTGAGCTACAAAGTGAGCTCAAGGCCAGACTGAACTGCATAGTGAGACCCTATCTCAAGAAGATAAAAAAAAGAAAAAAAAATCAAGCCAGGCGTGGTGGCACATACCTATAATCCCAGCCTTCTGGGAGGCTGAGGCAGGAGCAGCACAAGCTCAAGCCCAGCCTAAGTAATTTAGTCATGTAGTGAGACCCTGTCTCAAAATAAAAAGAACTGGGGATATAGCTCAGTGCAAAAGTCCTGGGATCAATCCCCAGTACCTACAAAAATAAGGTCAGGTGTGGAGGTGCATGCCTGTAATCCCAGCACTCAGGAGGCTGAGGCAGGAGGATTGCTAGGAGTTTGAGACCAGCCTTGGCTATAAAGTGAATTCAAGGTCAGCCTGAACCTAATAGTGAGACCTTGTCTCAAAAAAAAAAAAAAAAATTAAATTAAATTTTAAAAAAAGAAATGAAAAGAATAAAAGAATGGTTTTATCACTTGGTAGTTTAACTGCTCTCATAGAAGGAATTTGATGGTTGGTTTAACCCCAAATGCATGGGGAATATCATCAAATGCCTTTTCCCCATCCACTGGTATAATCAAGGAGCCTACAAAAATGAATTAGAGGAATTCTGTTTTCATTTTTTTTCACTCTTCCTCATAGGATTTATTATTTTATGAATTATTTTTTATTAAGTGTACTGGTACATTTTAGATACGCATAATGATCACATTCATCCTAGGGGAGTTTGTACCTGTAGATGGTATATCTTGATTCTTCTTCTTTCCACATTCCCCTCCTTCTGTTTTCATTTTCAAAACAAGACAAGGAAGCAGGTATCGGTTTCCTCATCTGTAACTCGAGCGGCTGAGGCACGCGCTTTCCCAGGGGCGTCGAGGAAGTGGCCGCCATTGCAGAGCGGAGATGGATCTGTCCACTCCGGGCTCTGGTCCTGCTACTGCTGTGAATGTTAGCGTTCCCTGGACGGCGGGCTGTGCCCAGGGTGTGCAGAGCGAAGAGCACAGAGAGGACAGGGCCACGGGCACCTCCCGGGGCTGGATCCTCAGGTCAAAGCTCAGCTCAGGTCTGCAGCGCTGGCTCCTGACAGAGTGCGCTCCAGACCCATCAGGGGAGGGATCTGAACGTCACCACTGTCATGCCGTGGTCCATCCGAGCCTCAGAGTCGGTGGCACCGCTGAGCATGGTGGTGCACGCCTGTAATCCCAGCACTGACGAGGCTGACAGAGGAGTAAGCTGTGAGTTCAAGGACAGCCTGGGCTACATAGCAAGACCTTGTCTCACAAAACAAAAAATCAGAAGTACACACACACACAAACAGAAACGGTAGCACCATCTGACAATACCAGCCTGCTCAGGGGAGACCCAGAAGCACACAGCGGCATCAGGGCTTTGAGAGTGATGCCAGGTGACATGCAGGATGTCGAGTTAAATTTGAGTTTCTGACAAACAACAGATAGGTTAAGTGAGTTATAAATATTCCATGGGGCTCCCTTATACACACGCGCGTGCATACACACATATATGTCATTTATCTGAAAATCAAATCCTGCGTTGTATTCTATTTGCTGTTTTGTTGTTGTTGTTGTTGTTGTAGTTTGTTTTGTTTTGTTTTATTACCAGGAATCAAACTCAGGACCTTGTGCTTACCAGGCAGGTGCTTGGCCACCCAGCTGTATCCCCGGCCCTCTATTTGCTATAGCTGGTAACCCCATGTATGAAGAGAATTCTGGACAAAAATATTTCACCTGAAACAATTAAATGGCTTTAAGAACACTGAGATTCCATCTTACTGCAGAAAGAATGGCTATCATTACAAAATCAAATAAAAACAAATGTGGACCAGGTTTTGTAGGGGAAGGAGAAACCCTTCTACATTGTTGGTGGGAGTGTAAACTAGCTCAATCACTATGGAAATCAGCATGGAAATTCCTGGAAAAAAAAACTAAAAATAGGAATTCCAGTAAATCCAACTATTCCCCTTCTAGGTATCTTCCCGAAAAAGTTCAAGACATCATATGACAGTGATACGTGCATTCTTCTGTTTAAAGCAGCACAGCTCATAAGAGCTAAATCTTGGAAGGAGTCTCTATGTCTATCAAGAGGCATGGATTTTGAAAATGTGGCGTTTATACACAAAGGAGTACTACTGTGTCGTAAAGAAGGATCAAATTGCTTGTAGGAAACGGTTGCACCTTGATGCCATCATGTTAAGTGAAATAAATCAGACACAGGAGCTTAAATATCACATGATGTTGCTAATGCGAGAAACCCTACATATAAATAAATTAAAGATCATAGGAAATAGGGAGATAGATCTTTTGCCAAAAGGCAGAGGATCAAGAGATAGAGTGAGAGAGGGGAGTAGCACAGGGTGACAAGAGCAGTGAGAGGCGTCAGGCACACGTACCCCCATGAGTGTAACATTATGCACGGAAAACGTGTACTAATAATAATTTTTAAAAAAGAATAAAAAGGCTTCAAACTTGAACCCCTGGGAGCATAGGACAGACATCCTCAGGGAGGCGTGAGGTATCATGTGGCACATTCCAAAGACCTGCTGACCAGGCTGGGGAGGGGACAGGCCCAGATCTCCGAGATTAAGAAGACAGAACCAGCAGGCGCAACGCATTAATTCTTGCTCAAAATTCTTACTCGACCGCATGTGGGTAGGCGGGTGCAGTCGACCCCGCTCTGTGCACAAATGTCAGTGGTATTTTCTACAACAGTTTAGAGGAGGCCTGAGGACCGGGGATGTCAAGGGGACATTTGTTTTTCTTGTTGGTTTTTTTGTGTGTGTATGTGTGTGTGTCTTTTTGAGACAGGGTCTCGCTATGCAGTTCAGGCTGGCCTTGAGCTCACTTTGTAGCCCAGGCTGGTCTCCAACTTGCAACGATCCTCCTGCCTCAGCCTCCCAGTGCTGGGATTACCGGTGTGTGCCACCACGCCTGGCCTTTGTTGTTGTTGTTTGTTTGTTTGTTTGTTTTCCGGTATTGGGAATCGAGCTCATGACCTTGCGTTTGCCAGGCAGGCACTGTGCTTTGATGTTGTTGTTAATTTTAATCTTTCTTTTGTATGTGTCGGGAATCGAACTCAGGATCTTGTGCTTGCCAGGCAGGTGCTGTGCCGCTGAGCTGTATCCCCAGCCCAATTTTAATCCTTATTGGTACGTGTTTTTCAGTGCATAATGGTGATATTCCTCTTGGGGACTTGGTACGGGTACACAGTACCTCTTCCTTCCTGTGCCGTCCCTTATTCAGTCCCTCCTCTGTCTGCATCTCCTACAGGGACATTCATTGGGCAGATTAACTGCTGCCGGGACCGTAGCAGCTCGACTGAGCCCTCTGGAACCGATGTGGAAGGCAAACGCCACGAGGGCAGGGTCACCTGCTTTTGTGTGTGTCAGGAATCGAACTGACATTTATCTACCTTTTCACCCTACTGATTTGTCTACCTTTTCACACTCGTGTACGCGGCTTGCCTTAGACTGGGAATATGCCGTGCTTTTATAATTAAAAACCACTTATCGCCAGGCATGGTGGCATCTGCCTCTAATTTCAGCCACTCAGAGAGGCTGAGGTAGAAGGCTCAATATTTCCAGACCAGTCTGGGCAGTGTAGGATGAGCCTGTCCCAAAATAAAATAAAAAGGGCCAGAGGTAGGATATACCTCACTCCCTGGGTTCAATCCCCATTACTACCAAATTAAACACATAAACAAACAAATAAATCCAATTACATCCTTAAAAATAAGACTAAACACATGAGCAAGGACATGAAAGCCCTTCGCTGTGTGCCTGGCCGGTCCCAGGCTTGGTCCCCATTCCTGGGGGATCCTGTGTGCCTCCTTCCCTGAGGGTCTCCCCACTGGACAGGACCCCCCATCAACCAGGACCTGGGACCAGGTCAGGGTGAACGGGGGCAGTGCCGACCCCTCCAGCCCGAGCCAGGGCACTGACCAGAGTCCAGGTCACGTGAGGGAGGAAGATTTTCCCCCAAAGATGCTGCCCGGTGCTGCCCTGGGTGAGCAATCTCAAGTGACCCTAGGAGCCCAGGACACTGACCAAACTGAGGGCAGGGCGGGGGCTGGCATCCGCTCTCCTTAGATCGCAGATCAACTTGAAAGAGGAACCTCAACAGAAAGAGATGTTTTTTGGGAGAAAGACGTCAGCGAGTGTGCCTCTTGGTATGCGTCTGTCAAATGGGACACGAAGGTGCCCAGTGTCATTGGCTGGTGTGACAGAGTGATGTGGTAGACATAGATTGAAGCACAGGGCTGGGTGTGAGTACGAGGTCACTGCCGGCTGCTGGGAAACCCTTGGGGTCTCTGTAGCAAAGTGACACGCATGGAGGTAAAACACTACAAAGAAAAGGCCAGAAAAGGAGGAAAAGGCTCAGAAGGGTGCAGCGCACATCTATCAGGATGGGTGTGATCAGAGAAAGAAAGAAACATAAATGTCGGGATGTGGAGAGCTAGAACCTGTGTAGTATGCTGCTGGCAGGAATGTAGAAATCACACAACTGCTACAGAAGCAGTTTGGAGGGCTGGGGGTTTAGCTCAGCGGCACAGTGACTGCCTGGCAAATGTGAGGTCCTGAGTTAGATTCCCCACACCCAGAAATTGTTTGGAAGCCCCCCGAGAAAGATAAACATAAAGTTTCTGCAGAGCCCAGCAATTATTTTCTTAGGTGCGCATCAAAAACAGAAGAGATATTCCAACGAAAACTGGAGCCGGGGGCTGGGGATTTAGCTCAGCAGCACAGCACCTACCTGGCAAGCGCAAGGTCATGAGTTCGATTCCTGGCTCCGAAAAAAAAAGCAGAAAAAAAAAAGAAGAAAGAAAACTGGAGCCAGGAGTGGTGGCACATGCCTGTAATCCCAGTACTCAGGAGGCTGAGGCAGGAGGAGCACCGTGAGTTTGAGGCTGGAGACCTTGGGTGAGACCTGGTCTGAAAAACAAAAAACAGAAAACTTGAACTCAAATATTCACAGCAGCGCTTTTTACAATAGCCAAAAATGTAGAAGCAGCCAAATGGCGGTCAACAAATGTGGAAAGAAAATGCAGCATATACACGCAGTGGAATAAGATTTAACCGTGAAAAGAAATACAGTACTCTCCTGCGTAGGGGTGCAGGCCAGTAACCCAAGCTATTTTGGAGGCCGGATTGGGATCCCTAGGTCAAGGCCATTCTGAGCAACTTAGATCTTGTCCTTAAAAAAGCCTTTCTAAAGGGCTGAGACCGTAGCTCAGTGGCAGACAACACCCGGGTTCAATCCCTGGTACTGAAAAAAGAAAAGACATGTAACCCCTAAGCATGCCACAGTCAGGTTGGGTCGCCACGGTACTGTGCTCGGGGACAGAAGGCGGCCACAAAGAGCTCAGGGACTTGGGCAGGTTATTCCCGAGAAGCCTCCGCAGTGGTCAAATTCTGTGACTCTGTAATGGGTATCAGGATTCCTTTAGGGGTGGGGAAATGTTTTGGAGCTAGGTAGAGGGATGGCTATATCACGCTGGGTTTTGTGTGTTTGGAATTGAACCACAGCCTTCGGGCTGAGCTACACCCCCAGCCATTTCTATTTTTTTTAAATTTTGAGACAGGTTCTCACTAAGTCGCCTAACTGAGCTCAAATTTCCCACCCTCCTGCCTCTGCCTGCCTCCTAGAGTGCTGGGATGGCAGGTGTGTGCCACTGTGCCCGGCTGGATACATCACATTGGTAGGGTACCAAATGCTCCTGAAATGTGCACGTTCAATTACAATTGTGAGTTTTATCATATGTGAATTATAGTTTCATTTTTACTTCTTAAAATTTATTTATTTATTTATTTATTTTTTGTCTTTTTTGAGACAGGGTCTCCTTATGCTGTTCTGGCTGGCCTTGAGCTCACTTTGTAGCCCAGGCTGGTCTTGAACTCACAACGATCTTCCTGCCTCAGCCTCCCGAGTGCTGGGATTACTGTATAGTTTCATTTTTAAAGTGTGACCAAATTTATACCAAATTTAAAATCTGCAAAAGAATATCAATACCTCCACAGGAAATAAAGAATAAAAACATGAAAGAGAAAGAAAAACTCAAATCCTGAAAGAGTTTCCACTTGGGAGGCCAGGGCGGCGTCAGTTGTAGGAGAGCGCCCGGGTTTGCCCTTTCCCCAGCGGGGTGCTGGATGGCCCAGGGGGGCCCCAGTGTTCCCTCTTCCTGCTTGAGGCGGTTCACCTTTGAGCTTTCTGGATACTGTAGAGTGCTGCTGTGACGCTCTGTGTCCAAGGTTTGGTTTTTTTTGTTTGTCCGCGAAATGTGTGCGTTTCTCCTTCGGTTTTGGGTGCACGGCTGTACTCAGTGTCCTTCGGCTGCTGCTGGTCTACTGCGGGCTCAAGGAGTACGTTTACCTCTGCATTTCTGTCCTGTCTTTGGGGCCAAAGGATGAAATGTTCCCTCCTCTTTTTTTTTTTTTGCTACCAGGAATCAAACTCAGGACCTTGCGCTTGCCAGGCAGGCACAATGCTGCTGCGCTATCTCCTTGGCTCTGAAGTGCTACTTTTTAAAAAGTGTTCACTTCAAGCCATTTTTTCTTTCTATCTTTAGTCTGTGGGGCGCTGGGGATGGAACCACAGGCTAAGAACCCTAAGGCAGAGCTACACCCGCCCCCGCCGGAAGGCCATGCTTTGAATAACGAATTCTTTTTCCACTAACCGCCAGCGTTTGCCATTTACCAATCCCCCATGGAGTTGTCTGCTTTTCCTTTAACCGTCTGATTGTTTTACTTGTTGGCCAAAGATGGGGATAACGAGGGTTAACACGGAGAGGGTGCGTGAGTCTGGTAAGGTTGAGGCAACAGGTAAACTGTGTGAGTTCACACTCCCTGTACCATTGTGCAAGGCCAAGGCCTGGGTTGGGGTTAGAGCACAATCAGGGAGCCTGAGCCCGTCAGGGGCTCTGGTATCAAAGGCAGTGATGCCAGCTGGGGTGCCAGCCGTCGCCTGGAGCTCCCGAGTGGCCCTATCCTTGCTGGGGACGAGAACATCCGGAGAGCAGTGCTTGGGCCGCCACTCCTCCTCCTCCCTCCCCTCCTTCAGCTCTCGGGGTGGCAGGCCAGGGAACTCAGCCAGTGTGAGTCAACAAGAGCTCACCGTGGGCCGGGGATATAGCTCTGCAGCACAGCACTTGCCTGGCAAGCGTGAGGTCCTGAGTTCGATTCCCGATACCCCACCACCGAAAAAAGGAGCTCACCGCAACTGTGGCTGTCAGCTGCATCCACCTGCCTCGCTGGGGAACCGTTCAAGTGCAGATGGTTCAATCCATCTTCACCGCGAGTGAGTCGTTCCTTGACGGCTCAGTGCCTCAGTTTCCACACACCTGAAATGGAAACAGCACTCTCAATGGACCTCTTAGGCCCCGCGGTGGGGTCCTCAGTGCTGTCTTCTGGATTGGCCGAGGGACCTACCAAGGCCCATCAAGGCCTTGAGCCCTTCCTCCTCTTTATCCATCTGTCCTTTTGCGTTCGAACATTGCACTGAGCATGAACCAAACTGACAGACAGCCCAGCACTCCTGAGCGGCCACCGCCAGGAAGGGCCTGAGAAATCAAGCAGTCAAACGTAGAGCGTGAGCAGATGCCGAGGGCCAAGGCAAGTTGGCAGATCCCAGGAGCGGGGAGCGAGTGTTGGAGCCAGAGCCTGTCACAGGGAATCGAGGTGACTGGGATTTGTAGGTTTGTTTATTGCCTGTGGGCGAACCCGACGGTCTTCCACCACAGGGTAAGGGCCGCTGAATGGCAGGGACTCGTTCCCCAAGTTTGCTGTTGACTGCCTCTGTTTGCCTCAGTCTCTGAACCTCATAGACCTGAAGGGCGAACTTCTCTTCATGGGTACGCCAAAGTGGAACATTCTAGAAATGACCGATTTTCTTTTAGAACCTCTTTCAAATATCTTATAATGGTTTGTTTATGTCTGTTTTTTGTTTTGTTTTGTTTTTGCCTTTTTGAGACAGGGTCTCACTATGCAGTTCAGGCTGGCCTTGAGCTCACTTTGTAGCCTAGGCTGTTCTCTAACTTGCAACGATCCTCCTGCCTCAGCCTCCTAGTGCTGGGATTACAGGCGTGCGCCACCACACCCGGCTGGTTTGTGTATGTCTAGAAGCTTCTCGATTTACTTTGGCCTTGAAAAGAAGTTGAAAAGCACAAGTGGACCATGGAGATAAGAGCAATGGGCTCCAGATTTCCAGACGCGGCAATGTAGGGCCAGCTACATCTGCTGAAAGCCCCCAGGAAGGGTTCGGTGTTCCTGGTGTCAGGGTCTCCTCTCGGGTCTGGGGCTGAGCAGAGCGTGAGTAGATTTTTCTAGTGAAGGGAGGCAGAGCCCGGGTGACCGTGTGGTTCATCTGAGAATGGAAGAGGATTAGTAACTCCTGCTCAAGGCCCGCCCTCCAGGAGCACCCCAGGGAAACCTAACATTGTCCCCCTAGTCCAGTGGTCTCAGCCAGGCTGGAGTGGAGAACAACTTGTCCTCCAGGAGATACTTGGGGCTTGTCACTGTGGTGTGTGTGTGTGTGTGTGTGTGTGTGTGTGTGTGTGAGAGAGAGAGAGAGAGAGAGAGAGGGAGGGAGGGAGGGAGAGCGGGAGAGACTGGAGGTGCTATGTGCGTGCTCTGCCACTGAGGCCCACCTGCAGCCCTGGAGAGACTCTGGGGTATCCTACTGGGCAAGAGTTGCTTTGGACATCTCCCGGGTAGAGGCCACAGTACTCCATCCTGCAATGACAGGATGAGCCCCGGGCCTTAAAACCCCGCAGGGCCAGGCTGTGAGAATTGATAGTTACTCCTCTGGCCTCATTTGGGCAGGGCTGGGGGATGAATTTTCCGGCTTTTAGGGAGCAGAGGTGTTAGAGAAATGTTAATGGACTTCTTCTGCTGCCTACTCTGGCCAAACAATAAAATGTAACCGCTGACGGCCTGAGCTATTAGCACCAGCATTTACTTACAATGGAACTGTATGCGTCTGACAAGCTACACTTAGAGCTGTTACATTTTTGCTCTACTTTGGTTTGTTTTAATGTCCTGTGTGTGTTTTCTGAAAAGATCCGAGTGACTTGGAATGGATCAAATGTCCCCCCTCACCCCGCCACCCCGCTATCAGGAATCGAACTCACAACCTTGTGCTTGCCAGGTAGGCGCTGCGACGCAGAACTAAATCCCCAGCCCCTCAAATGTCTTTTTCGAAGTAGCAGGGAGGTAGCAGGTTGACCCTTCTGGGCATGGCTCTGCCTTGCTTAGGCCTGGCTGGTCCAGGTCCCCCACAGCTCCCCGATGGGGCTATTTACCCCTTTCTCCCCGGTTCAGCCCAGCACCCTCCAAGAGCAGCATTCCGTTCTATGGGTGTACCCCAGTGCGTGGTGGCGACCTGAGGTTTGTCCAGTTTTTCCTGCTTTTACTGAGATAAAAGAGCATCATTGTGCAGGCAGACACCTGTCCGCAGACACCTGCCCACCTTGTGTTTGGGAGGATGGCGTTCCAGGAACTGGGACTGCTGAGTCATGGGGTCTGCACAGATTTCAAGCCTTCTTTGGTCTTTACTGGGGAAAGGGTACTGGCAACTGAAGCCGGGGTGTTCACCTTGAGCTCCATCTCCAGCCCTTTTGAGAAATTTTTGATGTTGAGTCAGGGTCTCACCGTGTTGCTAAATTTCCCAGGCTGGGCTCCCATTGGCAGTTTGGCTTCAGCCTCCCAGTGTGCTGGGATTGCAGGTGTGTGTTACATTGCTTGGCTAGATCTCAAATCTTGTTAAAAACTCTTATTCACTTGGGAAGCTGAGGCAGGAGCATCACCAAGAGTTCAAGACTAGCCTGGTCGCATAGGAAGACCCTGTCTCAAGACAAAACTCTTCCACAGAGGTTGGAGTTTTAACAGTAGGACTACAGATCACCCTCTTCTAAATATGTGAATAGACTCTGGATAACTTCTTGGAAGTGCAAGACCCCTGGAGGGTGCCTAAATGTTCCTTAAATCCTACCAGCCATTAGGTGGCGATGATATTTAATCAGGCCGAGAGATCCCATCTGATTGGGATGTGAAAACCTCATGAGAACCAAGCCCAAAGTGTAGTAATTACGGGGAATTCCTGTTTACCTTTGTGGCCGGCTTCGGCCCAGGCCCATTGTATAAATCACCCTGAGGGGCTTGGAGGGAGGGTATGGCTTCTCCCACTTCTCGGCTTTGCCTGGCTGTGGAAGAGGAATGATCATTGAGCTGGGTGACAGTGACACATGCCCACTCCTCCAGCCTCCAGTGTTTGCAGGGAGACCTTTGGCATGATGGCAGTGAGGATGCAGGCCCTGCAGAAGCAGGCTCTCTGGTACCGAGTGAAAGGCTGGTGGTAGTGGTAGAGCCTCAGAGAAGCATAGTAGCTGATGCCTATAATCCCAGCACATTGGGAGGCTGAGGCAGGAGGATCCCAAATTTGAGTGCAGTCTGGGGAATTTAGTAACTTAGTGAGGGGGCTGGGGATTTAGCTCAGGGGTTCAAGCGACTGCCTGGCAAGCGCAAGGTCGTGAGTTCGGTTCCCGGTACCGGAGAAAAACCAAAAAACCCAAAAAAATAAAAAATTTTAAAAAAGTAACTTAGTGAGACCCTGTCTCAAAATAAAAATAAAATAAATAAGTAATGAAAAGCTGGGGATGTAGCTCAGAGGTGTAGGTTCCATCCCCATTAACACACACACGGTCTGACATTGGGTGTGTGTTTGTGTGTGTAGGGGGACTACTCCAGGCAGAAGAAATAACGCATCGCCTAGCATGCAGCTTTACTTAAAAACAACATCAGCCGGGCGTGGTGGCGCACTTCTAGAATCCCAGCACTCTGGAGGCTGAGGCAAGAGGATTGTTGCAAGTTTGCGGCCATCCTGGGCTACAAAGTGAGTTCAAGGCCAGCCTGAACTTCACAGCGAGACCCTGTCTCAAAAAGACAAAAAACAAAACAAAACGAAAACGACATGAACACTAGTAACTGTTCATATTTGTATTTGCGGGGTGCAGCGCGTATGTGGTACTGGGGATCATGCCAGCCAGGTGCTCTACCCCTGAGCCGCATCCCACCCCTGGTGACTTCCCTCCAGGTTTAGAGGGTGTGATCTTCAGAGCAGGGGAACTGGCTCAACCATCATTTCAAACGTTTAGCGTCTTGTTTTGGGTTGGGAACATTCAAAACTTTCTCTTGGGGCTGGGGATTTAGCTCAGTGGCACAGCACCTGCTTGGCAAGTGTGAGGTCATGAGTTCGATTCCCGGTACTGGAAAAAAAAAAACAAAAAGAAAACCCCCAAAACCCAAAACCCCCAAACTCTCTCTTACCAGCCGTTTTGAAATATTTAATCAGTTGGAACCCACCGTAGTTACCCTTCTGTGCTATCAGACATTAGAAGTCATTCCTCCTTTTATAAAAGGAGTCGCTGCTCCTGTGCAGTCTGCCGCTACCTGGTAACCATGGTAACCACCATCTCTCCCTCCACTCCCTTTCTGCCCAGCCTCTGGCAACCACTGCTTAACTCTTTTTTTTTTTTTTAAATGAGATCAACTTTTTAACTTCCACATGTAAGTGAGAACGTGTGGCTTTTGTCTTTCCATGCCTGATTTACTTCACTTGTTACGGTGTCCTCCACATTGCCACAAATGACGGATTTCGTTCCTTTTTATGGCTGAATAATATTCCACAACACATACACACCACATTTTCTTTGTCTGCGCATACACGGCTGGGCACTTAGGTGAATTCCGTAGCTTGGTGTTATGCTTACTGTGGCAGCAAGCACTCCTGGGCAGGCCTCTCCTGGTACTGACTTCCTCTCCTCTGGCTCTATACCCAGCAGGAGGATTGCTAGATCCTATGGCAATTCTATCTCTGTCTTTGTTTTTGTTTTTTGAGACAGGGTCTCACTGTGTAGTCCAGTCTGGTCTAGAACTCGCAGTCCTCCTGGTTTAGCCTCCAGAGTACTAAGATTACATTTGTAGGCTATCATTCCCTGCTGTTTCTACTTTTTTTTTTAGGAGTCTTCATACTGTTTTACATAATCACTGAACTAGTTTACACCCCCCGCAAGGGTGTACGAGAGAGTTCTCCTCCCACTGTGCACCTTTAACTCAGAGAACTCTGGTGGCTCAGCGGTAAATCCTGGAGAAAGACAGCCAACCTCTCTGGTCCCCTGAGAACCAGTCACAGCTCTAACCTCACTGCAGGAGAACAGCGCCCACAGAATGGCTCTGAGGGACATGCAGTGAGGACCATCTTCACTTTCCCGGTGAAGAAACAGAACATCAGGCACGGTCCTAATCGCCCCACCTTCACCCAGCAGCACAGGGAGAGGAGACAGAGTGTTTGCCCAGGACTTTCTGCCTTCAAAATCCAAGAGAAGAATCACTGTGCCACGTGGAGGGTAAGTTGAAATATCCACCCAGCGTGGCCCTCGGAATTGCTAAAGTGTGTCCAGGTCGGCTGGCTTGTAGGAGGGACTCGAAGAATTATTACTGTTACTAGTGAGGACCAGCCTCAGCATAATTCCCAGTTAAGCAACTGGGATCAGGTGAAAGTTGCTCTGCCGCTTGCTCCAAGAAATACCGGCCCCAGCAGATAAGACCACGTCAGGTCTCAGACACCCCAGCCCTTGCTGGACGCATCTCTCTGCAACCGCCTGCCGTGGTCCAGTCCTAACTGGTTTCCTGCCGTAAAGATCCACTGTCAAATAGCTCATCCAGGGCCCTGTAAATACCATTCCCTAATTTCTCCAATGGGAATCTCCGTTGACAAGATGTTCTCCTTTGCTGCGGGAGGTATAATGAACCCAGTTTTGCCTGATAAACGGGTTTTGCTATGGGATTACGCCAGGGGAATTAAGGCCTAGGAAGGCATTGAAAATGCTTTTGGTTGTTATTCTGCAGAGCAGACAAAGCCAAATGTGTTTGGCAGGGCAATGGCCACCAAAGGAGGCCCACGTCACAACCCGTGCAACCTGTGGCTGCATTCGCCACCCAGGGGAGAAGGGCTTTGCAGGGGCGACTGAGGCTTCCGAGCCACGGAGATGATTTTGGAGCGTCAGCGAGGGGCTTACGGGGCCAAGGTAGGAGTGCCCAAGCCAGAGGAGGACGTGGTCGCTGCAAGCAGAGCTTTGAAAGCGGGAGAAAAGACAACAAACCAAGGAAGGCGCAAGACTCCAGAAGACAGAAAAAGCAAAGAATTAAATTCTTCCCTAGAGCCACCGAAAGGGGTGCAACCCTTTTTCTTTCCTTTTTTTTTGTGCCGGGGGCAGAACCTAGGGCCTCCGAATGCTAAGCTCGTGCTCCACCGCTGAGCTCGGCCCTCAGCCCGGTACCCTTTTCTGACTAACGCTTTGCAGAGCTGTCAGAGTAGGACTCCGTGTCGGTGTGTGTCACGGTGTCTGCAGTAGTCTGGTCAGGAGCGGTAGGAAATGAATGCACCCCACGCTGAAGCAACCCGCTCTCTGGCGGCAGCCAACAGGCCCCCGAGGCCTCTGCTCTGCAGCCCTTGGCCCCCGCTCTCCCAGGCTGGCTGGGTCGCACGCAGGCCCGTCGATGAAGTAGGCCCGTCTGAGCTCGGTCTTGCCGTTCATACAGTGAGGTTGATGATAGGATCACTGCGGGGCAGAGCTGTCTGGGGGACACGGAAGGGGCTGGGTCAGAAGCGAAGGGGCTGCGGAGCGCTCCCCGCTCGTTTTCTCAGAACCCAAGGAAGTTATGGGCGTGATGTGACCGACCTCAGCTGAGGGAGCAGTGTATCAGTGGGCAGGTAACTCCCTGCACCCACGTGTGTGCCTGTGTGTGAGTGTGCGTGTGTGTGTGTGTCTGAAGCTGGGGGTTGAACCAGGGCCTCACACAACCGCTGTCCAACGCTGCTTTTCTCAACTCACACAACCAGTTGTGTGTCCTGCGGAAACATTACTCAGAAGTGCGCTGCGTGGGTGTCTCGGTAGCTACAGCGAGGGGGAGAGTGCGGAAGGCCCCGAGTCAGAGAAGACCTGGAAACAGGCCGGGTTTTCCTCCTCCCCTCCCCCCTCCCTCTCTTCCCCTTCCCCTCCCCCTCCGCCCTGCTTCCTCTTCTACTTTGCTCCAGATTGCACAAAACACTTTGGAGACAGAGAAGGGCAGGAGCGATGCTCCAGATAGCACTAGAGCAGCCAGAAAGTTCATGGGGGTGGAGAGAGGGAAGCGCGCCATGCAGGGGCTTCCACAGGCCTCACAGAGAAAGGAGGCTCTGTTGAAAAAAAAAGTCCTCAGATGAGAACATTCTCTGGCAAGATAGTCTGCCCAAAACACTCACGGGGAGCCCCAGAACCTGGGAAATGGCCCCAGAACCCCGAGAAGGCCGTGACACTGGCAGAGCCTTGCCCTCCTCGGTCCCCTTTGTTCCTGAGAAGAGCTCCTGAGAAGAGGCTTCTGCCCCTGCAGGGGCTGTGCCTCAAGAGTCCTGATCTGAGCCGGGTGTGGTGGCACAGGCCTGTAATCCCAGCACTCAGGAGGCTGAGGCAGGAGGATTGTTGCGAGTTCGAGACCAGCCTGGGCTACAAAGTGAGCTCAAGGCCAGCCTGAACTAGATAGAGACCCTGTCTCAAAGAGACAAAAAAAAAAAGAGTCCTGATCTGGGAGACCCAGGAGGGCCAAAGCCTGTGAGTTCGACCTTGCCTCCTCAGGCTTTCCAGGCTCTCTGACGCCTGGGGGTGGAGGGCAGGCGGCCAGGCGTGACTGTCCCCAGGGTCTGCTTGCTCAGTGACCCCCAACTCCTCCGTGCGTTGGGGAAAAGAAGCAGCCACTCACGTGGGCTCCTGCAAAGGCCAGGGCCACCCCTCTCAGTGATGGGCCCGGCTGGCTGAAGACCGGGGACAGTAAGTCCCAGATGGCCCCAGGCTGGGCGTGGGCACCCCGAATGGCACTTGCTCCTCCCTTTTGGAGCTTTTTTTTGTCTTTTTGTGACAGGGTCTCGCTACGCAGTTCAGGCTGGCCTCAAGCTCACTTTGTAGCCCAGGCTGGTCTCAAACTCTCAGCAATCCTCCTGCCTCAGCCTCCCAAGTGCTGGGATTATAGGCGTGCGCCACCACACCTGGCACCCTTTTGGAGCTGAGCCCCATCGGGACCTCGGCCAGTAGACCAGGGGCTGGGGTTGGGGTCAGGGAGAGATTGTGTATTGTTTCTGGAATGACTCACACTTTTGAAAACATAGGATACTATTTCGAGTATTCTGAAAACAAGATCTTTCTGAAGACAGCTACAGAATATGGTCTCAGTTCAAAAGTACAAAAAATATTCTATAGGCAAAGGAATGACCACCTAAATAGATAGGTGGATTGGGTCAACGATAAAAGCTACCATTTTCCTATCAGTGAAAGAAGTAGTTATGCAAGAAATCACATGAAGTCTCTTTTGGAAAAATAAAACCTAAATAAAACTGACCTTTAACACTGGAAAAATAAAACAGGTTGAAGCCTTAACTATGCCACTAGTCCTGGCCGGTCTGTCCAGGGTTCAGCCCCTGTAAGAAGGACAAGGATGACGTCAGCCCAAGCTCTGTCTTGTGCCCCAAAAGGATTCTCTCTCTTTCCTGTGGAGAATGAACCCGTTTGTCCTAGTTGGCCATCTTTCAAAACTTGAGACTCACGATGCCCCGGTGATGTACATCAGAAGCCCCGGGGAGATTGCTAAACCCTGGATCGATGGGATCCGCCTACCCGCAGGATTTCTGATTCAGTCCTGGGTGGGGCTCAGGCGCGTAGTCAAAGAAAGATTGCGTCATCGTCGTGGACATTTGGGGAGCTGTGCTTTGTAGACTTTAGGGTCTGCAGAACTCAGTGCGGTGCCTGACGGAGGCATCACCAGTGGAACAAAGCCAGGTGTGGTGGCACACACCTACAATCGCAGCATTCTGGAAGGCTGAGGCAGGAAGATTGAAAGTTTGAGTTTAGCTCCAGCAGTTTAGTGACTTAATGAGACCCTGGCTCAAAAAAAAAAAAAAAAAAAAAAAAAAAAAAAGATGAAGAAGAAAAAGAAAAGCCAAGCCTGGGAATATAAGCTCAGCATAAAGGCTTTGGGTTCTGTCTCCAGTATCACTGTATAAAGAATCAAGCGGGACCAGCGCTGGGCTCACTCAGTATCCTTGGACGCCCTCCAGGACAGTTCCGGCACCCACCGCGCTCTGGGGGAGCCCCAGGTCTGCGCCCTGCCGCCTGTCCCCGGGACGCAGAGCCTGGATAGGTCCCTGGGGTCCAGGCGCAGCGGGAGTTCTACCTGGACCAAAAACAACCGGAGCTTACAGAGCAGAGTGGGGGTGTGCTGGGAAGATGAGCAAAGGCAGAGACAGGGACCAGACAGCCCCGTTCCCCACTCCTGCTGGGGCTCGAACCCCCATGTGCATTTTCTACCACTCCAAACTCAGTGAGTCATGGGACAAGACATCTGGATTGTCTCCTATCACAAACCCCGGAGCCACTCGGCTGGTGGCAGGCGCGGGCTCAGGGCTTCTCAGGAGGTGCTGGTCACCATGTGGGCTGGGTGGGGGATAGGGGTGCCGCGGTCACCTGAAGTCCTGTCCCTGGCTGGCAGGTCGCAGATTGCTATGGCCCCTCCTGTGCGGAAATCCAGCGCCAGCGGTTGGCGGGAGCCCTCTTGTTCCTGCGCACCTGGGCTTCGCAGCCTGGCAGCTGGCTTCTCCAGGAGGGATCCAAGAGGGAGCCAGCCGGGAGCCACCATGTCCTCTACAGGCCTAACCTAGCCTCAGGTCATTTCGCCCATATCCTATCGGGTATGCGGGCCAGCGACATTCGTCGTGGGAGAGCATCACGCAAGCAGAGACTACCAAGAGTGAGAGTCATGCGCCCTTCTAGAGGCTGCCTGCGCGCTCCTCACCGGGCCCCAGGACCTGCACAGACTCACCCCCAAGTGGCCACCGCACCTGGCCACCGATGCTTCCTGTCTGAATGATGAGCCCGATGGGGACAAATAGCAAGTCTAATTTTATCCGCGTGTACTAGGGTGCATGACAGAGAAACCTTCTCTTCCTTGTCTGTTTATCCACCCTTTAATTGATCTGAGCACGAACTCCAGGGTCCCTTTTTCTTTTTGTCCGGTCCTGGGGATTGAACCCAGGGGCACTCTAACACCGAGCCACATCCCCAGCCCTATCTACAGTATTTGTTTATTTACTTTTACAGTCCCGGGGCTTGAACTCAGGGCTTTTGCACGGAGCTATGCCCCTAGCCCTTATTTTCTTTTTTAATTTTGAGACACACTGTTGCTAAATTGTCAAGTTGTCCGGCCTACCGGCCTGGGCTTGAACTTGTGTGACTCTCCTGCCTCGGTCTCTCAGAGTACTGGGATTCCAAGTGCGCACCGCCACGCCCAGCTTGCATCCTATGGTTCTTATATTTGTTAATTTTCTCATTCCCCTTGTGTGCAGAAATCTGAACGAACTGCCTCTGGCTGCCTTAGACACCTTCCTTAGCGACACCGGCCCCAGCCAGGCTGTGCCCGGCTTGTGCCTGCGACCTCTACACGGGGAACACACAGGTCCCTTCTCCACGGTGAGAGCTCTGTGGCCGGGCAAATTTATTCAGGGTGAGGGCGTTATGTTCGCAGTGCTACGGAGTGCAGTGTAGCCGAGGGGTCTTCTCTGGTGTGGAGCAAGGGTCAGTCTAGCTTTAGTATCTCTCATGGGTCGGGGAGTTTTTTTTTTTACCCTCTGCAACAACGTGGGGACTGTGTTTGGTTAGAACATTCCTGGGGAGTCACGGGGTCCTGGGGAGTCTGCAACCGATGTTAAACCCCGGGCCACTGCAAGGCTGGGGCACCCTGCAGTCCTCGAGTGAATTTGGTAGGCCGTGTTTTCCCAGAAGACTGTCGGTTTCTCCTAAGTGTTCAAATTTACTGGGATAAAACAACTTCAAAGTGTTCTTTTATTTTTTTTAAACAGCTACGATATCTGTAGTGTGTCTCTTTTTATTCCAAAAATTTATATGCAGTCTTCCCCACCCCTCTGTAAGTAGCATCATCAGAATTTTATCTGTTCGTCCTTATTTTTGAAAAAGACAACCTTAAAAAAAAGAAAAAAAAAAAAAAAGAAAAAGACAACCTTGGTTTTGTTGATACTCTGAGTTGATTCTAATCAGGCCCTGCCACTATTTTTGTCTTTCTCTCCCATTTTTTCTGGGTTTATTCTGGTGCTCTTTTGTAACTCGTTGAGTTGGGCATGTAGCTATTTCTTCCTACACACACACAGACACACACACACTCACACAGTTTTTTTTTTTTTTTTTTTGGTTTTGGTTTTGGTTTTTTTCCGGTACCAGGAATCAAACTCATGACCTTGCTCTTGCCAGGCAGGCGCTTGTGCCGCTGAGCTAAATCTCCAGCCCCTCAAACACATTTTTTTTTTTTTGGTACCGGGAACTGAACTCAGGACCTTGCTGTTGCCAGGCAGGCGCTTGTGCCGCTGAACTATATCCCCAGCCCACACTCACACACATAATACACTCTATAGGTACTATTTGAGTGACTCTCGTTACTGAGGCAGGGTTTTCATCACTGCTAGGCCCTAACCATTTTCACATCTAGGTTATGATTTCCTCTTTAGTTTTTTTATTAGTCCACGCCAGCAGGACATCGTGCTGACCCTCCGTGTGTGGAACACCTTGCACACAGCACGTCCTCATTCCTTTTTTATCTGTTCTGCCTCCCCCTCCTCCATCTCTTGCTCCCCTTCCCATTCGAGGAAGATCTGTCTTTCTACTTCCTGTTACCTCTCTTTATTTAGCTCTTCATTTACAGCTGGGGTTAAACAGCCTATTGTATCTAAGCTAGTGTGTCAGATTTATTTCACTTAACATTATGGTCTCAAGGTGCATCCACTTCCTACAAATAACTCAAGTTATCTTTATGGCAGAGTAGTACTCCACTGTATTATATGTTCTGCATCCATTCATCTGTGGTTGGTCATATAAGCTGCTTTCTAGGCCTAGCTACTATGAACTGTGTTTCTTTAAACATAGGTATATGTGGGTCACTATAATGTGAAGTCTTTAAGTTTTTGGAGAAGATATCTAGAAGCAGAATAGCTGGGTCAAATGGAATTTCTACTTTTAGTTTTCTGAGGGCACTCCATGCTGATCTCCATAGTTGTACTAATTCACGTTCCCACTAACAACCTCACCAGAGTTTGCTATTATTTGAAACATGAACTATTTAGATTTAAATTTCCAAACATGTAGAGTATTTCTGTTTTCTTTATATGGCTTTATATACATATATAATGAAGTTTGAATTACAAGGACAAAGTGAATAATATGTTTTTCTGGCAAAACTCAGTTATAAATTTTTTTTTCCGGTACTGGGAATCGAACTCACAACCTTGTGCTTGCCAGGCAGGCACTGTGCCGCTGACCTAAATCCCCCGCCCCCCCATTTTTTTTTTTAAATTTACCAGAAGCACTGAATCTGTTGGAAGATAAAATAGGTAAAACCCTTTATTTTTGTTTTGTTTTGCTTTTTGTCTTTTTGAGACAAGGTCTTGCTATGCAGTTCAGGCTGGCCTTGAGCTCACTTTGTAACCCAGGGTGGTCTCAAACTCAACAATCCTCCTGCCTCAGCCTCCTGAGTGCTGAAATTACAGGTGTAGGCTACCCTGCCATATTTTTTCTTTTTTTTTTCTTTTTTTACAGAATTGAAGCTCTTAAAGACATAAGCAAGAACTTTCTGAACAAGAAATAACATCAAGGGGCTGGGGAACTGGCTCAGCGGCACAGTGCCTGCCTGGAAAGCACAAGGTTGTGAGTTCAATTCCTGGTACTGGAAAAAAACAAAAAAGAAAAAAAACAAACAGAAAAGAAATAACATCAAGAAACAATAAGTAGGATCATATCCAATTAAAAAGTTTCTGCACACCAAAGGAAACAAGCAACAGAGTGAACATACAACCTACAGAATGGGGGAAAAATGGCCAGCTATTCCTTGGACAGAGGACTCATACCTAGAATATATAAAGAACTAAAAAAAATTTAGATCCCCCCAAAATAAAGGGCCCAATCAAAAAAATGGGCAGCAGAAATGAATAGATGCTTCTCAGAAGTCCAAATGGCCAATAAACACATGAAAATATGTTCAACATTGCTGGCCATTAGAGAAATGCAAATTAAAGCAACACCAAGATTCCATCTCACTCCAGAAAGAATGACTGTCATCAAGAATAATAACACATGCTGGCGAGGCTGTAGGGAAAAAGGAACCCTGGTAAATTGTTGGTGGGAATGTAAACTAGTAGAACTACGGATATCAGTATGGAGCTTGCTCAAAAAACTAAAACTAGAAATTCCACGGGTCCCAGCTATTCCCCTTCTAGGTGTCTGCCCCAAAGAGCTGACCACACTGTATTACAGTGATCCAGGCACACCCATGTGTATAGCAACACACTTTATTGTAGCTAAATCTTGGGATCAGCCTGTACGTCTATCAACAGATGAACGGATAAAGAGGTTGTGGTATTTATACGGGGACCACTCTGCCATAAAGAAAGATAAACTGAATTATTTGCGGGAATATGCCTGTACCTTGAGGTCATAGTGTCAAGTGAAATAAATCAGGCACAAAATTTAAAATTTGCATGGTTTCCCTTAGCGTGTGAGAAAACCAAAGTATAAAGAGCAAAATAAAAGACAGCTAATAAACCGGGCGTGGTGGTGCATGCCTGTAATCCCAGCACTTGGGAGGCTGAGGCAGGAGGATCACTGTGAGTCTGAGGCCAGCCTGGGCTACATAGTGAGTTCAAGTCCAGCCTGCACGGCATAGTGAGCTACATAGTGAGATTCTGCCTCCCCCACACACACCAAAAAAAGAGAGAATAGGAGACAGGATTTTTGCTAATGGCAGGGTGGGTGGGGGAATGGACCATGAAGATGATATCACACCCACCAGCTCCCGTGAGGAACACGATCCTCAAAGCAGTGCCATGTACTTATGTGAAATAAACATGGAAAACGGGGTTTACAGCCAAACAGACACTATCACCGTGGGTGTCCTTCGGCTCAGAGTTTGTGGGGTGTCCCTGTTAGGGCTCGGACGCCCAGGCTCCCCAGAAATCTTCACTGGGACTTGAGAGGCCGGGAGAGCCCCAGCCTCGAGCCACTGTGGGACCCAGGATAACCACAGGATCCCGAGAACCTCGGGATGCGGGGACTAGGAAGAAAGCACCCCCGCTCATGCCCGTGGGAGCCCTTCCTGGCTGCAGGCCCGGTCACACCCCGGGCTCGGCGAGAGGCGCTCAGGCGGAGGCACTGCAGCAGCTCCCAGCGGGGCTGCCTGGGCCCTGCAGGGAGAGGCCTCTGCGGTTCCGTCTGGCCTCGGTGGGCGGAGGGTCACCCCGGCCCGTCCCTGCGAGTGGAGTCCGGCAGGGTGCAGCCGGCCCCGCCCTCCGCCCGACTCTCCTGGACGCCGGCTCTGAGCGCAAAGGTAGGTGTCGCCACCGCCACTCGGGGCCGGGGTATTTCCAGCAAGGGATGCCCCGACTCTCTTCCCACGGGCGTGTGCGTGTGCGTGCGTGTGTGATGGGTTCGCTGCCCACCTGGTCCTTAAAGCAGGGTGGGTGCGGAGCAACTGTGGGACGGGAGGAGGAGCAACCTCGATCCGAGCTCAGACTCTGCTCCCAGGCCCGAGCCAGGAGCCCAGGCGGCCATTTTGGATCCTTTGTTTCGTTTTTTTTTTCAAAAAGCAACCAGGAGCTGGGTGTGGTGGCGCACGCCTGTAATCCCAGCATTTGGGAGGCTGAGGCAGGAGGATCGCCGTGAGTTTGAGACCAACCTGGGCTACAAAGTGAGTCCCAGGCCAGCCTAAACTAGTATAAAACAAAAGCGAGGAAAATAGTTCCTTTATTGTGGGCGACAGAAGGTCCAAGTGTTCCCAGAGCCCTCACCCGTCACACTTTCTCGTTCTTAATCCTCCAGAAGCGCTCAGAGTCCCCAAGACAGCAGCGCGTTGGCGGCAGTGAACCCGGGCTCTGCACCGGAGTGGAACTGGATCCGTGCTGGATTCAGCTCTCCCTTCCCACACGCACACCGTCCCTCCAAGCTGGTTTCCTCCCCTTCGAAATGGGAATAAACTCATTTGCAAGACTGCTGGAAAGATTAGATAACAAGGTTATAAACTGCATATTTTCCCAGACCCTCTATAAAATGAGCTCTCCGCAGAATTAGACGAAGGGCCGTGACCTCAGACACACACAGTTTCTCAGCTGCTCGGCAGTTCCCGACAATTGCCGAGTGGCCCGCGGCAAGGCCTCCGTATCCATCCCACTTTCCTTTTCTGCAAAGCTCCGGAGTGTTGGGCAAGATCTTCGCTAAATGCCTGACATTCTGCACACCTGAGACATGCCTCGGAGCACCCGGCCCTGCTCACGGGACCTCTTCATCATCGGCAGGAAGGAGGAACTCGCGGAGGGGCCGTGACTTGTGGCTCACTGGCCTCATTCCTGAGGCCCCTCCTGGTTCCCCCGGGACCGGCCACCTCCACAGCCCCGCGCTCGCCCCCGCCGGGGCCCTGAGCTGAGCCCGCGGCTCTGCGCAGAACTCAGGCGCCCCAAGCCCTGAATTCTACATCAGACCCCAGAGAAGGCTTGGCTTCTGCTTGCTCCTCTCTCCAGGCCTGTTTCTTCCTCCACACAGTAAGCTCAGGGCCTGGGGATGTAGCTCGGGTAGAGCACTTGCCCTGCGCGCAGGAGGCCCTGGGTTTGATCCCCTGCACTGCAAAAATAAGTCAGGTCAGACTTAAAGATGGCCCAGCTCTTTACAGTGCTAGACGCCCAAACATTCGGACATCTTGCTCTCCTGTCTTGGGGCAGATTGGAGAAAAAGGCCCCACGGCCCGCTCAGGAAGGTAACACCCACGCGCCACACACAGGGGAGCCACGGGGCGCTGTGACAGCCTCTGCGTCCTTCCTCCTCCCGACTTCCACCTGGGGAGCGGGAGTGTTGTCGTCCCCGTGATCCAGAGGAGGAACCTGAATCTTCCTTGGTTACCCAGCTGGGAAGTGTGAAGTCAGGGCTTGGACTCGGGCTTCAGACCTGGGGATCTCGGGAGAAGACCCCCTAGGACCCAAACCCTGCTTGCCTAGTGCACCAATCTCTGGAGACCAAGCCGGGCATCACACAGTCCCAGGGACTGACCACTAGATGGCGAGCTGACTCCGGTGTCCGCTGCTGGGCCTTGCCATTGGGGGAGGGGGTCCACGGGGTCACAAACAAGGCTTGGTATTTCAGGCCAGCGTCTCCCTTCTGTCTCCTGGCTTGAACCTGATTGTGTAGAAATTTGCAATGCTAATGAGAGAAGAAAGGGAAGGAAAGAAGGAAGGAAGGAGGAAGGAAGAAATGGGGAAGAGAAAAAGAATCTAATTAGGCGCTGTCAGTCTCTTCTTACTGTACTGAGAATAAAATTGACCAGGCCAGGGATGACCTGACCCTGGCCCCCTCTCCACTAATGTTTTTGGTTTTTTTGGTACTGGGAATTGAACTCAGGATCTTGCGCTTGCCAGGCAGGCGCTTATGCCACTGATATATATCCCCGGCCCCACTGCTTTTGTTTCTTTGTTTTGAGACAGGGTCTTGCTGTGTAGTTCAGGCTGGTCTTAATCTCATGAGATCCTCCTGCCTCAGCCTCCTGAGTGTTGCGATTATGGGCATGAGCCACCACACCTGTCTCCTGTGCCTTTTCATTTTGGGGTTGCTGCTGCGGCTGAGCAGTGACCGCGGGCCCTTCGGATCTCTTGGGAGTGTGGGCTGCAGGGCTGCAGGGGCCCTCCCACCCCCGGGGTCGGCTGTTCTGAGAGGGGAGCAGGCCTGGCTCCTAGTGCTGAGGAAATGACACACCTGTCGGGGCCAGGATGTGGCTCAGTGGAAGAGAATGTGCTCATCACAGATAAGACCCTAGGTTGGGTCGCTAGCGCCAGCGAACAAACAAACACACAAAACACTGGAGGTGAACAGCGGGAAACCCGGAAGTCCGGTTTGCAAGGGGCTTCGCCTGCACATCTGCTCGTCCACCCTGGTGCGTCCACTCCCCAGGATCTGCCGAACTCTGGGGACGAGATTCACGCTTAGGCAGAGTCAGATCAAACAGGCGGTGTCACCCTCCAGCTCTGTCGCTTCCTCCAAGCGCCCAACTTCCAAACTGCAGCTGCAAAACAGACACAAAATAAAATCACCTTGGGATGGGCTTAAAACTCCAGCAGTGTGGAGTTATTTTCTCCCCCTGGTACTAGGGCTCAAACCTGGGGGGCACTCAGCTACATTCCAGCCCTTATTTTATTTATTTGTGAATTTTTATTTTGAGACAGTCTCATGGAGTTTCCCTTGAGCTTGTGACCCTCCTGCCTCAGCCTCCCACATAAATGGAATGGCAGGCCTGCACCACTGTGCCTGACTTGTTACGATCAGATCTATGAAAGGCAGAAATTACTTTCCTAATCTGTCATGGGAATGATTGCTCACCCAGGCTGGGGTGGTAACTCAGTTCCCATGAAGCCCAGGGAAGTATTTTCTTAGTGAGCGCAGTATCTGTTTTATGAATTTCTGCTTCCATTTCACTTTCCCATAATTGGTTATGCTTACCTGCTACCTTAACGTCATCTCTGCTAACCAATAACAGAGGAGGCCGGGAAAGGACGTTTCTGTCACACAGGTGCGGCTTCCCGGCCCTCCTCAGGGAGCCAGAAGCTGCTGTGTGTGGTCTGATTGGTTTTGAGGATGAACCAGGAAGGCTGCCTGGAGGAAGTGGCCTTAAAGCCAGGCAAGGCCGAGGGATGAAGGATGAGGAGGAGGAGAGTGCAGGGAGGGGGAGCAGCATGCGAGAGCCTGGGAAGGAGCCTGGACCGAGCGTGAGCAGCTCACTCCAAGGGCCCCAGGGAGCCGCGGGGGCTGGGACAGGGACAGGCCGGGTCCGTGCGCACTGCAGGCGGGCGCCACGGGCCGCTCTGCGGGAAGGGACGTCACAGTGTGCAGGCGGGAGGCGTGGTGGCCTCCCTGCCACCCCGTGAGGACGAGCACCGCGAGGCGGGAGGGCAGCTGGCTCGGGCCTGGCGCTGGTGTGGGTGGGACGGGGCCTGCGGAGGAGGACAGAGGAGAGGCGCTGTGGGCAATGGGCCGAGGGCGGAGGGGACGGCGGGGCCGGGAAGGCAGCTGGGCAGCGAGGCCGGATTCCCGACAGGGCCGCCAGGCGGCAGCGTGGGCAGAGACCCAGCCTCGGAGCTCGGCCTGGGGTGCAGAGCAGAGGGTCCCGGCACGCAGTGCCAAGGCGGCCTTTGGAGGACGGGAAGGAGGGAGGCGGGACAGGCAGACGCCGCGGCGGGCACAGAAAACCGATGGCAGTCACGGCGAGGTCACGAGCCCAGCCTGACGCGGAGGGCGTGGCGGCGCCGGGGCGCTGCCCAGCGCGGTGCCGCTGGGGACTGTGACAGGGTGACTGTGGGCTGAGAGGGGCGGAGAGTGGGCGGGAAGGCAGGAGGGGAGAGGGGCAGACCCGACGGCGGGCCGGTGTGCAGGGAGGGCGGACGCAGCTCCGTGCTCCGCGACTGTCTGGCCCGGGCGGGTGGGGTGCGCCGAGGAGGGACGGCTGGCTGGCTTCGGGAGAAGCGGATCCTCGCGTCCTGCGTGGCCTATGCAAAAGCAGGTGGCGCGCTCCCTCCACAAAGCCATAGAAGCGAAGGGGCCGGGCCGGGAGGAGCAGGCCGGGTGCCATCTGAGCTCTGCGGCCTCTGGCACCGGATTGGGGAGCACTCTCTCGGCAGGAGGCCGCGTGTCTCTGGAGTCCAAAGAGGTGGGTCGGGGCTGGGGATTTAGCTCAGCGGCACAGCTCCTGCCTGGCAAGCACGAGGTCGTGAGTTCAATTCCCGGTACTGGAAAAACAAAGCAAAACCAAAGAGGTGGGTCGATTTTGCGCTGGAATGAGACCCTGCCCATGGCCTGTGCCATGCTGGTCGGCTCAGCCCTCTTCCCTGCAGAGGTGGCACCAGGGCCCCACCCGGCTGGAGGAAGCCCGAAGAAGCCCTGGAGACCCCACCTTACCAAGGGAGTTGTTCAGTCTCTGCGGAGAGGACAAAGGGCCGTGATCCCCCCTTAATCCTGCCGCTGTCAGGGCTGTCAGGGCGAGCGGCCACCTGCCTTGCTGACTCAGTTACCTAAGAAAAGGACCAGTTGATTTTGTTTGAGGAAGGAGGTGAGGGAGAGGAGGGGAGGAGGAGCAAGGGAGGGCATCCTCAGTGCTGGGCACTGGCTGGGGAGGAGAGGGCCACGTCCTGGCCACCCACACAGCCCAGGCCTGCAGCAGACCAGGGATGCGAAGCTGGAGACGCAGTCTGGAGTCCCAGTGACAGCGGGTCCAGAGCTTCGCTGCCTGCCGCAGCCCTGAGCCACCCGGACCGCCGCACCTCCCTCTGCTGAGCAGATCCGGCCAGCGCTCTAGGTGTCCGGCAACGCCAGAACCACACTTGTGAGTGCAGGCCAAGAAAAGTACTGCAAGTGCGCCACTGCGTTTGGTGCGGTTACAGTTGGGAAGTTACTTCCCTGATGCCTCAGAGTCAAGCTGGTATGGGTGGGAAGTGCCCCGGTGTTTCGTGTGTTGGAAAATGAATCCTCTGGCAAGGAGTTAACAGTGCTTGCTGTGGGGCCTTGGGGAGCCATTGAGGGTTAGATGAGGTCGTGAGAGTAGGGCTCCTAGGATGGTATTTGTGGCTTTTTTTCTTTTTGGCAGCACCCAGGGTATCACACATACCGAGCAAACACTCTAGCACAGAGCTGCATCCCCCAGCCCTTCTTGTAAAATTGTGTTCTGAGGTGGCCTTGTGAAGTTGCCCAGGCTGGGCTCATACTTGGGATTGTTCTGCCTCAGCCTCCCAAGTAGCTGGGATTAGAGGGCTGTGCCACCACAACCTGTTGGCCGATCAACTATAAGAGGAGGAAAAGGAGCCTGGAGCAAGCACTCACACTCTGGCTGGGCCTGTGGGACGCTCTACTAGGTTATGATGGAGCAATAAGCGCCCCCACCGGATACAAGCTACTTCCAGAACCATGAGCTGGAGAAACTGCTCCCCTTTATCAATTCCCCAGTTTCAGGTATTTTGTGATGGCAACAAAAAAAGTCCTAAGACACAAGCTAAGCCAAACAAGCACACAATCGCAGTAAGAATGTTACACTTCCCGAGAAGACAGAGCTTCCAGAAGATCCCTGTCTACTCTAAGTAGACTGCCGTCCCTCACCCTTCTTTCCTTCACCCATAGGTTTTCTAGAACTGTCAGTGCCAGTTCTCTTTGCCTTATTTGCTTCCAGCTCTTTATCTGCTCAACACTGCAAAACCCACTGAAAGAATTTTTTTGTACATTAAAATAAAGGCTTTCCTACCTTTTTGGAAGGATGAGTGGAACTGAGAAAGAAGGAACTGGAAGAACCATCTTTGCTCACAGAATTTTCTAGGCAGGTGGGCAGGCTAGAGTTGGTGTGTTTTTTTGTTTTGTTTTTTTTAAAATTTTTTCCCCCTGCTTTTTTTCCTCATTGTGACCTAAACTGAACCTATCAGGTTTCTTTCCTGTTTGTTTATTTATTTATTTATTTATTTATTTATTTATTGTCTTTTTGAGAGAGGGTTTCACTATGTAGTTCAGGCTGGCCTTGAACTCACCTTGTAGTGAAGGCTGGCCTCGAACTCACAGCAATCCTCCTGTCTCAGCCTCCTGACTGCTGGGATTGTGTGTGTGCCCCACAGCTGGCCTTTCCTGGGGTTTTTAAAGTTGTAGTCCCTCTCTCTGTTCCTACCGGGCAGGAAGCCTTACTGCTGCTGTTGACTCAGATTTCAAAACGGGGAGTAGGCACTGTTGCTGACAGGGAGAGCCATTGTCATGTAAGATGATAGCTCCCTGGGTTACAAGTATAGTTCAATGCCAGTGCACTTGTCTAACCTCTGAGAGGTCCTGGGTTTGATCCACTCCTTTCCCAAAAAACCCTCCTGACTCCAGAAGTTCTCTGACAAGGTTTGAAAAGTAGTTCTCAAATCTTGGGGCATGATCTTACCCCAGTAATGAGGTGAGGAGGAATTAGCAAGAGATGAAAGGCTCTGCCTCCCCCATCTTCCATCTTCCCCTCTAAGCCAAAGCTCTATACGTCAGCAGTTTGCATCCGGGTTCTGCTGGAAGCCCCAGTAATGCTAATACAACAGACTTGTAATTCGCCTGTCCCTCTCTGGTGGATGGACATTAAGGAGGACTCAGGCATGCCTGGAAGCACATAACCTGCAAGGGCCCTGCCACTTTCTGTGGGAAACACATTTCCCTGATCCCATTCTATGATTCAGCATAGCTGTCAATCACAGTACACCACAGTGTGTGAGGAAAAGGACATATGACCCAGATTTGGCCAATCATTGTGTCTTATTTCATCAGCCAAAGTGATTGGCCTAGGATTCAGACATGTGACCCAAGATGAGCCAACCAGAATCCTTGAAATTGGCAGGTAAGGAGATATAACTTTGAGAAGGAGACACTGAGAAGATGAGATGAGATGACGTTTTTCAGCATTACCGTATTGATGACTCCCATCATGGCTGCATATAAGAATCACACCCCCGTGCTTATTAAAAACACAGGTTCCCAAGGCAAGTGAAGAGGTTCAGATTCACAGGTGAGAA